>NW_021703783.1:38256595-38708075 GCF_005190385.1 Monodon monoceros
TTTTTTTGCTGTACGCGGGCCTCTCACTGTTGTGGCCTCTCCCGTTGCGGAGCACAGGCTCCGGATGCGCAGGCTCAGCGGCCATGGCCCACGGGCCCAGCCGCTCCGCGGCATGTGGGATCCTCCCGGACCGGGGCACGAACCCGTGTCCCCTGCATCGGCAGGCGGACTCTCAACCACTGCGCCAGCAGGGAAGCCCCCCTTTGCCTACTTTTGCTCACCCCACAATTAACTGAATCTGAGGCTTTCGAACCAGGCCTACTTGTCTACCTAATAAAGCGCGGTTTTTGCAGAAACAAATTAGGGAAGGGCGCTTAAGTGCATGTGGTAGGGTGTATGCAGTGGGGTGTATCACTGCATGTACATGTTTTCACTCATGCCGGAGGAAAAACGAAAAAAGGAAAAGAAATCCTTCCTCGATCATCCCAGCCACTCCCGGCCCCTTGCAGGGGTGCCCACGCAGTCCCCCTTCCCCCAAATGGCTACCCCTCCCAACCCCTTCCCGGCGCTTCTTTGGGGCTTTATCAAGCCGCCTGCAAGCGGGGAGGTCACATACGGGACAGAAACATTACGGAGATTCGACCCTCGCGCCTACTCCGTGGCCATGGCCAAACCTGCCGCAATCCTCGGCGGTCCAGGCCTCGCAGGGCGGGTCGGGTTCCTGAGCTCGGCTGAAGGCCTGCCCAGGGTAAGAGGGCAGCTCCAGGCTGTAGGGGCCGCGCAGCCCCCTCCAGACGGCGGACTCCGAGAGAACCTACCCAGCTACCGGAGACGTCACCGCGCCGCAGGCTGGGGATTGGCCGGCTCTCTTCTGTGGTGACTGAGTATCCTAAAAGTTCCCGTTCCAGAGTTTGGGTCGCCAAAGACCCTTTCTCAACGGAGAATGACTACAACCCCCAGAAACCAACGGGCCTCTCCGAGAGGAAGGCTCGTCTGAGGATGCGTAGTAAGGGCGGCTGACCCGGAAGCCGGATGTTCAAAGGCAGCAACCAGTCGGAGCTGCAGCCGGCGAGGGCTCTCGTCTCGGTGGGCGGGGTTATGCTGCGTCTGGCGCGAGGGGCCGTACGTCGCGTCGGGAGGGGAATCCTAGAGCTTTAGCGGAGCGAGGGGGTGAGAGAAAGGGTGGCGTTCCGCACCGATAGCGCCTCAGCGTTCAGGGTTGTCCCTGGGCGGTACCCTCACTCTTCTGGACCCGGGTGCTGCTTCCGGCTGAGCTAGGAGGTCGCGCAGGCAGGAGGCCTCGGTCGGAAGGGAGGGAGCGGCAGCATCCAGGTACGCCGTCTGCCAGGCCCGAGCCTGGGCCGCCTGTCCGCAGAGGCGCGCCCGCTCGGGCCGGCCTTTGCTTTCCGCATCCTCCCACGCCCAGTCTTCGGGCTTCGGCGCCCTTGAGGTTACCGCGTACCCTGTGCCGCGATCTGCGCCGCTTCCAGCCCAGCAAGCTCCTTGCGGCCGTAGGTTCCTGTCACACCGTGACTGCCACTGCGCGTCTCGGCCCTCCACGCTCTGACTCCAGTAGCTCTGACCCTTCCTTGTCTTGCAGTCCGCTGACTGCAAGCGCCCTGAAATGCAGCTTTCCCAGGCACCCTTCCTGCTTATCGATTAACTGGATCCGCTCCTTTGCTGCTTTCAATTCCTGGAATGCTCTCCCCCTCCCTCTTCTATACCGGTGTAAATCCTGCCCACCCTTCTAAAACGACAGCTGCCCACCCCCCATCCCCCCGTCCCCACCTTTCTGCTAACTTTCCTTGAGCCTCCACCTTGTCTCTGAACTCTCAAAACGCCTCTTCTCTTCTGGTCACCGGCGTCTTCCACTTCGTCTAACAGAATTTTGGGTGCATAGCTTATCCCCATCAGACCATAAGCTCCTTTGAGACACAAGCCATATTCTCTGCAGCCTTTATAGCACGAGTAAAAGGTAGACAGATAAGTGAGTAAATCTAAGCTGAGGTGGATGGATCCATTTGAGGAAATGAGTTTTCCAGAGGAGAGACCTGAGCCTTGAGATCCTCTTACGTTTAGGGGGCAGAAAAAGAGAAAAGAGCCACAATCTGAAAAGGTTTTTGCAGATTGCACCCCTATGTCATTTCCATTATGGTTGTTTTCTTTTTCCTGTTTTTCTGAAACCTTCAGTCTAACCCCATAAAGACCCAGCCTTGAGCTTTACTGAGAAAATGGATGTCCCTCAGATGAGAATGTTCTCCTGCTAACCTCAAAAGTTTTCTTCATTTCCAAGGTTAATCCTTATACCTGGGCTTCTAATTTCATCTTTTCCTGGGCCATCCTAGATTTTGTTCCATCCCATCCACCTCACTTTTATCCTCAGTTTAGCCACGTTTCTTCTCCTCTAAAACATATTCAAATCTCCTTATCAATAAGCAAAACAAAACTAGAATTTACTTGACCTTGTTACCTTTTCAGGCTGCTGCCCTATCACTCCTGTTCGCTTAACCAGCAAATCACAAGAATATCAATTCTTATCTTTGGGGTGAGAGGGAGTTATGATCCTTCTAATAATCTGTTTTTCTGCGTCCTAGAAAAAATGCATAGACACGTGAACCTCGCGGGACGGGGTTCATGGGGCCTGCTGGGGCTCTGGCTAAGAATCCATGCTTTTTACTTAATGCCTGTTCCAATTTAGTGCATTAAATTGACTTCTGTCCTAGGTGTACCTGTGACCTGGTCACCTGTTCCCATCCAGTGATCCCATCTGACCAGTTTTCATGGCACTTAACTTTACAGTAGTGTTTCCCAATTTTTATTCTGGCCCAGTACACCCAAAGATACAGCATACTTCTGTCAGTGGTAGTGACTTGATACAGCAGTGATTTTCAACCACTGTTGTAGTTAAATGAAAATGCATCCCAGATGTTTCTGGAATTTCCTACCTGTTTTCTTTCCGTAATTGTTTTCTTTCTTCAAACTGGCGTTCCCTTGGCCTCTTTCTCTTGGGTTTTATCGTGTTTCAGTGACACTTGTTACTTCCATATGTATCCGTAGCCTAGCCTCTCTCCTAGGATTTGTTCCAAATTTGCATATCCATGTGCCTGACAGACATCATCACATGAATATTGTATTGAGCATCTTTTCTTTCTTGTTTTTTTTTTGGGGGGGGGGCTGCGTTCGGTCTTCGTTGCTGCGCGTGGGCTTCCTCTTGTTGCAGAGAGCGGGGGCTACTCTTTGTTGCAGCATGCGGGCTTCTCATTGCGGTGGCTTCTCATGTTGCGGAGCACGGGCTCTAGGCGCGTGGGGCTCAGTGGTTGCGGCTCGCGGGCTCTAGAGCGCAGGCTCAGTAGTTGTGGCGCATGGGCTTAGCTGCTCCGTGGCATGTGGGGTCTTCCCGGATCAGGGATGGAACCCGTGTCCCCTGCATTGGCAGGCGGATTCTTAACCACTGCGCCACCAGGGAAGTCCCTTTATTGAGCATCTTAACTTTAACATGTCCAGTTCATGATCTTCTTGACTGATGCTTATTGACACCACCATCCCCATACACACATAGTGACACACACCTGTTTCTTCTTTCTTCTGTTAGCAGTATCCCACTCCATAGTTTCCTCAGTTGTTAACTTGGAGATATTTTCAGCTTTGCCCTAGCCCATTCAGTTAATAAGCCTTGTCCTACTTCTAGAATAACTTCTTCATCTGTCTTCTCTTTTTCCACTGCCCTGCCTTAGCTCAGGATCTGTGAAAAGTTTTTGTTAATTTGAAAATAGGAGAAATCTCAGGTTGGATTAGACAAGTGAGGAAAATGAGGTTCTAGAAAAATTTCATCTGTCAGTAGATCTGTCACTTTTCTAGGCAAGATGTACTATCCTGTCCTTCTTCTTCCAGCCCTGAGAAGAGGTGGTCCTATAACTGGTTAGCATCTGGCCAGGGTAATGGGGGATAGGAGGAGAAAGAATAAGTGAGGGGGAGGTTGAAGGCTGCAGGTCTCTTTCCTGGGAGCTTGTTTATTACCTTAGTGTCCTGCTCTGTACGTGTGTTCTTTTTGTTTTTTTTAAATAAATTTATTTATTTTATTTATTTTTGGCTGCGTTGGGGTTCTTCGTTGCTGCACCCGGGCTTTCTCTAGTTGCCGTGAGCAGGGGCTACTCTTTGTTGCGGTGCGAGGGCTTCTTGTTGCGGAGCACGGGCTCTAGGCACGCGGGCTCTAGAGTGCAGGCTCAGTAGTTGTGGCACACGGGCTTAGTTGCTCCGTGGCACGTGTGTGTTTTCTTACTGTCTCACAGCTTGGGGTCCTTTCAAACCCTAGATAACCTGAATACAACCCTTTCTCATCTTGTCCCTGTGCCATTTGGTTTTCTTTCTCTGACCTTATTTAATGTCACTTTCAATAGTCACTTGGAATTATGATTTAAGGAAGCTGTGCCTCAGTTCAGTGTGGGATCTACCCTCAGGGGCTGGCTCAAAGGCAGTGTTCAGCCCATGGGACTTACTCTGAGAAGCACTTAGATGTCACACCCTACCCCTGACCCCCTCAACCAGCTAACCTGAACTTTTCTCCTTTCATATTCTTGACTTTTAAGAAAACTATTCTCACTAACTTCAGTCAGTCTTTTAATTTTAATTCTCTCAACAGAGAGGAGGCTGAGAATATACATTCATAGTCCCAAATTGAGGAACGTTTTGTTCAAGATGAGAGACTGCCATTCTAAACTTTCTCTTGTTCCCTGGCTCAGAATGTCCAGGGAAATGTCCAGGGAACAGTTAAATTGGAAGTAATTTATCTCATGCAAATGTGAGTTAATTTGCTGGGGACACAGTAAGTTTTGTTTTAGCCCTTGGGATAGGTTCTTGGTTTTATGTTTGGAATTCAAGATTAATGCTGTAGAAGGTTATGTCTAATTGAAATAACATAAACATACTGTTGGCACTATTTCAAGTATATTATGGCTTAAACAGATGCTTGAAGACTAACCTGGGAACCTGAGCACCATAAATAAGATGGTTTTATGGGAAAACAAATTGGATATTGCCCAGAAGGCTCCCATTCGATCCTCCTACAGAGAATAATTCACTGCTAATGTTTAATCTCTGGCTACTTCAATAAATTCCCTACTAGCCAGAAAAACTGATGTATGCCTAAAGTAATATACCAATTAAGAACATTTCTGGGTGGTCCATACCAGTCATGTCTTTCCATAAACATGGAGGGTCAGGTGTTAGCTGTAATGTCATTCAGATACACCTGGTTCCAGCTGTGTTTCTGTATCTTGTATGCAGACTTTATTTGCCCTTTTGAATCTTAAGAGTTCCCAAACAATATCTTCCAGTATAAGACTGCATATGTCTAGGGCCATTCAGAATAGAGTGCAGACAAACTGAGAAATTATAGAATGGCCTTAAACAGGTAAGTGGGCTGGGCAGATGAGGCCTTATCCTTGGGTCTAAATCTAGTCTGTCTTTGTAGGGGACAACATGCCAACTGCCAAGCAACTAGCCGACATTGGCTACAAGACCTTCTCCACCTCCATGATGCTCCTCACTGTTTACGGGGGCTACCTCTGCAGTGCCCGAGTCTACCGCTATTTCCAGCGGCGCAGCTCCCAGCGCCAGGCTGCAGAACAACAGAAGACCTCAGGAGTCCCGTAGAACTGGGGGGCTTTTTTCCTTGAGCAGAGAGACCTGAGGCATGTTGTGGAAAGACCTCACCTGCAATCATTTCTGAGTCAAGAGGATCAGGGCCTTAATGGTTTTCGAACTCTGCTGGAGTTCGAAAAAAAGTGCCCATGTTTTCTCTGGTACAGTCAGTTTGGAGAGGCTATTGAATCATAACAGGAATGGGAGGGTGAGGCACACCTACAGACATTAAATATTTTGCCATGTCTGTGTCTTGGTGTTTTTGTTTACTTGAACAGGGTATGGACTACAGAGGTGGGGTCTTGACTACCAGTTTTCTAGTCACAGACTGGATTTCCATATCCTGAGCTCTTAGCACCCATGAAGTAGGGGATATACAGTTCTAGGAGTAGTAATCTCAGCTCTCCTGATCTCAGAGAAGAGACTGTCCCAGCATCTGTATAAATCTCCTGAGAAGACTCTGTAAAGACCAAAGCTCTTTTGTGGTCAGTGACCATTCCTGGACCAATTAAACGGTGTCCAGGTAATGGAGTTCTCTGGCCAGCTTGGCCACATGTGCACTTCTGAGCCAAGGAGGCAGAGGCCCTTGTTTAACAGCTGTTAACATTGCACAAAGTGGAGGCGGATAGTTCTTAAAATGTGAAGGGCTTTTGGGCAGCCTACAGTAAGGCAGTCCATCTCCTTAAGCATAGTGGGTATAGTATTAGCATCAGGGTTGATTTCTCACTGTGCCACTGCACAAGAATCTACCTGCAGGTCTGATTGCAGAGTTGTGAAGAGGATTTGAAAGAAAACGATGCATTCAAGGTAAAATCCAACTATGAAGAGAGATTCTTGCCATCATTTTTTTTTTTGGCCACGCGGCATGTGGAATCTTACTTTGAACCTGTGCCCCCTGCAGCGGAAGCCCAGAGTCTTAACCACTAGACCGCCAGGGAAGTCCCACCACCATTTCATTTTGAGCTTTGAGGCTTGCTTGTTCACGTCATTCTTGGTGATCGCCCAAAATATCAACCCCTTTGGACACCTGTCCTCTCTCATGTACATACTGCTCTGACCTTTGTCCCCCATTCCTAAACCTTTCACCTGAAGGCCCTCTTCCATGATTTAAAAACTCAGCATTCCTATATCCTCAATTCATTTACTCCCATCCTCTCTTGATGTGTTAACCAAGGACTCCACTGCCTTCTCTGCTTTCTCATTTGCCTGTACAGACAGTAAAGTGACCATTCTCTCAGCTCCCCAGTGCCACTTTCAAACAGTGTAAAATCAGTCCTTTTTGAGGAGCTTTCTTATATTCTCATTTTCACTGTATTCGAGAACTTGAATACTTCAAATCTTTGGATTCCTTTTCTTCCTTCCAATCTTTCACCCCCTTTTTGATCTAAACTGCTTCCCTGTCCAGCCTGTGCCCACAGCTGAGCACCCGAACTGCTGCCCTGCCTCCAGCCTTACCCTTCTCAACCCCAGACCTTGCTCCATTAGTTATCTAACTCACCCTCTTCCTTCTTCGCAGTACATAAACTTGCTTAAGTGGTAGTTTCTAAGTTAGAAGATTGGTCTGGGACTAAATGAGACAATTCATATTAATACTCCGGTACCTGACAAGCAATAAATGTCAGCTATTAACACCTGCTGCTGACCTCCACATTTGTATCTTCCAGGTTGACCTTTGGAGCTTCAGATATATCCAGTTGCTTGCTATATCCACTCAAATCCTATAGTCCTCTCTAACTTGTCCACGACTAATAGCATTCCTTCATATCTCCCGGACCTACTTGTTTTTTTCCCCTTATTTTCACTATCATTTAAGTCAGGATTATGGGAGTCTCATTACACTATTCTCTGTACCCTACTCCCAACCAAGTAACTGTCTTATTAATTTCTACCATTTAAACATCCATTCAGTCAGTTCTACCCTTGTCATTTCTTGCTTATACTTTTGCAGGAGCCTTTTAGGGGTCTTAGTTCCAATCTTGACCTCATATTTGCCACATTGCTGTCAGAGACATCTATTTGGAACAGATTCGATTATGGCATTCTGCTTTGGATCCCCTCTGAAGCTCAACCATAGACAATAGGTTAAGAATCCCTGACCTATAAGGTCCAGTCCAGACTCCTTGGTATGGTGTATGAGGTCCTTAAGACTTGACCCACCTTATGTTCCTACCTCACCCTTTGTGTTCTGTAAAATCAAATGACCTGTGTGGTTGCACATTGTTTCTTGTCTCCATGCCTGTTCTTTCTTTCTCTCTAAATGGAACATCCTTTCTATCCTCTTTTTCCTAAAAGGTTTCTCTGACTCTTCACGCTCCCATGCTGGGCCAAGTATCTATAGAAGACACCACTTTTTCTCTAAAAAAATCTTTAAAAGCACAGGTATCTAAGACAGTTTTGAAAAGAAACAAAGAAGATGGGTTGGGGTTACCAGATATCAAGACATAGTAGAAAGCTAATAGTAATCTAAATGTTGTACTAGTGCAGGAGCAGACAAACAGATCAATGGCACAGAATAATAAACTCAGACACAGATCAGTGTATCTGTGAGAAATTGAATATGATAGAGGATACATCACAAACCCATGGGGAAATTCATATTCTATGTTGCTATGGATACATATGTGATTATAAAAGTATAAAAAATAGATTGAAAGGACAATAGTAGTCATTACATTGGGGATGAGGTGAGGTGTAAGAGGGCAGAGGTTATAGGGGGTCTTAAATGGAAACTGTTTCCTCTACTCACAACACTTCTACCACCAAATATGTTTTTCCCACACCAAACAATTCTCCAACTCTCCAGACACCAACTATGTCCTGCAGTTCAGTTCTGCCACTAAGCTACGTGGAGTTAGGGCAGACACCACAGGTTAAGGGCTCAGTCATTCACAAGTAGTGGGGTCCCCAGGTTACCCACACTTTGCCTGACAGCTACAGATCCGTTCCCACGACCTCCTCCTCAGGTTTGCTGTGATGGCTCACGTGACTGAACTCAGAGAAACTATTTATTATTACTAGTTTATTATAAAGGATACCACTCAGGAACAACCAAATGGAAGAGATGCATAGGGCCCATCCCTGTATCAGCATCTCTATGTGTTCCACCCAGAAGCTCTCTGAACCTCACTGTTTAGAGTTTTAATGGAGGTTCCATTATATAAGCATGATTAAATCATCAGCCATTCAATGATTAACCCAATCCCCAGCACCTCTCCCCTCCCAGGAGATAGGGAATGTGGGGCTGAAAGTTCTAGCCGCCTAATCTGCCTTGTCTTGTTCCTCTGGCAACCAGCTCCCAACCTGAAACTATCTAGGGGCCCACCAAGAGTAACCTCATTAGCAAATAAAAAGATATATCACTCTGGAGATTCCCAAGGGTCTTAGAAGCTCTGTGCCAAGAACCTGGGACTAAGACCAATTATATATTTATTATATCACAATGTCACAGGTCTCTAATTTTTTATTTCTTTTAAAAATAAGATTTGAAGTAAGACAAAATGTTAGAGGTATTAATTTGGGGTATTGGAAATATGAGAGCATACAGCATTCTTAATGTTTTTCTCTTTTTTTTTTTTCCAATTTCTCAAAAAGATGAGGGGAGAAAAAATACTTTTGATAGCTTCCTATTATTTACTACAGTTCTCAGCAGAAGTGGCACCCCACACACACAACAGAGGTGAAAGTGTTTTGATTGTCACAATGATTGGGAAGCATCTCTGGCGTCTGGTAGGTGGAGGCCAAGGATGCCAGAATTCTCACAATGTCTGGGATAGTCTTATACAACATACTGTCCCAAGTCCTGCACAACTATCAAATGTCCCTATAAATATTCAAGTGAAAAAATTTATAATTAGCTGAGCCTATAACCTCTTTTACCTATAAATATGAAGTATTTTTTGTACAGTTTTTAGTGTACCCTGAATCCTCTAGGCATGCAATTACTGTATAAATGGAGGGGAGATTGTAGTGTAGTTTATTTAGAACTTTTGTTCACCATTTCAAAAAACCATGCCATTGATGGCAGAGTCTGTTCCTGGCATTTGAATCTCTGACACAACACGATAGTATCAGTCTGCATTTGTAGCCACTGTATTCATGGTGAATGTACAGAAGTGCAAGCATCTGAGTGCTAATATAACTATGCCCAATATTTATATATGGAAATAATTTTATTATAATTCTTAAAACATATCCTTTATATTACTATTAGAACATTATGGTGATTTTTAAAAATTATGTGTACAGTAGATAAATGTTAATTGCATTTAAGGATAGTAAAGGGAGTGTTACAAATATTTGTAACCACCTGGTTTAGAAATAATCCATTCATATTTGGTCAGCTTTTGCTGTGGTGTTGAGGTGATGGTTAATTTTGTTTCAACTTGGCTAGGCTATGGTGCCCAGTTGTTTCGTCAAACATCAGTCTGCATGTTGCTTTGAAGGTATTTTTTAGGTGTAATTAACATATCAGCCAACTTGGAGTAAAGCACATTGTCCTCCATAATATGGATGGGCCTCACCCAATCAGTTGAGGCCTTAAAAGCAAAGACAGAGTTCACAAAGAAGGAATTCGGCATTAAGACTGTAGCATAGAACCCCTACCTGAGTTTCCAGCCTGTGGATCTTGGACTGCAACAACTCTTCACTGCATTTTCAGCCTGCCGGCCTGCTCTAAATTTCAGACCTCCCAGTCCCTACAACTGTGTTAGCCAATTCCCTGAAATAAATCAGTCTCTCTTGCCCTCACTCTTATTCTCTCTCTAATGTATTGGTTCTGATTCTCTGGAGGACTCTAATAGAGTAGATAATACGTAACATGCCAATATATATCCATCCAGTCTTACTCCCTGCCTAGGTTCAGTCCTTTCCTACCTCATTTTCACTTGGAGCACCTACTGTCATTTCAAAAAAGCTTGTTAAAACCTAAACTCAAGCAATTGTTTAGTATTTACTGAGCATGAACTATATTTAATAAAGAAGAATAGACTTATTTGCTGTCAAATTAAGATGAAGAAATATAATTAAGTTCATCGGTTATTACACTAAATATCAACAGACTGAATTCTCCCATTAAAAGACAAAATCTAATAGACTGGGCTAAGAAAGCAAATCCAAGGTATATATAGTTTCTAATAAACACACTCACTAATAAAGAGAAGTTGAAAATAGATGGGTAAGACATACCAGAAATGCAAACGAATGTAAAGCAAGAATGGTAATATTAAGAAAGGCTAATAAACACTAAATGGAATAAAGAGATCATCTGGTAATATAAAAAGACATAAATTATGAAGGGTGGTTATCATAAATTTGCAACAAACAAAGCAACGAGAAAAACTAAAGCAAAAATTCTTAGGAATACAGGAGAACAGGTTAAAAATACAATTATGTTGAGAGTCTATCTTTAAAGTAAGGACTGAGAAGAAATGGAAAATACAAACAACAAACCTTATACACACGTGTGTGTATATATAATAAGTATAGAATAGATCTTCTGTGAATATCTATAGTTCACTTATAAACACTGATTGACTATTTAAAACAATTTTTTAACAAATTTAAAAGTAGGAATTTTACAGACTATGCTCTGATCACATCCAATAAAATTATAAATAAATAATGATATTCTCAACTACGTGGAAATGAAATATTCCTGGGCAACCCTCAAATCAAAGAGAAAGACCAAAACTGAAATTTCTTACCTTCTTTAAAGCAATAAAACAAAGTATTTCATATAAAACTGCAGGACACAGCCCAAGATCATGTCAGGAAATGTATGCCCTTAAATGTCTTTGCAAGAGAAAAAAAAAATGGTATTGGGCTTTTTATAGAGATGAGAACCACTGGCTACTGGGTCAAGGTCAAATTCCCTATCATATTTAAGACCTCTTGTACTCCATAACAACCACCCCTTTCACAGCACTTTTGATACTTAAATAATACAGGGCAATCTCTCGTTAATGGCAATACAAGTTTGTATAGTCTTTTTCTATCAAAAATTTAAAGCGTCTACACCCTCTTACCTAGTTATTTCACTGCTAGGACTCTTGCCCTTAGAAACAGTCACACAACTGTACAATATTTTCGTACAAGGTTATTATTTGCAGTATTATGTTAATAGTAAAGAGCCTTAAATAAGCTCAAGAATTAGTTAATGAATAACGGTACACCCATAAAATGGAATGTTATCAGTCAAACAGCAGAATATGTATGGTATAATCTCATTTTTGTTTTAAAAGAAACACACTTGTATACATTTGGTTATCTGACAAGTGGTTCTAGAAGGCTATATACCAAACTGTTGGGTGAATGGAGATGTCATGTACTTAACATATTTTTACCATGAGCATATATAGCTTTTATAACAAAAATATTTTTTGAGTTACAAACATATACAAAAGCTGAGGGAATTTAGAAATAAAACCCACATACTTATTCCTGTTTTAATTGTTTTGAACATATTGCCACACTTGCTTCAACAGGTTTTTTGCTTTTTGTTTAAGAAAAAAAATTGTGTTCATTTATATCATATCTACTAGTTTGTAACTCCTCAAGGTCAGGACTCAATACATGAATATATTTTCAATGGAAAATATTTTAAAATACAGATAAATAAAAGTGTCCCTTGTCACTCTGTCCCACCCCAACACCCCTTCCCATTTCCCTACTCAGAAATTGCCTGTGTTAACAGTTTGGTGTATTTTTTCTACCATTTTCAATGTGTTTACATGTACATAAAGAAATATATGCTGATTGAATTCTCTTTTTGCTGGTCTCTTCAACTATTCAGAGGCCAAAGACTCAGGAGAGAAGGACTAATGGGCAAAGCTTGGGACACCATAGCTCTCCCCACCCTGTGTTAGTCAGGATCAGCTTTGGTAGCAGGGTTATAGCTTGTCCTAAGAACCTTATTGGAGAGAGAGGACAATGAAGGAAAGAGACCAGCCACAAGGAATACCTCCATAACTGCACGAGCCACAATTCCTTATAATAAATTATTACCAGCAAAGCCATGTTGCTGCTAGAAAGTTTTATATTGTTTCCTAAAAGTCTTTCATAGAAGTCAGTTGAGCGAAAGCAGATCCCAAATCTACTTTCATAGGCTTAGGGCTTGCGGCTGAACTCTTTTTGGTGAGACCTGCCCTATGAGAGACCTTGCTGAACTAGAAAAAACAGAATTGTACGCCGACGGCTGAGGTGAAGGTGGTACAGATAACCCTACTGTGTACTGCCCTATGCCAATTCATAGGCCCCTTTTTTAAAAAGCCATTTTCTTTATTTCTCTTAGGTTACGTTCCAAGTCCTAGGAAAACCCTCTCTACAACTGCTTTTAGAAGACTCATCTTACTGCTTTAAAACTTTGTGGCTCCCATAACCTACCAGCTAAAATTTAACTCTTTGGCCTGATAGTCAAGGTTCTTCACAATCTGGCCCCAAGCAACCTTCTTATTCTCATCTCCTGCCACTTTGATCCAACTGCAACAGATCAGAGTTCCCTGAAAATGCCACATACTTGTTTTTACATTTAAAAAGTTTTTTAAAATGATGAATTATTCCAAACTTATTGAAGAGCACCAGAAATAAAATTTCATACCAAATCCACACCCCCCCCCCACTCCATAAAGATAAGCACTATCCATCCTGCAGTTGCTGTATGTTTCTGTATGTCTACTACAGAAGTACCCTAAATATATTTTTGGGTTTAAAAAGTACTGTTGGCCTTCCCTGGTGACGCAGTGGTTGAGAGTCCGCCTGCCGATGCAGGGGACACGGGTTCGTGCCCCGGTCCAGGAAGATCCCACATGCCACGGAGCGGCTGGGCCCGTGTACCGCAAAAAAAAAAAAGTAATGTTAATTGCATCAAACGGGACATATTCTTTTGTAACTTGCCTTTTTCATTCAACATTATGTTTCTGATATTTATCCTTCACACTGGTTGATTTTATGTGTCGACTTGGCCACTGAAGGCCCAGACAGAAGGTTAAATAGTATTCCTGGTACACCTGAGAGGGTGTTTCTGGATGAGATTAATATTTGAATCTGTACACTGAGTAAAGCAGATTGCCTTCCCCAATGGGGTTGGGCCTTATCCAATCCATTAACAGCCTGAATAGAACAAAAAGGTGGAGTAAGCTCATACAACTCAATGTAAAAAAACAACCCAATGGACAGAAGACCCAAATAGACATTTTTCCAAAGAGGACACACAGATGGCCAACAGGCACATGATGCTCAACAGTGCTAATCATTAGGGAAATGCAAATCAAAACCACAATGAGATACCATCTCACACCTGTCAGAATGACTATCATCAAAAGGTCCACAAATAACAAATGTTGGCAAGGATGTGGAGAAAAGGGACCCCTAGTACCCTGTTGGTGGGAATGTAAATTGGTGCAGCCATTATGGAAAACAGTATGGAGGTTCCTCAAAAAACTAAAAATGGAAATAACATATGATCCAACAATTCCACTCCTGGGTATATACCTGAAGAAAATGAAAACACTAATTCGAAAAGATATATGTACCCCAATGTTCATAGCAGCATTATTTAAAGTAGCCAAGATATGGAAGCAACTAATGTGTCCATCAACAGATGAATGGATAAAGAAAATGTGGTGTGTGTGTGTGTGTGTGTGTGTGTGTGTGTGTGTGTGTATATATATATATATATATATATATATATATATATATAATGGAATATTACTCAGCCATAAAGAATGAAAATTTGCCATTTGCAACAACACAGATGGACTTGGAGGGTATTATGCTAAGTGAAATAAGGTAGAGAAAGACAAATACTCTATGTTGGCACTTATATGTGGAATCTAAAAAATATATACCTGAAGCTGATATAATATAAATCAACAATACTTTAATTTTTAAAAAAAGATGGAGTCAGAGGGCAGCCTGTCCACTTGACTGTCTTTGAGCTGGACACTGGTCTTCTCCTGCCTATGGAGTTGGACTGTGACTTACACCACCGGCTTTCCTGGTTGTTAGGCTTTTGGACTCAGATTGGAACTATACCATCAGCCTTCCTGGATCTCCAGCTTGCTGACTGCAGATCCTGAGATTTCTCAGCCTCCAAAACCGTATGAACCAATTCCCTATAATACATTTTTTAAAAATTTATACATAAATATATATATGTCCTACTGGTTCAGACTAATAGATCCATATTAATAGGAAAACTTAGTTCTTCATTTTAATTGCTGTATAATATTCCAATTACATGAGCAAATCAATTTATTCCATTCCTCTAGTGAAAGATCACTGAGTCTCTTCCGCTTTTTCCCTCTTATTAACAGCAATGCAATGAGTATCCTTGTACTAGTTTCTATAAAAGACCAATTACTAATATTTAGCTTTACTAGTTAAGTTGCTTTTCCAAAGCAGTTATGTCAATGTACTCTCACCAGCAACATTTCCTCATTCTGTTGATGTCAAGGGGTTTCTATTCATTTTAATTTACATATCATGGATTTCCAGTAAGGATGATCACCTTTTTATTGATTATCCATTGGCATACACCCTCTAGGAATTACCTATGCATATCCTTTGCTCCCTCCCCCTCTCCTTTTCTTGCTATTGGGCTTTGTCATTTTTAAAATTATTCATACTCTGGATACTTGTGTTTTGTTAGTTATATGTGCTGCAGGTCTGAGGAAATCTTTTGGAACTTTTTTATTTGGTGGGGGGTGCTGGTGGTAGTATAAGAATCCCACATCGTCTGCATCATCATGTACAGGTCTTTCCAGAGCAGTCCCATAGATAATTGATCTGAAATCAGTTTTCCTGCAAGTTCTTACCTGGGGATGGGGTTGGAGGTGTGATGTTTCCCAGACCACACAGGAAGTATACATTCAGGTTCTCAGATTCACATGAAGTGTGGGCCCAGAAATTGAGAAAATTCTCAGGAGCATCCTGACCCCACAAGCCCAAGCATTCAAATTTCTTTGCTTTCTCCTTTTGCCAACTGTGTGAAGTTTTGATAGTTTCCCCCTTTTGCTGTTGTTCTTTCCGGGTCCCAGCTTTAACTGGAGGTCTCAGTTCCAGCTTTCTGCATGGGGCCACAATCTTGTCTCTTGTCAGCATTAAAACCCAAGTCCTTAGGTTATATTCTCCTCTCCCTTCAATAACTGCATCAGCTGTTTTGCCTTCTGCTCTCGTTTTCAATACCTTTGCATCTTTTGTGTCCCTTTCTTGGAAGCTCAGCTGTGCATTAAAGAAAAAGAAAAAAACCACCACAACTTTATCCACCATTCCTGAATGTTTGTCTCAGGTTATTTTAGTCTACATTAAGACAGAACTGATAGCTTTCATATACTCCCATCTCTTCCAAACATAACACCTTCCTATTCCTGTTTTCCTGGCAAAGCTCTACTCATCTTTAACGGCCCAGCTCCACCTTCAACTTTTCTCCCACCTTGCCAAGAATAATTTAGAATAGTTGTTATCACATTGTAGCATTTTTTTTCCCTTTCCTAACTGCAGTCTGAGATCTCTGAAGTAGAAACCAGATCTTGTTCATCTTTGTGTCCCCAGCTTCTCTGCCACAGTGCCTATCATAAAGTAGGCACTAAATAAATATTTTATTGAACTGAAAATATCTTCCTGCAGGCATACTGGACCTAAAGTCTGAAGAACTTGGTTTAAAATCAGCATACTAGGGCTTCCCTGGTGGCGCAGCGGTTGAGAGTCTGCCTGCCAATGCAGGGAACACGGGTTCGAACCCTGGTCTGGGAAGATCCCACATGCCGCGGAGCAACAAAGCCCGTGAGCCACAACTACTGAGCCTGTGCATCTGGAGCCTGTGCTCCGCAACAAGAGAGGCTGCGACAGTGAGTGGCCCCCGCTCACTGCAACTAGAGAAAGCCGGCGCACAGAAACGAAGACCCAACGCAGCCAAAAATAAATAAATAAATAAATTAAAAACAAAAAACAAAAAACAAAAAACCAGCATACTCTCACCCACTAACCAAACTCATGTGATTATTTTTAGGATTATGATAATGCGAAAGCTCATGATACATGACAGGCAATCTAAGATGTTGGTGTTTTTTGAACAACTTCTGAGACTCAGTTTTCTAACTGTGGCAGACTGAATTTTTCAAAGGTGTATGCAACCATACCTCCCGTTCCCCATGCTCTTCTGCAGTGACTTCGCCACTGCTTCAAGAGGTAGAATCTATCTCACCACCCCCTCGTATCTAGGTGGTCCCTGTGACTACTTTGATCAACAGGATATAGTGGAAGTAATGTGTGCCAGTTCCAGTCAACATTCTCTTTTTTTTTTTCTGGCCACACCGCTCGGCTTGCAGGATCTTAGCTCCCCTACCAGGGATTGAACCTGGGCCACCAGGGAAAGCGCTGGCGGCTCTAACCACTGGACCGCCAGGGAATTCCCCCAGTCAACATTCTTAATTGGCCTAGTGACTTCTGCTCCCTGCATCATGGAATGCAACCACCTGAGCAAAGCCCAAGGCACGGAGAGGTCACGTTTAGGTACGCTAGTTGATAGCCCCGACAGAGTTCCTAGGGAACAGCCAGCATTAACTTCTAGCCAGACCAGTTAATCATCTTTGACATCCAGCTCAGTTGAGTCTTTAAACTACTCCATTCCCGGCTGCCATCTGACTGCAACCACATGAGATATTTCCAACTGGGCTCATTCAACCAACCAAACCATGAGAAATAATAAATTGTTCTTTCAAGCCACTACGTTTTCAGGTGGTTAGTTACATTGTAATAGACAATCAGAACATTCATTTATGGAATGGAGATAATAATCCCTACTTTTACAGCAGTGTTCTGAAGTTCACTTTTTGATGTTGTGAAATTATCTTCAAAGCAGTTAAGCACTATACAAACATGTTATCTTTTCAATAAATAATAAAGTTAAAACTCTTTTACATTCAACAGAGGAGAGGTAATGCCTTGCTTCTCTTACAAATATTCCTAGTTCTTGGGTAGGGATGATGGGTCTGCATCTAACCTGCTCTGCACTGATTTGGGGCCTTCCTCTCAGGCATAAAACCTTCCCAGGCCATCTATAAAACTGGCCTCATGACAGTCTTGCTGCCCACCCCCCCGTTAACACTATTATCTTCCGGCTCTGTATTCAAACTCCCTAGCAACCTCTCTCTCATCTCCCACTCCAGCTATATGCATATAGTTCCTCTTCAGAACAAGACCCTGTTCCTATAACTGACCCTAATCTCAATTCACTCATCCAAGGCTAACTCTAATCAGTCTATGCCTCTGGCTAAATGCTTCTTCAACAACTATTCTTCCTCATATGAAGTCTTGGGAAGTGCTACAGTATAGTGGTTAAGAACAGAGACTGTGAGCTTGATTCTTTACTAGCTGTTTGAATTTAGGCAAGTTAACCTATTTTGCTGTATTTTAATCATATGTAAAGTGCTTAATACAGTACCCGGCATGTAATAAGGAGTTATGTGTTAGCAATTATTACTTTAATTATTATACCACTTGGTTGCATCTTTTGTCAGATTAACTGGGCCAACTAATTCAGATTGTATTTACAAAGCAATTGTTCAAATTTCAAAAGGCAATATACATACCTTGTCTGACTTTCAAAAGCATTTTCATTCATATTTCATAATTACTAATTTATTCAACAACAGGGCAAATTGAGGAACTAAATGTAAGACCCTAGTCTTTTAGTCTTCCTGACTAGCTCTGACCAAATAACTAGGTAAGACTTTTTAGAACTTAATTTTTCCATGCCCTATAGTAAGTCTTTTTAAAACCCAGCCACTCAGTAAGTTTAGTAGAGTCAATATCCCAATAATGTCAATGAACATCAAATGAGTATCTGATTCTTAGAACAATAACCTACTTCTTTCAATTTTGATCCATCTCCCTAACAATGAAGCACACCATATGTCTTAATGTACACAAGAGCATCTGGAAATATTTTGGTAATCTGAATATTCACTAAATGGAAAACTATTTTAAGAGATGAATACTACTATTAGTAATTTTGCCTTGACCTCAACTAGAGAAAAATCTCGATTAGGAAGACTGTTTCTCCATAGGCTAAAAGAGAAAACAGAACTAAAAGAGAAAACATCTGCTTAGACTCACTTATCGCAATCTTAAGATGTTAACTGGCAGTCTCTGTATTCAATAAAATGGGAAATACAGGAAATACTCAAGGTGTCTTAGCTCTTCAACCACAGCCTTTGTTGCTTTAGTAATATACATGCTTTCATCTGCTCAGTATTTTTTCTTATGGTCATTACACGTTTATTTTTTCTTAAAATATAAAGCCCTAAAATGCAGGCGCTCTCTTTCCAGCATGCACAGAAAGAAAAAACTTGGTGTCCAATGGCCTCTAGAATCAGACCTGAAAAAGTTCTTAATGAGATTATGGGTTCAGGGGATTGGGGACAGAGTCACTAAAGAGGTTGAGACAGCAGATGAGGGTTGAAGCACTTTTAATCACAGAAGAGTAAACAATAGTATAAACCGTTAACAACTCACCCAGTGGCTGTTGTCCTCCAGCCCTCAGCTCACCTGCTCCTCCCACCCCCCAACTCCCTGCGTACCACTGAATAAAGAGCAGGGTATCTATCAGCAGCTGTCCATCACTACCAGGTGGCAGGAAGGGGACCTAGCTAGGGGCCACAGCAATCCTGGCCATCCATTCATGGTTGTCTGTTTCTATATAACGTCGTGTGAAATATTCCATCTCCAAAGGAGGAACAGTGCAGAAACCTGGAGTGAACTTAGCTGCTCCATTCAGATGGCCAGAGCTTCAAGAGCCATGGGCAACAAGGGAGGGGACTCTCTGGAGCCAGCATAATTCAAGATGCAGCCAAATCTGGGATTGAGGTGGGTTCAAAGGGGACCAGGCTTGTGCTCCAACCTAGGCAACGAAACTCACACATATGCACAAATGCATATGCACATGTGCACACATATGCACACACACGCGCACACACACAGAGCAAATAACATTACTGAAAGAACCTGGAGGCTATTAAATACAAAATGGCAGAGTTTTTTAAAAAAAGTGAAAATATTTGCTTCTTTGATTCTCCTCAGTGCCCTGCACACGCCCTAGTCACAGGAGTGCAGATGCGGGGAGGCCCAGAGGAGTAGGTTGCCAGCAGCCCTACAAGTCCATCTATGCTGAAGTCCCCATACCAACCACCTTACTCTTCAGCCAGTAGCTGCCTCCCATGTGACCATTCACCCGACCGGCACCATTGCTGGAGCTGCGGCCACAGGGGCCTTTTGTGTTACTGGTCATATCTTCTTCTTCTGAGCTGCTTTCCACATCACTGCGATCATCCTTAGATACCTGGGTGGGATGAGGCCAAAGGTAGAAAAGGTAAGGACAGAACTTTTCTAGAATCATAAGACAGACAAAGCCCACAGAGCCCATGTTTGGGCATTGCTCCCAATCTGGCCTACTTTCTGGTGGCACCTGACTCAAAATACTATCTGGACCACAGAGGCTGTTGTGAATATCCTTTGCCTGCTTTCTGGGTTTCTCTCTCATCATCTCTAATTCCGTTCTCAATGGAATAAGTAGCCATCTTGGTAGAGGAGTTTATCTTTCAGGACCAGCCTAAAAGAGCTGAAATCATTCACCCAGTTGTGGTTTAGGTTTGAAGGAAACTCCACAGACACCCTTTCTCCTCTTGTACCTCAAGAAAAGAAAAGGCCAACACAAACAATACATATGGCTATCATCATTGCTTCTATCTTCTGGTGGTGTGGCCACTGCAGTTTTGGTTATCCAGAGTTTTGCTTTATCCCCAAAGCTGATCCACAACTGGGCTCTTCCTGGGCTCAACTATTGACACCCTATGACTAGGGTCATAGGGTGTTGATAGTTACTTCTCTTGAGCAACCCCAAGATACACAGTATGGTGAAAAGAAAAGTAGACTGGCAGTCAGCGAGTAAAAAATCCCAGTCCCAATCATGCTACTCTCTATGAATCTTTACCTTTCAACCTCAGCTTTTTGTTCTATATTTTCAAATGAAGGATTTGGATTAGAGTAGTGTTTTTCAATCTAAACTATCCTGCATACCAAGCACAGTATTTCAGATTCTCTACCGTGGACCATAAAAGTAAAGGAGAGAAACCCAGGAAAACCTATGTCAGACTTTTGCCCTCCCGAACTGAAGGATAATAAATGTGTTTTTTTTGTTTTTTTAAAGTAACTAAGAGAAGGGGGTGAGAAGGAAACAAAACTACAATTGCTATTGCCAAGGGGTGGGGTAATTGCTTTGGTTGGCCCTAAGATTCTATGGTTTATTATAGCTATCGACCTCTGAACCCAGATAATGAACTGATTATCTGATCTTTAGGAAATTTCCACCAGAGGGCAGTGTGTCTAAATTTGAGGGAAAGGGAGGCTCAAAAAGGAGGGGGGCAGTGGGTGGGTGGGAAGGAAAGGAAAAACAGAAAGGGGAAAAAAAATGAGTAGACTCTAATCTTGCCTCAATTTAGGAAAAAGAACCTGGCAACTTGAGCTCCATTCAACAATGGCCCAACCTGAGCTCCATATAAAATGGCAGAGTTTTTTAAAGAAGTGAAAATATTTTCTTCTTTGATTCTCCTCAGTGCCCTGCACACCCCCTAGTCACAGAAGTGCAGATGCGGGGAGGCCCAGAGGAGTAGGCTGCCAGCAGCCCTACAAGTCCATCTACGCTGAAGTCCCCATACCAACCACCTTACTCTTCAGCCAGTAGCTGCCTCCCATGTGACCATTCACCGGACTGGCACCGTGGCTGGAGTCAGGAGAGATACATGCTCTGATACAACCCAGGGAAACAGAATGGAAAGCAGGAAGGAAGAGAAACACATTCAGACAGACATGCTTCACTGAACACCAGAAGCACAGATACACTTACATGCAAGAGATGAAACTGTCCAGCTCCCACCAGGCATAGAAAAAAGGAAGGAGGTGAGAAAAGAGTGGAGAGTACAGAGTCTGGGTCTAATCCTTCCTGGATAGGTCACCTGGTCAGGAAAGAGCAGGGGAGAAGAGAGATGTCCAGTAGCTACAGCAAGATGCACAGGCACACTGAGCAAGTTCTGAAACCAATCGCAGCCATAAAGAATAGCGACACAAGGGCTTCCCTGGTGGCGCAGTGGTTGAGAGTCCGCCTGCTGATGCAGGGGACACGGGTTCGTGCCCCGGTCCAGGAAGATCCCACATGCCGCGGAGCAGCTGGGCCCGTGAGCCATGGCCGCTGAGCCTGCGCGTCTGGAGCCTGTGCTCCGCAACGGGAGAGGCCACAACAGTGAGAGGCCCGCGTACCGCAAAAAAAGAAAAACAAAAACAAAACAAAACAAAAAAGAATAGCGACACAAGGGATCATATATTCCTGGGAAACATTCCATCCCTTTGTCCTAGAGTCAGTGTATCCTCTACCAGAGCCCCTCCCCTTGGGATTGTGTATTACCGAAGGCTGAATCCCCAGCCCGCAGGCTAACAGTCTGACTGCTTCAGAATTTGCAAAATTCAGTTATGAGTTTTATCACTGAATGATCTTTCTTTGTGCTTTTGGGCTCTTGGCATAAGATGGGTATTTGAAACCCTAAAGACCTATCTCACTTAAGACCCCTGCCTCATACAACAGTAAGGTGAGATCGGTACTTAGTCCCTTACATAAACCATATCTTGAACATCACAGTGTGGCCATCTTGGGATGGCTTGCGACTTACCAAACTACTCCTAGGCAATCTAACATCTCTGCTTTTATACAGTTTATATCTTGGAGCTCTGCATATGATTTCCTTTGAAAAAAGGTTCCCATGCTAAAAACAAAAATATGAAATCCACAAAGTAGGTAGGTAAGGGGTAGGAAATGGTTGAGGTCATCTCCAAACCTAATCCTGTTTATTATTTTACAATGGTCATTCCTAAGGGACAGGAAGAAGGCAGATCCTTCCTCTGACATCTAAGTCATGTCTTAGATGGCTAAACACTCATACTTAAAGAAAAGATGGAAACTTTGGAGCCCTAGGCTCTTTGCTGGGTAATACCTATTTTCCCACCCAGCCCCAAAGAAAGAAGCCATCTTTCATCCTCACCTTTCCTCGGATCAAGGCTTTGAAAGCAATTCGTGCAATTAGGTAGGACCAGATGACATGCAGAACCTGTAGGATCAGGAGAAGGCCATTGAAGAGCCACCAGGAGGGATAGGGCCCGATCATCTCCCAACTCTCAAAGAGGGTCGTGTTCAGAATCCTGTAAGAGGGAGGCCAATGGTCAGATTCCAGAGTCAAAGCCAGACAGATAGGGATGAAGCTGAATTCCCTGGAAAGCAGAACCTTGTGTTTTCTCCCCATACCTTCTATCAGTTGAAGTTCCAGAGATATTCATCCACAGTGAGAAAAGAATAAAGAAAGGGGCCCATGGAGTTTTCTATCTTTAGGGATAAGGAAAGATATAGAAATCTTAGCAACTGATAGAGTAAGTCATATTATTAATCACTTCAAATATACAGAGTTTCACAAGTTTGGGACACCAATTTTAATCATAATCCTAGGAATTACTCGGATCCTCAGGCACATATAGGACAGCTGGCAGCTGACTCCCTCAGACTAAGGAGAATCTCCAACCCACAGAGTCAATGACTTTGTATCATAAAGTAGTGAGTGTAGAAGTGAGAGTGGTGTATGTGTGTGTTGGTCAGGGTGGGAGACAGGGTATAGAGCAGGAAAACAAGCAAGAGCCTGAGAATTTTGTAATCAGTACAAAAGAAGGCAAAGGAATTACTTAGGCATAAAATGAAGACTGCTCCTCAGAGATGAGTCAGGCGAGCCACAGCTAAGTGAGTTGGATGCTCTCAGTCTAGATCACACCTCACTAGAAATATTGTGCAAGGGAAATGAGGTCCTTTGAGAGTCCATAAAGGGTCAGGTTAGGTCAAGGAAGAAGCAGAGCAATATTTAGGGTTAGGGAACCTTGGTGGTCTGTTCCCTCAACTGGTGAAAGGTATCACCAGTTTATGGCTACGTATCTACCATAGCTCCACAGCCCTACCACTTACCAGAATGGATAGATTCCTAGACGAGTCGCCACAAAAATAGCACTGAAGATCACAAAAAGGGTGTCACAGAGACGCTGATACTTGGCATAATTGGCCAGCTTGGCTGCCTGGAGAAAGGAAGATAAGAATTGAGCTGGGGAGAAAGCCAGTTCTCAGGAGGAAAAGTAAAGAAAGAGGAATAGTGAGGAAAGGGGGGTTGGGGTCTTACCTCCAGCAAGAAGTCTGAGGCATCATGTAGACACATGACCAGAGTTCCCACTCGAACCATGTTGTTGATGTAGGAGAAGGTAATGAGCCCAATGGTGGCCAAGTGATGCACAAACATGATCAGAAAGTCCTAGGAAGGAATGGAAATAAAACAGGCAGGTAAAGGCAAGGCCATAGAGCTGCCGGCCAACTCAATGTCCTGCATTGTTCTCAGAGGGTCTTATCCCACCCCTTAGAAGTTCCATTTTGTTTAAATTCTCCCTCAGGGAGCTGCCTAACATTTGACCCAAAACTCTCTACGTCAATGACTGACCCATAATCTACGTTAATATAGCTCAAAACACAGTAAAGAACAATTTTCTTTGGTAGTTGCAGAACATGTAGAGCTTGGATGCTGAGCTGACACTTGGAAATAATTTCCCAGGTGGTAGTCAGGCATACAAGCCTTAGATATTTCAGATATCCTTGAAAGTCTAAGACTCTTCTGCTTTGATGAAGGAAATTTCAACCAAAGGGACCTAACAGAAAGGGGAGGTTTGTGAAGGGGGCAAAGCTAAACTATTCCAAAACATTTCAGAGACATGCTAAACAATCCATCTTACTACAAGCACTCCCTGCTTTCAGATTTAAAGCTCAAACTTCCTCTTGGGTTCAAATGCCAAGGTTAGCCCTGGAGAAATCTCTAAATACCTGAGTTATCAGACATATCTAATAAATACTTCCCAGCCCAGTGAGGGAGAGAGGGTGGGAGAGGGCAGGTAAATCTGCATCAGAGAAGCAAGGATATAAAGTCTGTGCTCTCCACAGAGACAGATACAATGGTATATTTTAGCTCTTGAGTTGGGGATGAGTTTACAAATACACGTTCTAGAATGTTTTAAAACCAACATATGTATTACAAACCTTTTTATATGCGTCATGTATTAAAATAAAATTTTAGTAAGGAGACCTGTGTCTACTAATCATAGGAGGGTGAAAGGCATCTGAATTGTGTATCAAGCTTCTAGGTTACACAACAACTAATAACCCAGATCAATTTCAATCCATTCCCACAAAGGCTAACCCTGATTTTCCTTACCAAAGATAACCACAAGTTAGTGACAGATTAGGGTTAGAGCTGCTGGAACTGCATTATGTCAGGTGGACACCAATAAAAGGTGAAGATTCTGCCCTTTCTGTCTGCTTATAAAAAACTTCAGTCATTTCCAACTTTGCCACTCTGTGGGCAAGTCAACTCACTTCTCTGAATCTTCGTTTTCTAAACAGTAAGAAAAGGGTAAACTAAATCATCCTAAACCCCTTCCAACTGACATTCTTTAAGTAAGTGGGGTCACCAAGAAGGGAGAACAGAGAGGGAACAAGGGTCCCTAATGCCAAACAAAAGCCAGATCTAGCTTTTCTGGAATCAAGGCTTTTCCTGGATCAGGGCTTACTATCCCTACGTTCTGAGCTTAGGAACTAAGCTCAGACTAAGTTTCCTGAGCTTTGTATATGTAAGAGCCTTGGAGAAAATGAGGAAAAGGCTATGCTTCTTAGGCGGTTAACTGTTTTCATCCTGGGCTGCCCTGAATGCCTCAAATATACTTCATCGTTAGTCAGGTCTCACTTCTGAGAACATTACAAAGAGCTGAAAGTCCCATTAAACCTGCTTTCTCCCTCTTTTGTGGTCCCAATCAGGGCAGAGAATCTATCACAATGACAATAATGATAGCTGCTGGAAAGGAGGATGCAATAAGTCAGGGAGTTGAGGGAGCCAATGTCCTTACCTTTCTTTTAATGTCTGTAAACTGAGAAAACATAAGAGACCAATAGAAAGCCAATTCCATGATATAATAGTAATAAAGCCCATTTGTGAGAGGCTGGAAGAGAGAAAGTAGTAGTTAAAATACCAGCTAGTCCAAGACTCATTCCACCTCCCCAAATTTCTCCCTCTCAGAGGAGCCATACCCCAAATTATTAAATAACCTTCCTCTCCATCATCTTCCAAGATCTGCAATAGCTAACAGACTTTGGATTGGTGCGGAGGCTTAAACCTCTTCCCTTCCACATACACATCTTCAGCTCTCATCTTTCAGAGATCAGATAAGGTTAACACATACTATAGCACAACCAAATCAGTGTGTCTAGAATTCTGGGCAATTAGTGCTTTTCAGGGGATTAAATACACTGAGGCCTTTCTTTCTTCTACTCTGTTAGCAGCCCCCTGACATTTTTCTACTATGGACTAGAACCATAGTAGAAAATCTTGAGGGATTCAAAAGGGACACATGAACCAGAAAGCACCTCATTAAGTGCCAGGAAGCTGTTTTTCTTTCCAGCCCAATTAGGGTGAATATAGGAACCTGGAACAAACAGATCACTGGATTTCACTGCTTATGGGGACCCCAAAAATAGATACCTGAATATATGACTCAAAGAGACTCAGTCCCTAATCCCTCAAGAATCCCAAGGAAATGTGCCATCTTCCCTTGGGACTGGCAATGTACTCTCCCCAACCCCATCTTACACACACACATAAGACCCCTGTCTTGAAAGGGCTCAGATCCTACCTGATAAGGGTAACTGTGCCAGCATTGTCGGGTGTCCCAGAACCAAGGCGACTAAGAGAAAACAGATAATCTAAGTCAGCCCTTAGAATTCTCCCCTGGCTCATCTATATAATCCCTTTCTCTCTATGCTTGGGGCAAAAGAGTTGGGAAAGAAAAAGGAATCCCTCTTGACAGAATTTAGGGTAACTAAATGGCTAGACTTTTCTTCTAGAACAAGAAAGTGTTATTACAAAGAGAGAAACCATGCTTTGAGGTATGTAAGAGCAATGAGAGCTCTAGGATAGTTTCTGGAAACATCACAACCTGGAATATATAGGAAACTGGGAGGCAGGAAGACAATGATTTCATTTAATAACTGAGAGCGAGATCTCCATGCCAAAGATTCACAAGTCAAAAGTAATAATCTCTAATGGAGTTTCAATTAAGTCCATTTCATCTAAGTTGTTGAATTTATTACTGTTAAATTGTTCACAATCTTGTCCTATTATTCTTTCAATGTCTACAGGATATGTAGTGATAGCTTTTTTTTAAGTTTTGGCCACACCCCACAGCATGTGGGACCTTAGTTCCCCAACCAGGATCGAACCTGCACTCCCTGCATTGGAAGGCGGAGTCTTAACATTGGACAAACAGGGAAATCCCCGTGATAGCCTCTTTTTCTCCCTGATACTGATAATTTGTTTTCTTGTTTTTTTCTAAGGGTTTATCAATTTTAATTAAACCTTTCAAAGAACCAACTTTTGGCTTTATTAATTTTCTCCATTATTTGTCTAATGCCTATTTCATCGATTTTTGCTTTTGCTTTTTCCTTTCCTTTAACTTACTTTGGGTTTACTTTGCTCTTCTTTTTCTGGATCTTAAAGTGAAAACTTAGATCATTGACTTTAAAGCTTTCTTCTTTTCTAATATAAACATTTAAAGTTATAAATTTCCTCTTAAGTATGCTTTAGCTGCACGCCACACATTTTGGTATGTTGTATTTTCAGCATCATTCAATTCAAAATATTTTCTAATTTCCCTATGATTTCTTATTTGATCTTCGGGTTATTTAGAAGAGTTGTTTAACTTCCAAATATTTCTCTAGATATCTTTTTATTATTAATTTGATTTCTATTTTAATTCCATTATGGTCAGAGAACATATTTTGTAAGATTTCAATATTTTAAAATTTGCTGAGACTAATTTTATGGCCTAACATATGGTTATCTTAGTTGGCGTTCCATGTGCACTTGAAAATAATACATGTTCTTCAGCTGTTGGTGTAGTGTCCTATAAATGTCAATTAGGCCAAATTGGTTGACTGTGTTGTTTAAATCTTCTACATCTTCAGTGATTTTTGTCTAGTGATTTAGTCAATTACGAAGAGTATTAAAATCTCCAAATATGACTGTATATTTGTCTATTCTCTTCCTTTTCCCTTCTTTCTGCCTCTTTATGTTTCATGTATTTTGAAGCCTCAATTATTGCATTTAGAGGAAAACAGTGTGGTACAGTGGAAAAAATAAAGGACTCATGAATCAAAAAGCCTGAAATTCTTCTTTGACTCTGACAATTAACTGAAAAGCAGGAATAATACCTGTTTTACCCACTATAATGAGTTACTGACTTGATTTCTGTAATGTCTCCTCCTTGAAAGAACAGGACTTTTGTCAAGTGCTTTGTAAATCATCACGTACTATGCTGATTTAATTAATTTTTTATTATTAGCATTATTTATGGGAGAAACAGTAGAGTCATGAGGTTACTGATGTCAGGCCCCAGACAGAAGACAATCTATTTAGCTTATCACAAGAAAAAAAAAATCACAAGGAAAAAAAAAAGGGAGTAAGGGACAAAATCTAAAGGTATTTAACTCTTATCTCCAGGGATGTAGGTATGATTAGAACCCAACAGAGAACCAGAGAAAGTTCAGACTCACCGACCAGAGAAATCTAACTCCATAGCAGAATATACATAAATAAAAAGTGAATCTCCACCTGGATGGGCAAGAAGTAGAAGTTAGAAAAATATTCACTCAAAAGAAAGTCTGTGAAGTAAAGAAGTCAAGAGAGCAGATTTGGGGATAAGACAGTTACTGGTAAGAAATTAAGTTCCCATAATAGGGACAAATACTGTTACCGAAAAAGCCAAAGAGATAAAAATCTTCCAGCCTCTGTTTAAAATAGATTTCCACAAGTGTATACTGTCTTTAGTAAACTTTTCTTCCATATTAGACTCCCTGATGATAGTGCCTATTATTTTTTTTTGCATGACAATGCGAAATACAGCACTCGGTGTCCAGAGGATAATCAGCAAAAACCCAGTGAAATGGATTATAGTATGTCCAGAAAAGGGATGCTTCCCACTAAAATGTCAATTTAGAGCAAGCTGGTACTATCTCTACCCAGGTATACAAGGGTATGCATATCTACCTATGTAAGTGCCAGTATAGGAATTCATTCCCAATTTATTTGGGAAAGGGGAACAAAATGGAACTACATCTAGCTTAGGGGCAAGCACGTCCAAGAAACTAAGGGTGATCAGGCTTCCAGTTCTCTTCTTCCCAGCCTATAATAGAGTTAGCCCTCCACATCTATTGACTGTTATCCTAACAAGAGAAGTGATTTCCAAAAAGAAAACCTTAGTCCAGTCATACTCCACCCTTCTCCTCACTCCCCACCTCCTTCTGCACACCTACATGCTTTCACAGAATTTAGTGAGCGTTGGGGGCTTGTCCTGATTCCTCCGATGACGAAACCAGCATTGGATTTTTCGGACATCCCAGTCCAGTTGCTTTGACAGGCCCTCCAGCCTTTTCTCATCAGGATACTGCAGATGTATGACCAGAGTCAGAACATCCCTTTCTCTTCAAACTTCTCATTAAATCCCTTTGACTAGTTGAGTGGCAAAGCGGCAATAACTATAGTGACTTAAGTAATGTTTTTCTTTCCAGGTTTCATCCCCAAAGTCATTTTTAGTATGAAGTACTATTTTACACATCAAGGACTTTTACCATTCATCTATACACATCCTTGTTTGGTCTTCTCCCTCCAGCCCAAGCTAAGTAAAAAGAGATATTAAAACCCAACCGCAAAGGCTATCAGTACCATTTCCATTTGATTATGCAACTAGGTAATGACAAGAGCTGGAGCAGGGAAAAACAAAATCAAAATATGATGTGTCTGGGGGAGAAGGAGGGGTGGTGGTGGCTACTAGGCCTAAAACTCAAATGTACGTAAACTTGACTTATTTAAGGGATCCTGGCCCAAAGGTATTTCCTTGAGTGGATAAAGTTTTCCTAATAGCTCTATGGACTTCCCAAATGTGAAAGATCATCCCATCCTATCCCTACCCTTGGAAATACTTGCTCTTTTATCCTCCCCTGCCCTATGGGATAAACCCCCACACGAATCTTCCTCTGTTTCTTTGCCCACTTACCTTGGTAACAGATATGAACACCTTTTCAAGGATGGCATTAGGTTGGGCCTGATAAGGACCACTGTCCTGGATGCCAACATGGAGTGCACAGGGTTTGGCAATAAACCTGTAATGGAGAAAACCCAAAAGCCAATTCTAAAAATGGTTTGCTAAGCATGAAGCAAAGATCCTGATTAGGGGACTGATAAGAGGAAAAAGGGGAAACACTTGGCTCGGAGCCAGGACTTTTTGATTTAGTCCTGGATTCTGCCATTGACTCACTTGAGAAGTGACCTGTTTAAGAAATATTGGAACATAAGCTCTCTTTCCATTTTTCCCTGGCTTCCCTTATCACATCTTGAGCTTTAGAGTCAGAGAGACCTAGATCAAATCACTAGTCTACCATTTACTGCCTGTATGAACTTGGGCAATTTATTTAATCTTGCTAAAGCTCAGTTTTTTCATCTATAAGATTAAGATTCTTGCTACTCAACACAAGGCCAACAGATAAACAGCATTACTGGTTTTTCCTAGAAGCTTTTTAGAGATACAGAATCTTGAACCCCATCTCAGACCGGCAAAATCAGAATCTGCACTAACAAGATTCCCAGGGGATTCATATTCCCATTAAAATGTTAGAAGCGGGTCTACTTTACATGAATCTTGCAGGTACAATGATATTACATATATGAAGACCGTGACACAAGGAAAGTGCTTAATAAATGGTAATTTTCCTTATATCAGATGATCAAGAAGATCTTAATTGGAGGGCAAGGTAGAACTGAGACTGAGCTCTTCCTAAACACAAATATCCCGGGTCATGGTCACCTTCCTGCCTAATCAAAAGACTATACGGAAATACTTTGAACTTTCAGAAGTTCTGAAGAAAGAAAATGGGAAACTACGAAGAGTGGTAAGAAGGAAATTACCTATTAGTACTCAATTCTAGTCCCAGATCTACCACTAATAAGTCACATAAACTTGGTCAAGTCACCTAATTCTTGGGTTTTGGTTTTGTCATCTAAAAGAAGGGGTTATATGAGATGATGTATAAGATTTTTTTCTTGGGCTTCCCTGGCGCCGCAGTGGTTAAGAATCCGCCTGCCAACGCAGGGGACACAGGTTTGATCCCTGGTCTGGGGAGATCCCACATGCTGCGGAGCAACTAAGCCCATGCGCCGCAACTACTGAGCCTGAGCTCTAAAGCCCGTGAGCCACAACTACTGAGCCCACGCGCCACAACTACTGAAGCCCACGCGCCTAGAGCCCATGCTCCGCAACAAGAGAAGCCACCACAATGAGAAGCCTGCACACCGCAATAAAGAATAGTCCCCGCTCGCCACAACTAGAGAAAGCCCGCACGCAGCAACAAAGACCCAACGCAGCCAAAAAAAAAAAAATTAAATAAATAAACTTAAAAAATAAAAGATTTTTTTCTCTTTCTAAGATTCCATAGTGATATCATTGATTATAACTAACTTGTAACTTTTACATCTTTGAAAATTGAGGAATTATTCCTTGGTTCTGCAAGAAAGATCTCTCTGTTCTACACAACCATAGATTTTTATGAGCCTCAGCTCTAGGAAAAGCTTTATGTAGTCACTTTCAGAATAAGTCAAAACCAGTTTTAGCTCTCTTAGCATCTTAGGGAGTCTCATGATGAAATTATAACTGGGAGGTGTAAGATGGAATGCTCTTGACCTATTTTCTTGATCTGCATTCAAATCCAGAATTTATCTCTAAGGGAGGGACTGAAAACAAGAAACTTTGTTTATTGTCTTCCTCTATGAAAACTTCTTTTACCTTTATCACCAAAGTTCCTGAGCCATGGGGAAACATTGATTCAGATAAAGTAAGCCACATCCGCAACCCATTCTTTTCTCTCTTTTGCACCGGTGGTATAAAAGTTTTATTCAAATGCCAGTGCTAACAGATACTTTATACTTCCTGGTATATAATTCTGTGTACAAATATTTTAAAGCCCCATTCATGTTTAAACTCCGTGTGAACACAGAGAATACTGTTTTTGTGTTTATCAAGGTTCTGTACTCAGTAGTTGCTCAGCAATTGACAAGGAACAGGTCTAGTGAATTCCACCCTTGTTCTGTTGGAGCTCAGTTTGGACCCAGCATTGATCAGCATCCAGAAGAGTAATTAAGGCAGCCATTCTTGAGACTTCCCTGGTAGTCCAGTGGTTAGGACTCCGTGCTTCCACTGCAGCGGGCGCAGGTTCGACCCCTGGTCCGGGAACTACGATCCCACATGCCGTGCACAGCCAGAAAAAAAAGAAAAAAAAAAGGTAGCCATTCTTTGCTGTTGAGTTAATGCCTGTATCAGAGATAAAAGCACTGAATCCTCTCTCCCTGTCTCCTCCCACCTACATTAATTGAGTGAAGAGGTAGATCCAAGAACAAAAAACTGCCTTTCCAATTCCTACTCTTACTCCCTGATCCAGGCCTCTTCCTCAATGCAGTCAGGTGATTAAAGGCCCTGGGGTTAGACAGATTTTACCAGCTAAGAGACTTTGTGAAAGCTACTCACCTACAGAATGAGGATAATAGTATCTGCTTCACAGGTTTATTTTAAAGATGAGATGACATAATGCATGCCTAACCCAGTACCTGACACTTTGTAAACATGCATTAAAAGGCAGCTATTATTATTTTCACTAGGAACAGATAGTTCAGTGTGGGTACTCCCTGACGGTACCTCCAGCAAAGTGAGAAGAGCAAGAAACCCTCTTTCACACAACAGGGATGGGTTTGTACCCTGATCACTTACGTGAAGCCAAGATTGCTTTATTATCTAGACCTTGAAGCAGACTTAATATCCTAGAGTTGTCATAAGCTCACATCCTGCCCTCATTAGTTCAGAGTTCAATGAAAGACATAAAGCTACTGGCATCAAGTCAGTGACAGCTGTAAGACTCTAAGAAAATTTGTTTATTTGACAAATATTTATTGGGCACTGATTTTGTGCTATAGCATGAAGCACAAAACCAAATATAAGGACTTACGATTGGAAAAGAATTTTTTTAAAGTATTTATTTATTTAATCATTTATTTGGCTGCACCAGGTCTTAGCTGCAGCACGAAGGATCTCCATTGTGGCATGTTTAGTTGCAGCACACGGGCTTCTTAGTTGCGGCATGCGAACTCGTAGTTGCCGCATGCCTGTGGGATCTAGTTCACTGACCGGGATCGAACCCAGGCCCCCTGCATTGGGAGTGCAGGTTCCTACCCACTTGACAACCAGGGAAGTCTAAAGAATTTTTTCTGTGATAAAAAAATTCATATCAGGGGACTTCCCTGGCAGCCCAGTGGTTAAGACTCCATGCTTCCACTGCAGGGGGCGCAGGTTGGATCCCTGGTTGGGGAACTAAGATCCCACATGCCATGCAGCACAACCAAAAAAAAAAAAAATTCAAGTCAGAACTTTGAGAAAGTTCACACCTGGTCATATGTTCATTCTACATCATTCACCTGACATTTAGTATAACTTATAAAATAGGTTGGCCAAACTCCAAAGAGCCTAGCATTAGCATTCATCCTTTCTGTTAAATCAGCTCTCCTCAAAGCATGCCTGGAGACCTCTGAGACCCTTTTCAGGAGCTCTGCAAGGTCAAAATTATTCTCATAATTCTATAGTTTCATAATAATTCTTTTCTCTCTCATTCTCTCATGAGTGTACAGTGGAATTTTCCACAGCTTACATGACATATAGCAACAGATCGAATGCAGAACTGATATGAGACTACAGCTACCAGATATTAAAGAGGCTCACAAAAATGTAAAATAATGCTATCCTCACATCTTTTTTTGTTTTGGAAAAGTAATTTTTCATAAAACGTTAGTTATATTACCAATACGATCAATGTATTGTTATTTATAAGTGAATTAATAAATACAATTTAAACATTTTTCTATGTTAATTTCTAAAACAGTACATATTGATAGATATTATCCATATAAGCAAAAACTCTCTGGGGTCCTCGATAACTTTTAATAGTGTAAAAATTCCTGAGATCATAGTTTGAAAACTGCTGTGCTGGACGACATTGTCAAACTTATCTTGTGATTTTCTGTCCTCTCCAGTATCAATATTGCCCAAGTTTTAAAATAATTTGTAAGACCAGACTACCCTTTGCCTGCATACCTGAATAAGTAGGCATCTAGTGGTCTATAACGATAAACTACTCCTTTCCACTTGCCACTCCAGGAACGTAAGTCTAGTGACCCAACCTGATTGTACTGTATCTGTCCTACTCTAGAGAGACCATTTCATTCTGCCCCTTTCCTGTCCTCCAGATACATGGCAGCAGCTGACCTAAGCCTGGGTTAATTAAGATGAAATTACTCACTGCTTTGCTTTTTCATACCAGAGACAAGAGCTATATCAACAATTCTATCTATGTGACCCACTGTAACATCATTGACGGATGTGAACTATACACAAATATATTCAAAAGTCTAGACCGAGCTTCTCAACTAGTGTGTCATGGAAAGTAACAAAGATGGGCTATACTTATGTTGAGATACTGCTCTTAGCTCTCAGGGTGGTCCATGGGGTGGGTGGTAGCCAGACACCCTTGTCTGTAGTCTTTGGCCTCATATACCCCACTGTGCATACACATATTATTTTCTATGTGTGCAGCAACATGATTGGGTTGGGAAGCACTGGCTTAGATCAATTTCTGGAAAAACATAAAAATGTCAAAATTGATATATAAAAAAGAAAAATAACCATCAAAGAAACTGAAATAGAAAACAAGATGAAGAAGGGGAAAATACAATAAAAAGAGAAAGGTCTTATCCAGACTGATGAAGATGGTATATCATTAGGTGAAGAGTATTGAGTAACTAAATATTTTGAACCTGAATACTCCCTCCACCACCCTCCACATAGAGAGACAGACACACACACACACACACACACACACACAAACATGGAGAGAAGATAGCTGAGATATTTAGAAGCAAATGCAGAATCCCATAGAAAACATTCAGAAAGTCCATTCCCTTTACAATTGAATTTTTTTTTTTGGCCACGCCACTCGGCTTGCAGGATCTTAGTTCCCCAACCAGGGACTGAATCCGATCCCTCGTCACTGAAAGCGCAGAATCGTAACCACTGGACTGCCAGGGAATTCCCTACAACTTAATTCTTAATAAACCAATCACATTAAAAAATGTAAGTGGGTTTCCCTGGTGGCGCAGTGGTTGAGAGTCCGCCTGCCGATGCAGGGGACACGGGTTCGTGCCCCGGTCTGGGAAGATCCCACATGCCGCGGAGCGGCTAGGCCCGTGAGCCATGGCCAGTGAGCCTGCGCGTCCTCCGCAACCGGAGTGGCCACAACAGTGAGAGGCCCGAGTACCGCAAACAAACAAACAAACAAAAAATGTAAGTAACTTCTAAGAGTTGAAGGAGAAGGAGAAAGTAAAAAGGACACTCGGGGGCGGAGTCAAGATGGCAAACCAGGAGGATGCGGAATTCCTGTCTCTTCACAACTAGGGCACCTACCGGGCACCAGAGGGGGACCACAGGCACCTAAAGGGCCGGGAGGAACCCCCAGTGACCCGGTAGTGTGTGGGGGGAGTGAAGGGGGAGGAGAAGTGGAGGCCGGACGGGACTGGCGCCCCTGAAGGGTGGCTGGGGGAGGGGAAAACGGGGAAATTGGGGGACCATTGGGAGGGCAGAGGATCAAAAGGGAGTGTGGCTAGGTTTCCCCTACCCACCTCCTGAGATACCGGGCCTGATCCTCTGCCCACCTAGGCTCCCTCCAGCCCAGCGGGTCCTGAGGGAGTGAGAGGGAGGGAAGGGGGAGCAAAAGTAAAGTCCAGACCTCCAGGACCAGCACCCCAAGGGGTAGCTGGGGGAGGGGAGGAGTTCCTACACCCAGCGGGACCCACCCACGGTTAGGGGTCCACTGGCGATGGGGGAGACCCTGGGGGAGACGGTGGGGGAGGGGCACGAAGGAACGGAGCCATTGCTCACCCTGTCCACTTAGGCACCAGGAAGCCTGCTCGGCTCCTGGGCCTAATCCTCTGCCCTCGGAGCCTCCCTCCTGCTGTGCAGAGCCCAAGCCCCGCCCCTACACCCCCACCCAGGGCCCCGACTCTACACTTGGAGACCCCCTCCAACGAGCTGGGCCTAAACCCCACCCACACACCCTCACTCAGCGCCCTACCTCCAAACTACGGAACTCCTCACTTCTGAGGCCCTACTTTGGACATGCTGCCTCTCCTCTTCCCCACAGGTCCTAAGCAGAGGCCACGCCCCATGCTTAAACATCACCCCCCACCCGCCTAGGCCCCACCCCACCATAAACACCGCCCCTGCCTAAGTGCCACCCCAGCCTAAACTCCGCCCCCATGGCCAAGGCTTTTTTTCTCTTTTAGATTGGGATTCTGGTTTACATTGTTGATTCACTGCTGTTGATTCTTTCATATTTTTATTTTTCCTAATAAATCTTCTATTTTTCTAATTTTATTTTATTCTTTATACTTTGTTATTGTTCTCTCCTTTTGGCTTGTCCCCCCACCCACCTTTTTTGTTTTCTTTTTTCTGTTGTGGTTTTATTTTACCTTGTTGCAGTTGTTTCAATTATAGTTTTATTTTTCCTAATATAATTTTTATCTCTCTAATTCTATTTTGTTTTTTCTCTTTCATATTGTGCTGCTCCTTTTTTTCTTTCTTTCTTTCTTCCTTTTTTTTTTTTTTAACCATGCCACAAAGCTTGCGGGATCTTGGTTCCCAGGCCGGAGGTTGGGCCCGAGCTCCTGTGGTGGGAGCTCCAAGTCCAAACTGCTGGACTAACAGAGAACCTCAGACCCCAGGGAATATCAGATGGAGTGAGGCCTCCCAGAGGTCCTCAACTCAGCACCAAGACCCATCTCTACCCAACTGCCTGCAAATTCCAGTACTGGACGCCTCAGGCCAAACAACCAGTAAGACAGGAATACAGCACCACCATCAAAAAAAAAGAAACGACAAAAAAAATGTTACAGACGAAGAAGCAAGGTAAAAACCTACAAGACCAAATAAATGAAGATGAAATGGGCAACCTACCTGAAAAAGAATTCAGAGTAATGATAGTAAAGATGATCCAAAATCTGGGAAACAGAATGGAGAAAACATAAGAAACATTCAACAAGGATCTAGAAGAATTAAAGAGCTAACAAACAATGGTGAACAACACAATAAATGAAATTAAAAATACTCTAGAAGGAATCAATAACCGAATAACTGAGACAGAAGAACGGATAAGTGAGCTGGAAGATAAAATGGTGGAAATAACTGCCACGGAGCAGAATAAAGAAAAAAAGAATGAAAAGAATTGAGGACGGTCTCAGAGACCTCTGGGATAACACTACACACAACAACATTCGAATTATAGGGGTCCCAGAAGAAGAAGAGAAAAAGAAAGGATCAGAGAAAATATTTTAAGAGATTATAGTCGAAAACTTCCCTAACATGGAAAGGAAATAAGTCAAGCAAGTCCAGGAAGCACAGAGAATACCATACAGGTTAAATCCAAAGAGAAACATGCAGAGAAACATATTAATCAAACTATCAAAAATTAAATACAAAGAAAAAATATTAAAAGCAGCAAGGGAAAAGCAACAAATAACATACAAGGGAATCCCCATAAGGTTAACAGCTGATCTTTCAGCACAAACTCTGCAAGCCAGAATGGAGTGGCAGGACATACTTAAAGTGATGAAAGGGAAAAACCTACAACCAGGATTACTCTACCCAGCAAGGATCTCATTCAGATTCGATGGAGAAATTTAAACCTTTACAGATAAGCAAAAGTTAAGAGAATTCAGCACCACCAAACCAGCTTTACAACAAATGCTAAAGAAACTTCTCTAGGCAGGAAACACAAGAGGAGGAAAAGACCTACAAAAACAAACCCAAAACAATTAAGAAAATGTAATAGGAACATACATATCAATAATTACCTTAAATGTAAATGGATTAAATGCTCCAACCAAGACACAGACTGACTGAATGGATACAAAAACAAGACCCATATATATGGTGTCTACAAGAGACCCACTTCAGACCTAGGGACACATACAGACTGAAAGTTGAGGGGATGGAAAAAGATATTCCACGCAAATGGAAATCAAAAGAAAGCTGGAGTAGCAATTCTCATATCATACAAAATAGACTTTAAAATAAAGAATGTTACAAGAGACAAGGAAGGACACTACATAATGATCAAGGGATCAATCCAAGGAGAAGATATAACAATTGTAAATATTTATGCACCCAACCTAGGAGCACCTCAATGCATAAGGCAAATGCAAACAGCCATAAAAGGGGAAATCGACAGTAACACAACCATAGTAGGGGACTTTAACACCCCACTTTCACCAATGGACAGATCATCCAAAATTAAAATAAATACGGAAACACAAGCTTTAAATGACACATTAAGTAAGATGGACTTAATTGATATTTATAGGACATTCCATCCAAAAACAACAGAATACACTTTCTTCTCAAGTGCTGATGGAACATTCTCCAGGATAGACCATACCCTGGGTCACAAATCAAGCCTTGGTAAATTCAAGAAAATTGAAATCGTATCAAGTGTCTTTTCGGACCACAGTGCTATGAGACTATATAACAATTACAGGAAAAAAACTGTAAAAAAATACAAACACACGGAGGCTAAACAATACGCTACTAAATAACCAGAAGATCACTGAAGAAATCAAAGAGGAAATCTAAAAATACCGAGACACAAATGACAATGAAAGCACAACGATCCAAAACCTATGGGATGCAGCAAAAGCACATCTAAGAGGGAAGTTTATAGCAATACAATCCTACCTCAAGAAACAAGAAAAACCTCAAATAAACAACCTAACCTCACACCTAAATCAATTAGAGAAAGAAGAACTAAAAAACACAAAGTTAACAGAAGGAAAGAAATCATAAAGATCAGATCAGAAATAAATGAAAAAGAAATGAAGGAAACAATAGCAAAGATCAGTAAAACTAAAAGCTGGTTCTTTGAGAAGATAAACAAAACTGATAAACCATTAGCCAGACTCATCAAGTAAAAAAGGGAGAACACTCGAATCAACAGAATTAGAAATGAAAAAGAAGTAACAACTGACAGTGCAGAAATACAAAGGATCAGGAGAGATTACTACAAGCAAATATATGCCAATAAAATGGACAACCTGGAAGAAATGGACAAATTCTTAGAAAAGCACAGCCTTCCAAGACTGAACCAGGAAGAAACAGAAAATATAAACAGACCAATCACAAGCACTGAAATTGAGACTGTGATTAAAAATCTTCCAACAAGTGAAAGCCCAGGACCAGATGGATTCACAGGTAAATTCTATCAAACATTTAGAGAAGAGCTAACACCCATCCTTCTCAAACTCTTCCAAAATAGAGCAGAGGGAGGAACGCTCCCTAACTCATTCTATGAGGCCACCATCACCCTGACACCAAAACCAGACAAAGATGTCACAAAAAAAGAAAACTACTACAGGCCAATATCACTGATGAACATAGATGCAAAAATCCTCAACAAAATACTAGCAAACAGAATCCAACAGCACATTAAAAGGATCATACACCATGATCAAGTGGGCTTTATCCCAGGAATGCCAAGGATTCTTCAATATATGCAAATCAATCAATGTGATACACCATATTAACAAATTGAAGGATAAAAACCATATGATCATCTCAATAGATGCAGAGAAAGCTTTTGACAAAATTCAACACCCACTTATGATAAAAACTCTCCAGAAAGTGGGCATAGAGGGAACCTACCTCAACATAATAAAGGCCATATATTGACAAACCCACAGCCAACACTGCTCTCAATGGTGAGAAACTGAAACCATTTCCCCTAAGATCAGGAACAAGACAAGGTTGCCCACTCTCACCACTATTATTCAACATAGTTTTGGAAGTTTTAGCCACAGCAATCAGAGAAGAAAAGGAAATAAAAGGAATCCAAATTGGAAAAGAAGTAAAACTGTCACTGTTTGCAGATGACATGATACTATACATAGAGAATCCTAAAGATGCTACCAGAAAACTACTAGAGCTAATCAATGAATTTGGTAGAGTAGCAGGATATAAAATTAATGCACAGAAATCTCTGGCATTCCTATACACTAATGATGAAAAATCTGAAAGACAAATTAAAGAAACACTCCCATTTACCACTGCAACAAAAAGAATAAAATACCGAGAATAAACCTACCTAGGAGACAAAAGACCCATATGCAGAAAACTATAAGACACTGATGAAAGAAATTAAAGATGATACAAACAGGTGGAGAGATATACCATGTTCTTGGATTGGAAGAATCAACATTGTGAAAATGCCTATGCTACCCAAAGCAATCTACAGATTCAGTGCAATCCCTATCAAAATACCAATGGCATTTTTCAGAGAACTAGAACAAAAAATTCACAATTTGTATGGAAACACAAAAGACCCCGAATAGCCAAAGCAATCTTGAGAAAGAAAAACAGAGCTGGGGGAATCAGGCTCCCAGACTTCAGACTACACTACAAAGCTACAGTAATCAAGACAGTATGGTACTGGCACAAAAACAGAAATATGAATCAACTGAACAGGATAGAAAGCCCAGAGATGAACCCATGCACATATGGTCACCTTATCTTTGATAAAGGAGGCAAGAGAATACAATGGAGAAAAGCCAGCCTCTTCAATAAGTGGTTCTGGGAAAACTAGACAGCTACATGTAAAAGAATGAAATTAGAACACTCCCTAACACCGTATACAAAAATAAACTCAAAATGGATTAATGACCTAAATGTAAGGTCAGATACTATCAAACTCTTAGAGGAAAACATAGGCAGAACACTCTATGACATAAATCACAGCAAGGTCCTTTCTGACCCACCTCCTAGAGTAATGGAAATAAAAACAAAAATAAACAAATGGGACCTAATGAAACTTAAAAGCTTTTGCACAGCAAAGAAAACCATAAAAAAGACGAAAAGACAACTCTCAGGATGGGAGAAAATATTTGCAAATGAAGCAACTGACAAAGGATTAATTTCCAAAATATACAAGCAGCTCATGCAGCTCAATATCAAAAAACAAACAACCCAATCCAAAAATGGGCAGAAGACCTAAATAGATATTTCTCTAAAGAACAAACAACCCAATCCAAAAATGGACAGAAGACCTAAATAGACATTTCTCCAAAGAAGATATACAGATTGGCAACAAGCACATGAAAAGATGCTCAACATCACTAATCACTAGAGAAATGCAAATCAAAACTACAGTGAGGGGGGCTTCCCTGGTGGTGCAGTGGTTGAGAGTCCGCTTGCCGATTCAGGGGACACGGGTTTGTGCCCCGGTCCGGGAAGATCCCACATGCCGCGGAGCGACTGGGCCCGTGAGCCATGGCCGCTGAGCCTGCGCGTCCAGAGCCTGTGCTCTGCAACGGGAGAGGCCACAACAGTGAGAGGCCCGCGTACCGCAAAAAAAAAAAAAAAAACTACAGTAGGTACCACCTCACACCAGTCAGAATGGCCATCATCAAAAAATCTACAAACAGGGCTTCCCTGGTGGCACAGTGGTTGGGAGTCTGCCTGCCGATGCAGGGGACACGGGTTCGTGCCCCAGTCCGGGAGGATCCCACATGCCGCGGAGCGGCTAGGCCCGTGAGCCATGGCCGCTAGGCCTGCACGTCCGGAGCCTGTGCTCTGCAACGGGAGAGGCCACGGCAGTGAGAGGACCGCATACCGCAAAAAAAAAAAAAAAAAAAAAAAGTCTACAAACAATAAGTGCTGGAGAGGGTGCGGAGAAAAGGGAACCCTCTTGCACTGTTGGTGGGAATGTAAATTGATACAGCCACTATGGGGCCACTATGGAGAACAGTGTGGAGGTTCCTTAAACTACTAAAAGTAGAACTACCATATGACCCAGCAATGGGTCATACATCCTGAGAAAACCATAATTCAAAAAGAGTCATGTACCACAATGTTCACTGCAGCACTATTTACAATAGCCAGGACATGGAAGCAACCTAAGTGTCCATCGACAGATGAATGGACAAAGAAGATGGGGCATATATATACAATGGAATATTACTCAGCCATAAAAAGAGACGAAACTGAGTTATTTGTAGTGAGGTGGATGGACCTAGAGTCTGTCATACAGAATGAAGTAAGTCAGAAAGAGAAAAACAAATACCGTATGCTAACACATATATATGGAATGTAAAATAATAATAATAATAATGGTTCTGATGAACCTAGGGGCAGGACAGGAATAAAGATAGGAATGGACTTGAGGACACGGGGAGGGGGAAGCTTAAGTTGGGACGAAGTGAGAGAGTAGCACTGACATATATACACTACCAAATGTAAAACAGATAGCTAGTGGGAAGTAGCTGCATAGCACAGAGAGATCAGCTCGGTGCTTTGCGACCACCTAGAGTGGTGGGAGAAGGAGGGTGGGAGGGAGACGCAAGAGGGAGGGCATATAGGGATATACGTATGTATATAGCTGATTCACTTTGTTATAAGGCAGAAACTAACACAACACTGTAAAGCTGTTATACTCCAATAAAGACGTTAAAAAATAAATAAATAAGTTTTTAAAAGTTAAAAAAAAAAGGACACTCAGGCAGAGGGAACAGCATGTACTAAATCAAAGAGATAAGAAAGCGCTTAGAGAAGTATACAATGTACAAATCGGGAATGGAGGTGGTGATAATGACAGGGGAAAAAACTATACAAGTAGTCAGGGGCCAGGTCACAGGTACCTTGCATGTTATGCTAAGCTTGAACTTTATCCTGTAGTTAATGGAGAGTCACTGAAAGGCTTTAGGCTATTGTAAAAAAAATCCATGCTATAAGTAATAAAGCACTGAACTAAGGCTATAGAAATGGAAAGGCAAGGTTAGATTCAACTGATGGTGAGAAAGTGAAACCGATAGAACTTGGTGACTGGATAGATGTAGGAGGCAAAAAAAAAGGAAAAATCAAGGGTGCCTTCTATGTTTCCGGATTGGGAAACTAAGTTGATTATGGAGCCTCAACCAAGTAGAGAATAAGATAAGAAAAGCAAATTTGGGAGTGAAAGATGAGTTGTGTGTATGCTGAATTTGAAGTACCCATGTAACATTGAAATGCAACAGTCTAGTAGGCAAATAAGCTTGGAAAAAGGGCTTAAGATACATACACACAGGCACAGACACAAAGATACGAGAAAGAAAAAAGAGGAAAAAAGAGAGTGAGAGGATGAGAATATAGGTGGTAGCTAAAATTGTGAGGGTGGATGTGACTACATAAGAAAGGAATCTAAACTAAAAAGAGAACCAAGGTCAGAATACTGGGAAACACCAACATAAAAGGTGAATTTAGGGGACAGGAATGTCAGAGGTGGAGTTGTATCAAATGAGGTAGAGATTAGGTAAGACAGGGATTTCAGTATCCAATGGATTTGGCAATTTGAAGACCGGTGGTAACCTTCACCAAAGAAATTCCAATAAAATGGAGACTCTAAAAGATAGTAATGAGTTATAGCAGCGAAAGATATATAAAGAGGAGGAAGAAAGAAGTGGAAATAGCTAAGACTCTCAAGAATCTCCGCTGAGAAGGGAATGCCTTCACTTCCTGCATCAGAACCACTTTATCTAAAACTAATATCCCTGTGCTTTATATCCATTCTCTTCCTGATTAGAAATTTCATTCTATTTATTCCTATTTTTTTCTATTACCTTTGGCTTCATTCTCTACTTGTTTCTTCTCATCAGACGTTGAACATGCTCAAGTTTTCCCACCTTAAAACAGCGCTTCCTGTCCCTCACACCCTCTGGCTCTCACCCACCTCACAACTAAAGTTCTTGAAGAAGTTCTCTTCTCATGACTTCTCTTCTAACTCCCACTCATTGCTCAACCTTCCTCTCTCTCTCATCTGGCTTCTGTCCCTATACTTCACTGAAGCTGCTCTTTGCCAAAGTCGTCAATGATCTCCTTATTGTGAAATCAAATGGATGCTCTTCAGGCCTGCATCTTACCTGACCACTTAGTGCCATTTGACATTATTGAGCATGTTCTCCCCCTTGAAATGCTCTTTCCTGTTAGCTTCCTTTCTGTCACACTCTTCCTAGTTTTCTCCCTCTATCTTTCTGGCAGTAGAACTAGACTTCGTGGTGTGCACTGCTAGTTGGGTCACCTTGGACAAGTTACTTAACTTTCTCCTTGCTTCAGTTTTCTCATCTGTAAAATGAGGATAACCACAGTATCTACTTACTTCATAAAGTTGCTGTGAAGATTCAGTGTTTAGTACTTAGAACAGTGCCTGGGATAAAGTATGTACTTATTAAATGCTAACTACTGATATTATCAAATACTCTATGGCTGTCATACCTCTTATCTTCTTTTGGGTTTCTTTTTCCTCTGCCTTTCCCTAAAACACAGTGTTTCCTCACGGTTCTATGCAGATTCTTACCTTACTCTACACTCTCAACCCTGGGTGATCTCATTCAATAACGGCAGAGAGTCTGTATGGTCCACAGACCCCACAGCATCCCTGAGATACTCTCTGGGGGCTCATAAAGCCAAAACTATTTTCGTAATGATATTAATACATTTGCCTTTGTTATGGTGTTGATATTTACAATGATGATGCAAAGAAAGCAATGGTGGGTAAACTTATGGAAGCTGAGCACAAATCAGGGCAGCAGCACCAAACTGCAGTAGTAGTTATTGTATTCTTTTTTGCTATAGCCTCTTACTTAACAACAACAACAAAGCCAGTTTCACTAAAGAATGTCCTTGATGAAGCAATACAAATGATTAATTTTATTAAATGCCAACCCTTGAGTACATTTTTAAAAAGTATTCTGTGATAAAATGGGCAGTACACAGAAAGCACTTTTATTGCATACCAAAGGATACGGTGGTCTCAAAGAAATGCACTTGTTTGACTGATTGAGTTATATGCTGAACTAAAATCACGTCTTACAAAGAACACCATTTTTACCCAAAAGAATGACTGACAGACAAACTACGGTTATTCAGGAACTGGGTATTTCAGAGACATTTTCTTAAAAATGAATGAAATAAGCCTGTCACTTCAAAAAACAAACAATCTTGCCATTGATAAAATTCAAGTTTTCAAGTGAAAATTAGAAGTTTAGAGACCATATATCTACCTTTAAGCTTGACAACGTCCCAATACTTCAAGGTTTTTCTGATGAGATTGTTACAGTGAGATTACTATGATGTTTTAATACTGTATAATGAAATGTATTGACATTTAGGATATCTGTATAACTTAGTGAACCAGTATTTTTCAGGTGACCAATACATGATGTCCATTCAAAGTGTAAGACACCAGTGGATTTTAACATGAATGGAAAGCTCATTGATATGGTTTCAGATTCTAACCAACCTTTAAGAAACTACTCCTTGTGTTTTGGTGTAGTATCAAAGATAAAATACTTCCCCCTTCCAATAACATATCTGTGTAAAGCCAGCTTTTATTTATATACTTCAACCAAAACAACATATCAGAAGGGATTGAATGTAGAAGCCTGCGAGGAGAATCCAGCTATCTTCTACTAAGACATTAAAGAGATATGCAAAAATATAAAATCAATGTTTTTCTCTAAATATTTTTTTGTTTAGAAAATTATCTTTCAAAAATATGTTATTTATGTTAACATGTAATAGGCTTTTTTTTTTTTTTAATTTATTTTTGGCTACTTGGGTCTTTGTTGCTGCGCACGGGCTTTCTCCAGTTGCAGCGAGTGGCGGCTACTCTTCCTTGCGGTGCGCGGGCTTCTCATTGCGGTGGCTTTTCTTGTTGCGGAGCACCGGCTCTAGGCACGTGGGCTTCAGTAGTTGTGGCACATGGGCTTAGTTGCTCCGCAGCATGTGGGATCTTCCTGGACCAGGGATCAAACCCGTGTCTCCTGCATTGGCAGGCAGATTCTTAACCACTGCGCCACCAAGGAAGTCCTATTTTTGTTATTTTTAATGAAATAATAAATATATTTCTTAAATGTCTCGATTTCAATTTCAAATATGAAAAAATTGAGAGGTATATGTAACCTACATCTACAAAAACTCCTTGGGATCCTCAATAATTTTTAAGAGTAAAAAAAAGAAAAATGCTGAGAACAAAAGATTTAAGAATTACTAAGTTATACTATTTATTCACTTACGTGCTGTTGATTCCCAACCATATATTATTTTGTATATTCCCTATACATATGCGTGCACATCAGTGTATTTTTTCTGAGTAAATTCTTAAGAGGACAGGATTTGCTATGTACAAGCAAATGTGTTATACACATTTGTTGTACACATATGTGCTTGTTGTGTACGAGGTACTACACTTCTCAAGGACACCCATACCACCAAATCCAACATTTCTTGCATGGTCGGTGTGCAAGTAATCTTTGCAGGTTTTTTTAAGGACTTTTTTTTTTCATTGGCCAATTTGCTCTTAAAACAAAGCAGAAACAAACTAAAAAGAAGAGAACCTTTATGCTATCCTAAGCCATGACAAGGCATACACTGTGGATTTATACCAGACTATTCTTCACTCCTTCTCCCATTTCCATCAAAGTTATCTTCACTTAGACCTATAAGAGGGCCTTAAAGAATTAAGATGACTAATAACTGTGCAATCTGATGAACCTACTTGGTACTGTGATGAGAAAGAAGGATCAGCATTCTGCTTACACCTTACCTTATTATGAGAGAAGTAAGTCGTGAGATAATAAGAATTACTTAGAGTATATAAGTATATTAAAATGCTTCACAGACACAAACTAATTTAAGACTAAGTTGTAGTTTTATTATACAGTAGCTAATGAATATTTTACTTGCTATAGAGCAGCAAGTAGCAGCAGTTCTCCAAGTATGGCTGGAGAACAGCTGGAGGTCCCTAAGATTCTCGTTGTTAAAGAACTCCTCTAACTACCTACACACATTTCTTTCATTAAACATACTTATTTTTTAAATGGGTGAGTAATTATACTACTTAATGCATTTGCTTAAAGTAGGAACACAAATGCATGCATGTTGAATAAGAGGTGGATTAGAGAAAAAGGTTAACAAAAAGCTCTTTCTTAAGAAGTTTTTACTATCCTTCATAATTCAAGAAACAAGTGTTTGTTAGTGGGACATTAAGTCTGTATTTCAGTTAATAACTGTTAAAAAGAACCGAATCCACCTCTTCCAAATTCCCATGACTTAACCTTGTGCATACATTCATTACACTCTATTTTAACCACTGGTTTTCTTGCTCTCTTCCTGCAGGTAGACACCATGACTTACTTTCTTACCCTTGGCACTTAGTTTGATATCTGGCATATACTAAGCTCCCAATAAATAATTGTTGAAAAATGAACAGATGAACAAATGGGTAAAAACTTAATTCTCAACTAAAAGGTAAAGCATTTCAAGGAAATGTGGCCACCTGTCCTCCTGGGTCATCAGATAACCTACCAGCTACATGTAGGACGTCAATGATTTCCGGAGAATCAGTAGAAATTCAAGCTAACCAACTTCAGTCTATAACTGGAGATTTCCCCAAGAAGTATTAAAACACAACCACAACAATCTGATTTAGTTTGAGACCCTTTGTGCCTATAATTGAGACTTCTTACAAATGCTGACACTACCCCAGAACTAAGGGCTACAAGATATATACTCTTTTCAAGAAACTCCATAGTTTTGAGAAGAATACAATAGTTTGATTATTCTCATTGCCTTATCAGGGCTGTGTAGCACCTCATGTACAATGAACTACTTGACAAACTTATTTGTTTACACATCATTAACTACTTGACTGAGGAAATATATGCAGAAGAAAAAAACTTCAGAGCAATACTTGGCTAGAGGGCACTGTTAATCGACAGTTACTCAAAACAGACTATAACTAGTCATTTAAATCATTCAGAAAATGATTTACATTTAAAAAATCCCATTATTACTATAATTTTTTAGAAAGCCCCACTGTTTAAAACCCGGTCCAATATACTCAGGACTAATCACCTTCTGGTGCTTAAAAACAAGATCAGGGACTTCCCTGGTGGTCCAGTGGTAAAGAATCCGCCTTCCAATGCAGGGAACGCCGGTTCGATCCTGGTCGGGGAACTAAGATCCCACATGCTACAGGGCAACTAAGCCAGCGCGCCACAACCACTGAGCCTGCGTGCTTCAACTAGAGAGTTGGCATGCCACAAACTACAGAGCCCATATGCTCTGGAGCCCGCGCACCACAACGAGAGAGAGAAAACCCACACACTACAACTAGAGAGAAGCCCGTTCACCGCAATGAAAGATCCCGCAGGCCGCAACTAAGACTGATGCAGCCAAAAATAAATAAATAAATAAATATTTTTAAAACGCATAAATAAAAAATAAATCAAATGTGAATCTACGGGCTTCCCTGGTGGCGCAGTGGTTGAGAGTCTGCCTGCTAATGCAGGGGACACGGGTTCGAGCCCTGGTCTGGGAGGATCCCACATGCCGCGGAGCAACTAGGCCCATGAGCCACAACTACTGAGCCTGCGCATCTGGAGCCTGTGCTCCACAACAAAAAAGGCCGCAAGAGTGAGAGGCCCGCGCACCGCGATGAAGAGTGGCCCCCGCTTGCCACAACTAGAGAAAGCCCTCGCACAGAAAGGAAGACACAACACAGCAAAAATAAATAAATAGTTAAAAAATAAATGTGAATCTACATTAAAATTCTCTTCTTGGTTATTAATACTTATTTGAATCACTATCATCAGCACTGCTCAATAGAAATAATGTGAGCCACATATATAATTTTAAATTTTCTGATAGGCACTTTAAAAAAAGTAAAAAAGAAACAGGTGAAATTAATTTTGATAACATACTTTGTTTAACCCGATATATCCAAAATATTATCATGTCAATATGTAATCAATGTTAAAAATTGAGATAGTTTACATTTTTTTTCCCTGCATTAAGTCTTGAAAATCGGGTGTGTATTTTACACTTAGAACACATCTCAGTGCTGACCAGTCACAGTTGAAATCCCCAAAAGCTAGTAGCTACTGTGCTAGCTAGTGGCTCCTATACTGGAAACCACAGTACTAGATAATTCAGAGAGAATTCTTCATATCTAGGAAAACTGCCTTTGCATCTAGGAAAACGAGTTTCAGATTTTTTTTTTTTAGTTAGAAGTGACTATGGTTAACTCCTTTTGCAGCAACACCTCAATTAACTTCCCCAAAGATAAAGTAGGAGTGGATTCAACCACAAAGAGCCCAAAACTCAGTGAATTCTTTAGAAAGCAGCTTTATCTGCCTAAAACTACCTCTGGTGAAGAAGCCAAAATAGGTACATCTCCCCCTCCCCACTCTATAAGGAAGGTACAGAGTTCACTTGATGCCTCCTCTTCTCCCCATTAATTTCTTCTTTACCCAGCTAGGAGACCCTAGTTTTCTGAATCAGGAAGGGGCTAAAGCAAAAATATCTGACATGTTTCTTTTCTGTGACAAATATATTGTCTCCAGGGGTAAGCCAGGAACCTGACCTCAGTCACAACAGTATTCAGGGTTGTCTGCAGAGCATCAACACCCACTGCACAGAAAGGGCTAGGGAAATTTTTCCAGGAGAGAAGAGGGACACATAAGGCTTCTGATCATCTGGAGCTTATTAAGAGGTGGGTTCTTAGATAAGGGCAGAGCCATGTGACCATCTTTTTCAATCTCACTCTAATGGATCTGCAAACCTGACTTAATTCTGTGATTTACAATTCAATAAGGCCCAACAGAATACCTTTAGGGATGTAGTGGAATGGGCAATCTCCCTTACAACCTAGCCAGCAGCTATGTCCATTCCTCCCAACACCTCTCTCCAGTCTGGAGGACCTACTAATACTGGGTCACAATGTTGTGACATGACATGGACCTAGAAGGAAGGCAGCAGGTCTGTCAGGGAGAGGAAAAAGGTTCTTCTTCCTCCACTTGGCAGAAGTGGGGAAGAACAGGAAATAAAAAAAAAAAAAAAAGGCAGCAAGCAGCAGAGTTAGCAAGGTTTACAAGAGGAAGATGAAATGAGTGGTTAAGAAATGTGCACAAAAAAGTGAGTCACTGCTCTTGTTTCTAGTTATAAGATAGGCCAGTAAGTGAGTCTGTTAGTCCCCTGTGCCAGAGAATGGTATTGAGAAAGTTCCTTAGATATGCCAGTGAGGTTGCCTTGGAAGTAACAGGAGAGAAGAGGGGACTGGAATAATGAATGAGCAGTAAGGAGAGCTCTAATCTATCTCCTGTATAATTCACAAAACAATTTTCTCCTGGCAACATAAAGCTCCTATTGCAATACCATATTCAAAATAAATGAGCCTATGTAGCTCTGATGATATCAATATTAAGTCTCAAGCTTACACTTGATCCCAAGGAATAAGTGCTCAGGGACTAGATATTAAATTTCAAACAATTTTATCTTTAAGATCCAATTTAAGTAAGACACGGCACACCTAGCTTGGACTATTCATTCCCTCAGGTCTCAGTCATCAATGTGATATTAAAAGAAGTTTTAAAGAACAGGTGGAAGAGTTTCTTATTTCTCTTTTGATAGGGTATAGGGTAGCATGAGTGTGTGCATGGGGGGTGGGGAAAAAGAAAAAGAAACTGCAGAAAGGTGCACAACATGCAAATATTGTATGGTGAAATTTAACAGAAACAAAGGAATTATAGTTTTGTCTCTCTCAGTCAAGCCAAACATCTATTTCATGTTGAAGATCTAGATTCCAGTTACTCCTCTGGGCATCTGAGTAGACGAGGGTGGACCCTTCTCAAACATTCAATCAGAATTTACTGACCACATGCCACATCGAAGGTATTTTGCAAGGTGCAGGCCACCATAATGCAACCACTTAGCAGAGGCCCACAAAGGAAAAGCCTCTATTCTTGGGTAGGTAATAATCTCCTATCTGCAGTTCTTTAGCGAAATAGCTAGATACATTAATATATGGTCAGGTGGCTTTTCAAATCGTCCCTATCAGATGAGGCTACAGCTCTCCAGGGAATGTGGGAACTTAAAGAATAAAATGGAGACTTCCCTCATGGCACAGTGGTTAAGAATCCGCCTGCCAATGCAGGGGACACGGGTTTGAGCCCCGGCCCAGGAAGCTCCCACATGCCGCGGAGCAACTAAGCCCGTGCGCCGCAACTACTGAGCCTGCACTCTAGAGCCCTTGAGCCACAACTACTGAGCCCACGTGCCACAACTACCGAAGCCCGCACACCTAGAGCCCGTGCTCCGCAACGAGAAGCCACCGCATTGAGAAGTCCGTGCACCCCAACCAAGAGTAGCCCCCGCTCGCCGCAACTAGAGGAAGCCTGCACGCAACAAGGAAGACCGAACACAGCCATAAATAAATAAAATTATAAAATAATAATAATAAAATAAACAAATGCTTGGTGTGGTTGATAAGAAAGAGAAAGTAAGGATAAACTGTAAACTCTATATTTTTTCTTTAAGATATTCTTAAAACAACACAGAGATAATTTATCAAAGGGTATAGTGTAAGACATTAATATATGCAGAACAATTTGAAGCAAAAAATGCAAATTTCAGGTCAAACACATTATATTAAATAACCAAGAATAAGATGTACATGGATTTCTTCTCCAAATCCTAGAATAGTAGGAACGGCAGGTTAAATCTTAACTCTTGAAAGGGGGTTTTAAGGAATATGAAAAGTGGCCACACCATACAGTGGAAAGAGAATGGGGCTGGGGAAAACACTCTGGATCTTGGTTCTATCTCCTCCCCCAGGTGAGTGTGCAGCCTCTGAAAAGCTGCAAAATGTTTCTAAGCCTTAGTTTACTATTTATATAAATGGAGGTTGGAGTTCTAGCTCTTACAGTTCATGATTATTATATGAATCACTTTTTAGAAACTAAGTAGTTAGGATTTGAGAAAGGAGAAAATGTAGGAAAGAGAATAAATGAACCAATATTTCTGATATCTTTTTCTATACTCTAAAATTAGTGACTTCTATTACCTTTATGGAAGTGCAGCACAGTAAGAGAAGAACTGGTAATCCAGCTGTAATTTCTATTGCTAACTAAAGTCGTAGGTCTTAAAGAGAAACGAAGTAGCAAGACTGCTTCTAGGCTTAAACTTTCCTAAGGTCAAACATGACATGAACAAGGTACACGTCCTTACTAGCCAAGGAACATCATGCTAGAATGCTTTCACATCAGTATTCCCATCCATCCCTTCTCCCCTGACACTGGAGCACCACAGAAACATTCAGATAGAATTCCCACAGGTAAAAAGGATCCTTTCCAGTGGCTGTGCCAGGGGATATGTCTGTCTTCACAGTCACCTGGGGGCACTCCTGGGAAATATGAAGATATATGCAAGCTTATATAAAATGAGTGTTTAGAAGCAACAAGCTAGTTCCTGTTACCACTAACTTGGGGAAATTTCCATATTAGTATATATTTATATGAAAAGCAGAAAATCTTTTCCTAAGACAATGAACTTTTTTTTCTCTCCTGAATTGTGTATTTTCCTTTTCAGTCATTATACTGTCTTTCTCTATTTTTTTTTGCTCTCATATACAGGTGCGAAGGTGGAGAGTACCTGGACCTAGGTTACTCCTAAGAGGGACAAGCGGTTTGTGCCTCCACCCCAGGAATACTTAATACAATGACTATACTTAAACTTCTGGCACAGCACTTTGACGACAATACATAAACACTGTTAAATAATGGACGAATGGTGGGAAACATATATATTTTGAAAGATTTTTGTGTCAGAAATAGTAGGCAAATCAAAGAAGTAATCCAAAACAGATAATATTAGATTTTCAGACAGTAACAAAGTAGTCTATCTGCAATATAGTCCCATCCTTGAAAGGGCATTCCTGCTCTATAGGCCAAAGGAACAAAAGATGTCAAAGTGCCATCCTCGTTACCTGAGACCTATGCAGAAAGAAGTCACCTTTCCCGGGGTATGAGTAGACTCGATCAAAATCACTCACAGCTATAAGTCCACATTGTAAAATCACCACAGCAAGTCCTCAATGGATATCTTTATCTTAGACAGCAGACAGGAGCCGCTCACTCAATGAAAAGTGAAAACACTTTTTGTCAAGAACACATGGTCACTTAGAAGCTGGCTCAATACAGCTGTTGTCTCAATACAGCTGTTGTCTCAATACAGCTGTTGTCTCATACGCCCTAAGGCTCTCCATCCTTTCAACATGACCACTCCTCCTTCCATTTCAGGCCTCCAAGGTCTGTTCTGCAACTAATTTGACACCTTTCCATACTCTGGAAGCCTCAGGCTCCACCACACCCTATCCCTACCAGATTTCTACTCTCTTACGGGCTCTGGCCCTTAATTTTATTGAAACACACACACACACACACACACACACGCGCGCGCGCGCGCGCGCGTCCATGCGGTGTGACGAACCAAGGCTTAGGGCCTAACTAATCCTGTGCCCCTCAACTATCTGGAACTAAAGTGCCCTCACACATCTTATCTTCCCATGAACCCATTTCTTCGGCTTGGAACGTCTGGCTCTTGCGCCGACCCTTCAGTTTCCATGACCCTAACTAGTTCTGGTTCTGGCAGCCCTTTCTTGTTTCCCGCCTCGGATTCTCGGTCGCAGCTCGCAGTTTCTTGGTCTGCAGAATCCTTGGAGGTTGGGGAGAGGCCCATGAGACACCCACCCCGGGCTCTCAAATTGAATGGGTCCAGTGTCCCCTTCGACTCTCACTCTTTCAATGTCCAAGCCCCAAACTCGCTGTCTTTACCTAGGCTCCACGACCACCTAGGCCACCCTCGGAGCATCCCGCGCGCGGCCCAGGGCTCTCCCAGCCTCCTGCTTCCGGGCTTTCCCTGCAGCTCGTCTTCCGGTCCTCGACCTCCGCCTCTCCCCCCGGGCCGGTTTCACCAGCCCGCGCCCACAGCCCTTCGCGCCGCTCGCCCGCGGGCTCTCACCGCTCGAAGAGCAGCCTCACGGAGAACACGCCCGCCGCCAGCGGGAACACCGAGAGGATGTGCCGGGCCCGCGGGTAGCCGTAGCCGTCGCCTGGCCCCTCGAGGTCGGCCCAGCTCACGTTCTGGGGCAGCCAGAAGCGCTCGCTCCACAGCCAGCCCCACAGCAGGCCCAGGGCTCCCGCCACCGCTGTCGCCATCTTACGCCCACCCCGCGGCCACCGCCGCCACAGCTTCAGCTGCCGCCACGGCCAACAGAACCCGCGGGGAGGCGGCCCCGGGGCGGGGCCGGACCGGCGGCCGCCCCCTTCCGGCCCCTTCTTGTCCCCGTCACGTCTCAGCCCGCCTCCTCTGCGGGGCCCAGCTTCTTCACCGCCCATCCCGCCTCCCCGCCCACCTCCCTCACCGCAGCCTCCCCGGCCGCCTCTCCTCGGGACTCCGCCTCCCGATCCTGGCCACGCCCCTCCTTTTCCCGCCCCGCCTCCACCCAGTCCTGGTCCCACCCCGCACAAGCACTCAACGCTCGTGCCGCCCGTTTTTGCTACCGGTTTCGGCGAAGATTTTCCTCCTCCCTCACTCTCCCGTCCAGCTACGGCTACACCCCTTATTTCAGGCATAGCTCCCTTATGGGGACATTCTTCTCAGTCCAGCCAGCTTAAGCTGTTCCTGCTCCCTGGAAGACCATACCTCTCTCTCGCTCTCTCTCCCCCCTCCCTCACAGCCCCCATCTCTCACTAGGGTTTATCGCCATCTCAGCTGGTCCCGCCTACTAGCAGCGTTCTTTTTGCTCCCCACCCTTTTTCTCTCTTCGTGCCCCTCCATGATCTCAACCCCCTGTCCTTGTATATCCCTCAAAATTGACTTTTAAAAATCCTTTTATTCTTCTCATGGGGAAAGGAAATGGAAGATATCCAAAGGAAAATATTAAAGGAAAAAGAAAAGTAGATGATGGCCAATGTTTAATGAGGTTTACTATATGCCAGGTACTGCCCTGAACATTTTACACACATTATTTAACTTCCTCATTCTGTGAAGTAGGTATTTACTATTTTATGGATGAGTTAACTGAGGTCCAGAGAGCAGCTTGCCCGAGGCTATATAAACAAGTGGTAGAGCTGAGCTTCTGAACTAGAAAGTCTTTAGATTCCAGAGCCCTGAGGCTTTATCCTATAAAACTCCTTAACTTTAGATGTCCACATTGAACATTGAACTCTTTTGTGGATCAACATAAACAGGGAGGGGAGCCATAGACAAGAAACCTTCAAAACATTGAATTCTAAATTGTCCCTCAACCGCTGGAGAACGCTGAACCCTGGGTGCCAACCGTTCAAACCTGGCTACAAGGTTAATTACCACAGGCTACCTAGAATGATCTGAAAAAAGATTAAAGAACTCATCTTGTCCAAGGACAGACAGAGTATCTTTATACTAGTAGGCATGCTTGCAGCAGAAGATAAAGAGTTTCAAAGGGAGAGAAAGAAGAAGAAAAAAAAGGAGCCACCTTAAGGAGTAGACTAGAAGGTCTGCTTTAGTTCAGTGGTTCTCAAACCTTAGTGTGCCACAGCTCAGACATTAGCTTCTCTCATCTCCCACATGGAGAGTTTGCTAAAAGTTTTCTGGGCTCCATCCAAAGAGATTCTGATTCAGGAGGTTCAGGGTAGGCCCATGAATGTGCATTTCTCATTTCTAACAAACTCAGAAGTCATGCCACTGCTGCTGGTCTGAGAACCACACTGCCTGAAGCCGTTTTCGTCCAAACCCAGAAATAGCTTAATGGTAACTACCCTATATTCAAGATACGTTTTAAAAGAAGTAAACTCACAGGACTTCCCTGGTGGTCCAGTGGTTAAGACTCCATGCCCCCACCGCAGGGGGCATGGATTCGATCCCTGGTTGGGGAACTAAGATCCCACATGCCGTGTGGTGTGGCCAAAATAAATAAAAGAAGTAAACTCTCTCTGATCCCATGGGAATTCAAAGCAGAGCCCCAAGGAACAAAGAACATGCTAACTTAGCATGCAGAGGCCAACACACAATGATCTTGGTCTCAAGATCATTCCCAGAAAAACACATATGTACCATTTCTCAACCTCTTGATTGTTAGAAAACATATTGCTGACGAAATACGTAATGAAAGCAAATTTAGTACAGGTTTCACTTTGGCCAGGAGTGATCTGACCAGCAAGCTGGTAAAAGAACTAAGTTGGCCCCTGTAGCAGTCATGGACAGAGTCTCCTTAACCATCTCAAGTCCCAAGCTGGCCCCTTTTCCTGCTTTACCAACAGAAAAATTCACATCATCCTATTGTCAACATTGACATAGTCCAACAAGTTGCTTCATTTAGAGAGCTGAGAGAATAAATGATAAGCCCTTTTTATTTGGCTGTAGGTTCTTTTGTTTTCTAAGAATGTTTAGTGTTATCTGGTCATTCTCTTGATAAGAATATCCTTTTATTATATTGATTATGGAGCTAATTCTTGTCTCTACGGTCTGTACCTATGTCTACCTTAACCCTTGAAAGGCACAGGAAGGAGTTCTTCCAAGGGTAATCTCAGCCCCCAAGTACCTGATATACGGTGACATACTCAACTGATACCCATTAATGCCAGCCATAGGCACTCAGACTTTTTGTATAAGGTTAGTAGATATAGGGAGTACAATGTGGATGGGTTAGAGCAGCAAGCAGTGAGTCACAGAGTAAAGGTAGCTAAACTCAAGCCAAGATTGGATATTTTATAAATGTCAGCAGGAACTTCTGGATTAACTGTTCAGTGAACAGGGCTTTCTAAATGACTTCAGCCTGTGCTGGGGCCAAGAACAGATAGTAGTACCCGGACAAGCACTTAGAAGACCAGGCAAGATGCTGGAACACACAGTGACCCTGGAAAATGTTAACAGATGACTCAAAAAGCATTTCTATCTCCAAGGAAATCTACACTCCCATTAAAAAAGGTACCTTAATTGGGGCAGTTGCCTCTCCAAGCAAGGAAAACAAACAACCAACTATGCCTCTGCCCAGGGTAGAAAACAAGTCCATTTTCAGCAGAGGCATTTGGAAATTCCATTTAGCATTTAGGTATATTTGTAAGGTAAATTATTAAATGCGGAGTACAATTAACAATAAAAAACCACCACTGCATTTTGAATTGGTAAAACAAACAGCTCATTTTGAATGAACACAATAATTCTCTTGCCAAGTTGCTTTCAATTTTCAAGAAAAATGTTTTCTAGGCGGATGAAATCCTAAGATCAGCCCAACACCACCACCTAGTGGTGAGAAGTATACATTGCATGTCTCTTCACTTGATACCCATCAGATCCATCTGCCTTTTCCACCCAAACTGCTAAGGTAAAAGCAGGTCCTGAGAGACTGTAACAATGTAAAATAATAATGGAAAAGGAACATTGAAAAGTTCAAGTGTAAATTAAAAGCTTTATTGAATAAAAATGTTTCAGAGTAAGCAAGGCTGTAAGAAAGCAGAATATTTTACATCTCTAAAAAATATCAGAGCTAAATCTCTAAAAATGCAGTATAAAGAAAAGCCTATACCTTAAAACACCTCTCTCCCCCAACATACAATTTGGAATATCAATTATGTACAACGACTGTACTCAAGTTTATATTGTTCCAAAACCTTAATACTAGAAAACCATCTCCCAAAAAAGGCCTATAACTGGTTTAATTGCACCCTAGGAATACTGTCTGCCATAAAAATCAATACATTTCAGAGTTTATAAGTATTAAAAAACTAGTGTCCCAGGAAGGGGATATCAGAAGTAGAATATAGGGTTTGGGGATCTGAGCTCAAGTGGTTTGAGGCTTTTTTTTTTTTTTTTTCTGTTATTCCTCCTTTAAACTCATCATTTTGCTCTAATATGCAACATGGCAAATACAAAAGATCTTATAAAAATATTGCGGCTTACAGTAAACTATGAGAAGCACAGATACCACCAGAGAAGAAAGCAATCACTTGGGGGTGTAGTCAAACTCATTGGCAAATACCATAGCTTATTTGGGACACGATGAATCTCTCCAAGCACTAAGGGTGCTCAAAAGGTGCTCCAAAAAGATGGTTATGCTATATCTCAATAATCCGGTTCAGGATGTTGTTTAGAAAGCAGGATGCAATAAATTCCCCATATATATCGGAGCAAGCAGTAAATTCCCCATATATATCAGAGTAAGAAAATTAACCTAAATTTTTTTTAAAGACTAAATATTTGATCTCTTAACAGAGGAATACTAAACAATAAATTGGTATTCATGTAAAAATATACAAACTGTGCCCTTTATACTAAAGTGCATTCAGTCACAACGTTTAGGCCCCTAAATCCCTTCTGCATGTTTCCTAATTCCACAATTGAATTTTTAGCGTAACAATGTACTAATCATTTCTCCATTTTCATATTGTCTTTTGGGAGTACAATGGAAGCTGGACTATATCCGTTGGAATATTCCCCCCCCCCACACACACATACACACTCCCAACTCCCAAAAGACCTTAAAGCAGTTGTGTATATCATCATTGCTAAAAGAGAGGATTTAAGTAATGTTATCTAGCATTTAGAATTGGTTCACTTAAGCTGCACAGTATGGGATTTTTTTGAAGCAAGAACTCTTTTCCAAAGTTACTTCCACATAAATTACAGCTCATGCTAAGACAGCTGTTTTGTGCATCACTTTGATAAAGGGCAGTGGCTCACTAACACTAACATAAATTTAAGGCCCAGCATCATTGCAATTTGTTATTCCTCATCTTCATCCTCATCATAGTACCGATTTCTCTTTATCTGTTCCTCCACAGAGAGCTCTTTGACTACTTCTCCCTCCCAGAATCCCACATCCTGGGATGTCTGATTCTGAGTAGTGAATTCTTTAGTGGAGGTGTTATCTGCAAAGCTAGACCAATTTTTAGAGTTGGGTTCTAGTGAAGACTGCTGTGTGAGAAGGTTTCTATCACCTTCATCTAAGTTTGCACCATTTTCTATAAGATTTTCACTCCCCATCTCAAAACTGTGAACTTCCTTACTTCTCCTTCCTGCCTCCTCTCCTTTAGATCCCTTGTTTGGCCAGGTTGTTTTTTCCACACTCTCATTCTTCTCGGAGGCATTGGCATTTTCCGTTTGTTTCCTTTCTGCTGCTACACCTCCTCCAAACTCCTCACTCTGCTCTGACATGCTCCAGCCTTTCCTGATAGATGGGGACAAGGTTTTGGGGCTCTTGACTGAAGAGGTTCGAAATGAAGCTGCTACAGTGAACGGGCGGCTTCTCTCCTTCAGTGAAGAAGTTCGTCTTAGCTTCTTCAGATCCAGATCTACATCCTCAGGAGCTTCAGGCTTGCTGATTTCATCCTCAGGAGGCCACTTAGGCTTCGATACTTTGATCCCTTCCTCCAAGGCACTTCCTGAACTGCCAAGTTCAGTAGGGGGCGGCCAGGCAATCCTCAACTTCTTGGTTTCAGCTGGCTTGTCTTCTTTCTCCAGCGGGGACGAGGCCTTGGCTTCCATACTTGCAGTCAGCACACCAACCTTAGCAATGGGGGCATCTTCTACCCCTGGGCTCTGAGGGGTCTCCCCTGCATTTGGAAGCTGGGCTGGTCTCTCTAATGTTTCTTCGTTTTCATTTTTGCTCGCCCACAGATCCTTGTGTGGTCTGTGTCCAAAGCCTTCATCATAGTTGCCTTTAGATTTAAAGAGTTGATTGAAGTGAGGCTTGCAATAGATTCTCCCATGTAAAGAGGCATATGTTCCTAGACTGTTGTTTTAAAAAAAAAAAGAGCATAAAGTTAACAAATATGTATTCTCTTATTTACACCAGTAGGCTGAAACCTGGCAACTCTAGTATATTCAGAAGATGCTAAGTGAGAAAAACACCTTTAAAAGCACATCAGTCACTGAGGGTGTCCTTTTAAACACATTTGTTTTATTATCCTTATAAAAAACATGCTCAATTCTAGGTCTGAACCTTCACAAGACATTCTTCCACCTGGTACATTCTCCCATTTTCAAGTGATTTCACTCCCCTCTGTCAAAACTGTTGAAAAAGTTACTTCTTCCAGGAAGTCTTCCCTAGGTAGTCCCACCTAGTTCTGATCATTCATATATTTCCTAAGTATTTCTAACCTATAACTACTTTTAATGATATTCCTTTGTAAAAAGTTGCATCTTTTCCCTCCTAGTTTCCCATTTGTGTTATAATTTAAAAGCATGTTTTTACAGGAATGGGTAGAATGCTCTGCCAACGCTTGGCACTGAGTAGACGTCAGTGATTAAATAAAGGAAAGCTATGGTTAATAGGAGAATGGTGAGCAGTAGCCAGAAGTCGGTCTACCCTAACAAGAGTGCTGGACAGGCCTTTAGGACATCTGGTGTCTCTCTCAGGGTTAACACATTTTAAAGGGGGGTATAAAAACAACAGCATTTCCACAGAAGAAATATAAAAATTCAAAAATTTAGAAAAATGTGCTCTGGAGAAAAAAATACAGTGGGCAGAAAAAGAACCACTGTGTGGAAGTTACAGAGGCACATTTTGGCTCAACAGAAGGGAAAGTTTTCAAGCTAGCGCTAACGCTGGAACTAGCTGTAGTGGGGTATTAACCCCCGCAGAAGTGCCACGCAGGTGCCAGGACATCTTTCAACAGTATGCTGGAAAGGGTGCTTGCTCTGGAAGGAAGGCTGGAGGAAATGACATCCTGGTTACTTCCTCCTCCAAGGCTCTACGGTTAAAATGAGTTAATATGGAATATTTCCCCAATTTGTCACATTTATATCCATACTTTGAGTAACTTGGAAGAAATGATACATAATTATTTTCTCAGAAAATAAAATGAAACAATATACAGAAAAATATATGCCCTTCAGGATCTATTATTATTGCTATTTTTTACCATTTATATAGTGTTTGGGATAATTTCAAGGGCTTCAACAAGTATCCTCTTGAGATTTCTGAACTGTATGATTCTATGATACCAAGGGAAAACATTCTGCTAAAGTAGGTCACAGGGGCAGTTACCTGCAACTTACATGATTCAAGCTTCGGTCCTAACATGTAAATTAACATGTGAGAGTACCAAGAAGTTCTAAACACCATTATAATTTGATACAAAATGCCTGTCATTAAATGGTACTTTTTACTTTCTTCAGAGGTCCTCAACAGCACACACTATTAGCACCACAGGTTTTAGTACCAGTGTTCTAAAAACCAAAGACTCCCTCTGGAGGTCCAACCACACAGAGAGATGGCTTGTTCTGGTCTGGCTTACCTCAGCTTGTTGTTGCAATAGGAACAACGGAAGCAGCTGACGTGAAACACCTGCTTGTTGGCCAAGAGACGCTCCATTGAGTAGACTGTTTTCTGACATTCCACGCAGGTCTCTCTTGCAGGTGCCTGAAACTTCTAGGAAAAGCAAAGGACAACTTTAGCTAGCAAAGGCAGCAATGAGTTAGTACTCTGCTGAAGTGGGCCCCGGGATTTACTTTGTTATCTAAGGGCTCCCTTACCTGGTCTGTCAATTCTCAGAGGAACAGTAAGCCTACTGCAATTCTATCGGTTGACTCTCTAAAGCCAAGAGGCTCTCCTGAATTCCTTACCCTGATTGTCTGGCTGCCATAAGTGCAGCAGCCACTGAGGATGGGTGGAGCTAGGGCTGGACTGCAGAGAAAGGCTTAGACAAACCACCACACACACACACACACACACACACACACACACACACACACAAGTACACACAAAATGATTCCACGCACAGGAAATGAGGAGAAAATGTCATCACATACAGAAGAAAGAAGTTTGATGGTTTGATCCAAGCGCCAAATAAGAAGCAGAACAGACTTTTTAAAGACCAGATTCTGAAGGGGGTAACTTTCAAGGAGAGAAAGCATTTGGCTTTTGGAAGTAGGAAAAGACTTTTAAAATCTTTTTATTTATTTATTTTTACTGAAGTCGAGTTGATTTACCATGTTGTGCCCATCTCTGCTGTACAGCAAAGTGACTCAGTTATACACATAGACTTTTTTTAAATATTCATAAAAGACACTTTGATAAAGCATCTCTCAGTCCCCTCTGCATATAATCTTGACTTGCTCAATCCACTAGACATAACATTTTTAAATAAAGCAAAATTGACACATAAATGGAATTTTAAAAGACACACAAACTATTTTATTAGGATTCCAGAAGAAAGCATAGCCCAATAAAGCTACAGGTTCTATAATCTTTTTAAAACACCAAATGGAGAATAAAACTAATGTACTGGGTAGGGGGGTGAGTCACAACGGGGATTCACGAACTGTTTGTAAAGTGTGGAATATGGGCGGGGTGAGCACAGCTGTTGCTGGTAAACTCAGTCCTAAACTACATAAAGTAGGTTGTATTAGCACTGATGAAAGCTAGAATTCCAAAACCATAAGTTTTTACATGATAAGAAATAGTTACATGGCCACTAGGGGTGGGGGTAAGAAGTCCCTAGGTGTGTGTGACTCTTGACTTGTCCCAAGAGAAACAGCTCAACCAGTAAATGCAGAAGCAGCTTTAGTTAAGGTGGCCTGGAAGCTCTTTCAGGCACCTTGGTGGCCTCTGCCACCAAGACCGGTATGGTGGTAAATAATACAATTTAGTCCCAAAGCCCAGGGCCTGAATGGTTAAGGTAAGCCTAAGATAAACCAGCTTATGGGTAAGACAGAATTTTGATTAAAAAATCCGAAAATAGACCCGTAAAAAAAATTCAGACTGCTGGTTCACTTGCCACATGATTCACTAGGAAGTAAAGCAAAAATAGGAATGGTTTTCCAAGTAGATTTGGACAGAAAATGAGAGTAGAAAATGGGCATAAAATGGAAGTAAAGGTTAATATCTATAAAAGGGAGTTTAATAAAATTAGTGCTCCCAAATAGCACCAAAGAATTTAAAAATGAAGGAGGAGGGCTGAGTGTTAACAGCAGCCCCTCCATTCCTAGGGTTAGAGTAGAAGAGAAAAACTTAAAGAATCAAAGACCACAGCTACAACTTAAGTTTACCAGGCATAAGGGAGGTACTTAAATATGATCAAATGTATTGTACCGAATGCTGCTGGCAGATATCAGGGCGTTATTTGGAGCTCAGAATTGTTTTTTCTTTTTTCAAAATTTACTTTATTGAAGTATAGTTGATTTACAATGTTGTGTTGGTTTCTGATGTACAGCAAAGTGATTCAGTTTTACATATATATAGTCTTTTTCATATTCTTTTCCATTACGGTTTATTACAGGATATTGAGCATAGTTCCCTGTGCTATACAGTAGGACCTCACTGTAGAATTGTTTTTTCTTTCTCTCTCTTGCTTTTTTTTTTTCCTTTGGCCGCACCTCATGGCTTGTGAGTTTGAACCCAGGCCCTCAGCAGTGAGAGTTTGGAGTCCTAACCACTGGACTACCAAGGAATTCCGAAATTGTTTTTTCTTATCTAACAAGATAGGACCTAAGTGGAGATGTCCTTGCATAATTTAATTAGGTTTCTCTAAAAGGACTAGGTCCTTGTCTAGCAAACAGGAAAGCCATTAAAAGGCAGAATAAAATTTGGGTATAATAGTACAACTGGAGCCACTGGAGAGCGGCTGTACAAATCACAATTCAGACAATGTAAAAGTAATAGGACAAATGTATTTACTTATCAGATTGAAAATCTTTTTCAGTTGCAGGATGAATATTGTATTTATAATACTTAGGAGAGTAAGTGCTCATTCTGGTCGCTAAAGACAGAGCAGGAGACAGAAATTTCCCATGGTAGAGGAGGAAATGGGTATTATTCTGCTAAAGGAGACTGGAAGCCTACAGAGCATGCCTCTGTTACACACACACACACACACACACACACAGAGAGAGAGAGAGAGAGAGAGAACACACGGTAGGAGAAGGGTGCAGCCCAGTGAATAGAAAGGAAAACCTGAGAGAAAGCTGCAAGTTGAGCTCACATTAGGAGGAAAGTGGAAGGCAGGAGCAGAAACTAGGTACCGGGAGCAGGAAGCAGAAGCTGGAAGAGACAAACAGGAACCTTCAATGAATACACAGCATTTGGTGTGCCCTGGAGGGCTTTTTTCTGCAGCTGAGCTGAAACTCAGTTACAGACTCATATCCAAGAATAAGACCACATTTTCTTTCTTTTTCAAGTAACTGCTAATCGTGGCAAAATCAGCCTCACTCACATCTACCTGAGGCTAGATCAGAGTACCAGCTCAGAAGAGAGAGCTTTTATAGCCTTCACCCAAGGAGTGTCTCATTAACAATTCTTTAGTGTCTTTCTACCTCCCACACCTGACACCCCCCAACCCCGTGGCTCCCTCTTGAACGGAGCCTTCCACAACAAGTGAAAAGGCATTCCTCCCCTTAACATCAAATTAATGGACTGCTAGCTCAAATATCTGACTAGCCACAAGCTTCTACCTCGCGAGACCTACCAGATTCCCATTATTCCTCTTCCTTTTTTCCATACACCCTTTTCAAATTATTTAATGAAGGTTGATACGGCAGCTGCCCAAGGGCCCTTATAGCATCATAAAGACAAGAGGAGCCCAACATGGTAGTATGCCAAGTCAGAGTGGTTGTGGCGGTGCATTCCCTTTATTTCCTCTGTCCTGGGCTCTCAGCCACTTTTCTGTAATCGCCCCCATGTCTATTCAGACAGCAGGAAGCACGGTCAGTGCCCAAACCTCTACCGTTATGGTAGGCCTGGCCCACACCCTGCCCAGGCCGTCATGGCACGCCTGAACTTGCATAGCCACCTTTAAAACACTGCCAGTATTAGAATGTCAGACATTTTTTATCTTTCCAATATATTTTTTCAGTTAGTAAGATGTTTTTTCGTCTCCCCTCCCTCACAATTTTTCAAATGTAGAAACTAAGGTACCAGGATGTCAGATGCGTTATAGAAGTTTGCACAGCCAGTAAAAGAATTAAGATTAAAACTCAGAATTCCCAACTCACAACCCAATAGAGTATTTTCTCAATTGTCCTGGAATAAATTTCCATAACTAAAGGAAACGCTTTGGGGAAGGGAGCAGATGCTAACTAACTCAAATGAACATAATTTCACCACAGCATTTTGAACAAATGACAGTCTTCACTTTGTTTCAAATTAAAATATGCAGATAATATCTTCAGTATATTCAGGAATGAGTGTGATAACATATAAATAATTGATGTCCCTAAACACTGTCATGTCTTTCCCATCTGAGGGATGTTACAGGCCTTCTGTAGATCAGCATCTACTTAAAGCTTTTTTACAATAAATTTTTATGACTTCATCTACATTCTTTCACTCTCTTGTCTCATATATATTTTTTAGTCTAATGAAGGCTCCAGTTGGGGTACACGTCTGTGTGTGGGAGGGGAGCAGGTAGCAGCTGGCCATAAATGGTGAAGCTAATTAGCCTTTAGACACAGTGAAATCAAAAGAAAAATCTGTATTGATGTCAGGCCTCCATTCCTCAGATAGAACACTATAAAAGGCCTTTCATTTCCTCCTTACAATTTGTACAAAATATCTGGGTAATTAAATTGAAATTCTTCACCATATAGTAAATGGTTGGGCTGGCTCTGAACAGCCTTAACCCTTCCCCTAGCTTTCTGCGAAAGCATTTTGGAGATATTCACACCTTAAGCAGATCGCTCTACATGTAGAGGAAAGGTTAGTGCTCTGAGAAAGCAGTAATGATGTAGGTAGTGAGAAAAGATTCTAGATGCCCTTCTAGCACAATTCTGGTAGATTTGCAAAAGAGCATAAAACCTCCTACCCTGTCCATGGAGGAAGGGACAGGGCACAGAGGGTACAGCCTCTCATGCAGGCTGCCATATTTTCTCTGCACATCCATCAGCAGGACCAGCCTAGGAACCTGGGATAGGGCTATCCTAGACCAGTAGGTGTTCCCAGGGCCAGTCACATCTCCTTCCTTATCATTTAGGGAGTAACTTATTTCAGTGGGAGAAACATTTAGGGAGTAACTTATTTCAGTGGGAGGGCATAAAGCTTAAGAGATCTCTGGGTCTCTTGAGTTGAAAGGTTCTGATCCTTCCGAAAGGGCCCACTGAGCTCTAGACCCAGAACATCTATTTTGAGAAGGAACCTGCAACGTCAACTTCATTAGTGCCAAGTCTCATCAACTGAATTATCTAGCCAGTGTTCAAAATAGATAAAATCCTTACTTTTAAAGACCAGTATCATTTATGGGGTGTTTTTTTGTTTTCTGTATTTTTACTTTATTAAGCTAAAATTTGAAATGAATTGAGTCTTTACCTTAGATGTCCTGTTTTCAATAACAGACAGGAAACAAGGAGCAGTTTTACCAGGACGTGTGGGACCACGTTTTACCAGGACGTGCGGGACCCACAAATCTATTCTGAGTGAACAAGTTTATTCTTAGCTGTATGTAATTTCCCAGACTTGAGAAACTACTTCTGTTGCATGGTCTATGGCCACAAGACCAGTTATGCCAGCAGGTCTTCCTATAAACACTAAAGTATCTATATACTTGCCTGCAGAATGTAAAGAGTAACTTTGAGGAAGAGAAAATAAATGGCCTGTAAATAAAGTGGAGATGTGATTGGGTACCACCCTGAGCTCTGTACACCATAACCATTTGAGCTTTGGACCATGGGCAAACACAGGCAGTGAGGCCAGTTTACCCCAGTCTTTATACAATGTTCAAAACCTGAGGCGTATGTCTGGTGCAAGCAGGCTTGTCTGCATTCTACTGCTGGGTGACCAGAGCCAAAAAGGCAGGCACGAATCTGGGGCAGGTGCAGAGGGAGCTTTTCCTCCATCTCCTCTCCCTGGTGTGCCAGGAAGACCTAAGTGAGGTGCATTCCTTCGCACACTGCTCATCCCCTCAGACCCTGGAGCATGAATCAGGAGGAGTCCCAAAGGTCCAACCCAGGACCAGGAGATCTGGCCCAACAGTTGAGGGAGGTAAGCAAGACTGGACTGAGAATTCAAATATACTTGAGAACAGATTTTAGTTCTTAGATCAGCCACAGAATTTCCCTAGTCCCTCAGTCACACAGAATCCATGGCCAAGTCAGCTTTGTTAGCTGTTCTTCGTCCAGAACCACAACCCAAGGACTCACATCTGGGCAGGGTTGCTGTTGGAGAGGAAATTAACCCCGTGGCATTTGCTACTTTGTTGGACTTCAGATACTGGAAAAAAAAAAAAGTGCTGATGCCAGCATGAGCAGAACTTCGAGGCCAGAAGAGAGGGTCATGTTAAGTACATGTGCAGATTCCATCACGCAGTTCAGTTCTTTCTCCCTCATTTACTTGCTTTCTCTTGCTACTTTCTTCACTTTTTGTTCCTTTCAATAAACCTTACTCCCCTCTTACATCTCTGCTTCCTCTAAAATTGTCATGTTTACCTTCTTCCCCCGACCTCCCCTTTCCTGGATTCTCCCCTTTCCTCCCTTTGCTCCAAACCCTCACCTATGTCTTACCTCCATCCTTTCTTTTTTTGTTTTTTAATTAATTTTTATTGGAGTATAGTTGATTTACAATGTTGTATTAGTTTCTGCTGTACAGCAAAGTGAATCAGTTATACATATACATATATCCACTCTTTTTCAGATTCTTCTCCCATCTAGGTCATTACAGAGTATCTCCATCCTTTCTGTGCATTAGAACTTTCATCAAGAGACCAATCATGCCTACAGTTGTGCGATAGAAACATGGCAGATGTGTGCATGAGGTTGAGGCAGTACAAACCACCTTAAAACTAATTCTACCTATTGAGTTTCTCTCAAATGTTAAAAACTTTGAAACAAAACCCAGCTACTTAAGAGAGCACCAGAGGAGGAAGACACTAAAGAAGTATAAGATATGTTTGTTATTAACCAAGTGGGTAAATCAACACTGCATTAGCAAAGCATTCAATTAAAACAAGTTAGGTGAGCAGCCTAAAAGAGGTGTTGGATTTTTTTTTATCTTTGTTTATTTTTATGGGAATATTTACTTGTTCATAGAAAGGGAAAATACTGCTTTTAAAAATTAGTGAATGAAAAAAAAATTAGTAAATGAAAGGAGACCACAGATTGAGTAGCCTAGTAAAATTTTCCTCGGGTACAAACATTTTGGACATTCCTTAATATCTAATATTATAACCTAGTGTAAGTGTTATTTGAATGGCCATTTTTATAGCAAATGGACTGGTCAACCCCCACTGGAATGCACACATTCTTTCTTTAAACGCGCTGACCACCAATCATGTTATGGTCAAGTTCCTCAGGCCAGGGAGCCACTAAATCTTTAACACTGCACATTCCCATCCGATGGGCTGATTTTAACAGATTTTTCATATTGCTCTTTTTATAGGTTTTTACCCATTCATAGATTTATGAATTTGGACTTAACAAGAAAAAAAGTCAGGTTATCTTCTTTAACTTTGGGTTTTCTTTCATGAGCTTTCCAGATTTCAGACTGGAGCGGTATCAGTGAGGCTTCCCACTCCTGGCTCAAACACCTAAGCAAGAGCAGCAAGATTTCCAGGGAAAGTGACTGGCTCACGTGTGCCCTTATTTGGCATTTTCATCCCCAGGAAAGCAAAAACAGGTTATAATGAACATAAAGATAAAAGATGCAATGAGCTCTACTAGTAAACCAATGTCTACAAGGCTCCAAGAGAAACTGCCATCATACCTTCACTGCTTTGGGAGGAGAACTTTCAGAAAGGCCGGAAGCTCTGGCATCTGGACTTAGTGGCTTGGGATGCACAAGCTGCTGGAACTCACTCTTAACCTGGGAGTTACCTGCTTGAGTTACAGAAGGAAGACATTTTATAGTATCTCAAGGGAAGGCTCAGGAAAGGTTCCTCCCCAAAGCAAATTTTAGGCACCTCCACTAAGGACGGGTCCTTTCAACACCAGGAAAAACACAGCTTTTCTGTTGAAGAAAAGCATTATTCTCATGCTAAAAACTATGCTCTTACGTTCTCTGTTCTCTCACAAGTCGGGGTGTCAACTCAGAGGCTTTCTCACCCTTTGCCACATGCAGCGGGAATCCAAACCATCCTACATAAGGAAACTTCTGCCCTGTAGCATTTGTCATTTTTTAAGGCTGTTTACAGACTTTGATGGCTTTTTGGTAGTTAGCAATCCCAACAACTCCTTCTGGGGCGTTTCAACTGAACTTGGGAAAATGGGGGAATGTGAGGGGAGAAATTTCATAAGATATGCTCATGTATATGAGTGTGTATAATTTGACACCATCTTTTTGGTCAGTCCTATAGCGAACATCCATGGATGAAGATTATGGAAAAAGACTCTATAAAGTTTTTTTCATAGTCATTGACGTGTCACCTGCATAAGTTAATTTCCTGCCAATATATTTGTTTTATGGAAAACTCAGAAGAGGCACAGAGAAGTCATTCACACAGTTGCTAAGGAACCATAAAAGATTCCCTAAAATCTAGAGTTATGTCAACAAAGTACTGAAAGATTATGGCTTATTTTTCAAAAAAATGTTTTGCAAACCTAGTCAAAACTCAGAAAAATTTCTAGTCCAAGCAAAATGACTGCAAAAGGAATGTTCTTGGATTCAAGCAGCAAGTTTCTAAAATTTTAAGGCAGGGTTTACTAGAGATCTGTTTAGCTGATACTTCAACTTCTTGCTGAGTTTTCAATGTCTAGTAAACTAATTAACCTGAGGAGAAGCTAGACATCCACATACATTTAAAAAAATAATACACTGAACATCAGAATCAAAAGTGGACATAGTATATTAAAAAAACAAAGGTTTTTGTCTTTGGGAGAAGAGAGGCTCAAAATGATTCCAAAATAGGATGAAAAGGTGATCAAATTCAGCACCCACAGGAAAATGTCTAGAATCTAGCCAGAGGGAGGATTATAGTATCTATTTAGATAAATAAGAAAAAGATATTTTTTAAAGGTTACTCAAATACCAATTCTTTATTCCTGTAAATGAATAAAGTCCTTCTTGGCCAACCTTCTATTAAAATGAAACTTCAAAATTATAGTTTTTATAGCATTAACCCTGAAAAGGTTTGGTACAAAAGACAGGATAAGTTCAATGAGAGAAGCATCGAAAGTATTCAGCTGGCCACAAGTTAATCATATTTCATTGAATTTAACGTCTCTCTTAGGCATGGGATGTGTGAAGGGTACTCAAGCATCAGTCCTTAAAACCAAGTGAAAGATCTGATCAGCTACATTACTGGGTTTAATATGTTACACATTCTCAGCACTGACAGAACTGGGGACCACCCCCGCCAACCAAACAGGGGCTAGAGAACAAGACCCTCTTCCACCAGACCTAAGGATGAAAGCTTACGGGAATCACCCTCAGCAGGCGCAGAACGGGCTGCCAGACTATTCTCAGATGCAGAAACCTAGAAAAAGAAAGGCAGGGTGGGGGGTGGGGGGTGGATTAAGAATCACATTAAAAACAAAAGAGCAAACTGCTATTAACGCCATTAAAACCTGCTGACTCCAGTCAGTCACTGGCTGCCTGGGGGAAATAATGGCCCCCAGAACAGCTGAGCATTTAAACAAGAGGCAGCAAAATGTCTTTTATGAGGATATTAACATGCCTCTCAATTACAGAGTAACGCAAATAACAGACTGCAAGCCACTGCCCAAAGTGTGCATTATCTTCCTTTATAAAAGAAGTTCTAAACCATATCTTTGTACTCTCAAAAAAAAGGCGGGAGCGGGGAGGGTACAAAACAAAACCCTCTATCAGGGAGAGCAAAGCTCCTCACCACAAACTCGTGTAACTGTAACTCACCCCAAGGCAAGATAAAGTCTTTACATATAGGAACTATTCTTTTATTTTCCTAACTCCTTATTTCCCAAACAAATGCATTCTGCTGAAACAAGCTTGCTGGTACAGAAGACCTTCTGATAGCTATAAAACAAATTTATCTAAAACCAACCTTTGGTGTTATCTTCAAGGTTAGTTGCCCTTTTTAGTTCTGGTCTCAAAATGGCAATGTTTAACAAGATGGCAAATCTTATGTATAGGTGATTATTTTCCCCATTTGGCATCAAATTTAAATAAAAGTACTTTCTACCAGCTCTCTCTCCTTTCTACTGGCCCCTAGGCCTTCCTGGTATCTTCCTCCACACTCAAAATCATGAAGGGTCGGGATTTCTCTGGTGGTCCAGTGACTAAGAATCCGCCTTCCGATGCAGGGGATGCGGGTTCGATCCCTGGTCAGGGAACTAAGATCCCACATGCCGCAGGGCAACTAAGCCCGTGCGCCCCAACTACTGAGCGTGCGTGCTCTAGAGCCTGCGCGCCGAAACTAAAGAAGCCCACGCACTGCAACGGAAAGACTCCACATGCCGCAACAAAGATCCCACGTGCTGCAACTAAGACTCAATGCAGCCAAATACATAATAAATAAATATTAGGAAAAAAAAGAAAGAAATGCAGAGAACTTCTAGTGAGGTTATGAGGAAGGAATTCCACCCCCCCAAAAAAAAAATCATGAAGGGTCAAGAGGTGACCCAATGTGCACTCCTCGTGAATATTCTTTCATTCAGATGTCAGGGATTTTATGGGTGATGCTGAGTGTTTATATCAGGATGTCTAATGTACTGAATAAATTTACAATGGAGATTAGGTTGTTGGCTGACTGCAGCGTGGTCATTTTTTTCCCTTTATTCTCTGTTCATTACAGGAGTTGTGACATGGTATAAACCAAACCAGTATAATAACAGTTAACATTTATTAAATGCTTACTATGTTCCAGGTATTGGAATGACCACTTTACATGCGTTATTTCATTTAATGATACGAAATAAATTTTCTGAAAGTTGTGCATGGCCATAAAAAGCTCTTCAATTCTTGCTAAATTAGGAGGTGCACCCATCCCAGGATGTCCTTCTTTCACCTCCAATTTAGTCACCTTGAATCTGCAGGGTAAACTTAATGCCAATCATGACATCATTGCACACGCCCAACCAGATGACTTCACTGCAGGAATAGCCAGGAGAGAGCATGTGAGATTTTGCTCAAACGCTTCATTAAAGAAAAGCACAAATTCATTCACAAGAGGAGAATGGGAAGACAATACCTTGACAAAATATTCTATTTCAGGTAAGTTTACCCTGGCATTAATGTCCTTTTGTAACAAACTGAAGTTCAAATAGTTCTTAGGTATTGGTTAACAAAAGCTAGGCAAAGAGCCAAAAGGATAGCTGAAGCTCTGAAAAATTTTATGAATTTTAAGGCAGCCAAGGGTTCATGAACCTACAGTATACACTTGAAGACTATGTACTATCTTTATCTCCTCTCTTCCCCACCCACTTCCCAATTTGTGATTCAGCTGCAATGATACCCTTTTAGGCTATAATTAAAATGTTCTGATCCTCCAGTTCAGCTCAGAGTTCCAGGTTCAAATCAATACGAAGACAATCAAGAAGGAAACATGAAATTAGATATAGGGAACATCCAAGCATGATTTTCCAGATGATCATTCCTCAAATTATGCTCCAAGGACAGATGGGAGGATTTCAATGCTGGGAATATTTTTTTCTCTTAAATGTCTTTTTTACAGTATATAAGAAAAATTCCAAACATATCACTTATACATAAGACATAATCTCCCACTTAAAAAATGGGAAAACCAGGCAGTCTAATGAGGGAACTCACTTGATATGTGACATGGAAATAATGCCTGAGCCCACTGTTTCAAGGACGTATGTAATTTGATTATTTTATGATTATGAAACACATTACTGCCACGTAGTTTGTCTTATTATCTCAAAATACATTTGTGATATAGTTTTGTAAAATAAAGCGATTTAATGTTCCTAAATTTTTTCCTGCTCTATTCTTTGAGTCAAATATTGTAGCCATTAATCTGAGACTATTTTTCTGTGTGCCTCCTTTGGTCCAAGTGTGTAGTATATCTCATGAGTTCCTGTTGGTATGCTGTCAATATATCTATTTTAAAGTCTGTTATAATCAAATAAGTTTGAGAGCTATTGCTCTTAACCCATTTTAATTATCTCCTCACCTTTTGTAGAATGGCCTCAAGGGTGTTAATATGTGTAACAGAAACAATGACTATACTCCTATTAGTCACTGTAATAGACTTGAAAGCTTTCTCCTCATCTAACTTAACATTTGATTATCATATTGACAGAAAGACCAACGAGACTGGGTAATGGATTGGCAGAGAAAATTCACCTGACATATATATTGTTACTTAATCCAACTAAGCCATCCATCTAACCTTAAATGTATAAAACCTGATTTGCTTAAAACCTTCCCGTGGCTTTCCTCCGACGCAGGACTACAATCATACTCTTAAGGGTTTTTCAAGACCCACCCTGGCCCTCTCCCTCCACCTGTCTCTTGCCATTGCCTACAGGTACTTCATGCTCCAGACAAGTCATCTTGGTTGGGTTCTCTGGTTTCCAAACCTCTGTTGTTTCTCCCTGGAATACCCTTCTCTTTCTTTACTCAACCGTCCCCTTATTCACTTGGCCTATTTCCACACATCCCTCAAGACTTGGCTCAGATATCACCTTCTTTTTTTACATTTATTTATTTATTTTTGGCTGCGTTGGGTCTTTGTTGTTGCATGCGGGCTTTCTCTAGTTGCAGTGTGCAGGGGTTACTCTTCGTTGCGGTGCGGGTCTTCTCACAGCGGTGGCTTCTCTTGTTGCAGAGCACAGGCTCTAGGCATGCAGGTTTCAATAGTTGTGGTGTGCAGGGGCTCAGTAGTTGTGGCTCGCGAGCTTTAGAGCACAGGCTCAGTAGTTGTGATGCACGGGCTTAGTTTCTCCCCAGCATGTGGGATCTTCCCGGACCAGGGCTCGAACCCACATCCCCCGCATTGGCAGGTGGATTCTTAACCACTGCGCCACCAGGGATGTCCCAGATATCACCTTCTTGAGGAAGTCAGGTTAAGGGTCCTTAGTCCAAGCTTCCATGGCCCCTCATAGCCCTTTCACGGCACTTGTTATACTGTTTTACAATAGCCAACCTACACTCATCTCCCTCCCACTCTGTTAGCTTTCTTGCAGGTAAAGACCACGTGGAATGGTTTGTTCACATTTAGTTGCTAAGCTCAGCATTGCCTGTGCTTAGCATAGTGCCTAGCTTTCAAAATACTTCGAAGTGAAAGAATGACATTTTCTTACATAAAATGTGTTAAATTAATAATATACAAATAACTTTGAAGATGATATCTCTATTCAAACCAGGTTTTTAAAAATTACTTAAGCTCTACGTCCTCTGAGCATTTGCTGAGCAAAAGAATTTTCCAATGAAGGTTCATTATTTGGTCAGCTATAAGTTGCAGAGCTCCCCAACCAAAATTATGTGACCTCCAAAAAAGACAATCTGTCCTGGCAGCTGTTACCAAATTCCCAGACACTCTACAGCCTAGAGTTAGAATCGTTTCTAATTTTAAGCATCTAATTTAGAACACATGCTTCCCTGGCAAATGGACATCAGACTTTCCAACCCACCTTTTCTCCATCCTGATGGGCGATGCAGACCTCAGGACCCGGGGGCACATTCTCCTTTTGCTCCAATTTATGAGTTTTGATTTCACCACCACTAGCTCTCAACTCATTCTACAAAATAAAAATAGTCTGTGAATTAAAAAAAAAAGTCTCACGATTCTCTTCATAGCACATCTATTAAATAAACTTGGAATGTTAAAAAAGAAATTATTTTAAGAGGCTTTAAGTCAAATCAACCCCCTAACTCTCACAAGCAAAACCCATTGACTTGTGAAATGACAAAAGCAGCTTTGTGGACACATACCTCAGAGTTAAATATTTATACAACTAGTCTAAAACTGGATGCTCATTAGAATACAGACACACACACAGACCACCCCCCGCATACAATGTTCTCGTGATTCACTCTTCTAGCAGCAGAGCTTGTGGGAATGCAAAGCTGGTGAGTTTTACCAGAAAAGACCATTCTGGAGCAGGGGAAAGGAGATGCCAAGTGCCAATAATTAAGAAAATATACTGACCATATATATATAAATGCCCGGCCTGGAAAGAGAGACAGCAATGATGTATACATATAAAAATTGAAATTATACTTAATGATACCATAAAACAGCCTTTCTTTGTGAGACTTTCAAAGACATGTTTTTAGCATAAAATTCATTCAGTATACTAAAGACATACCTTATTTTACTTCTCATAATAGAGCTTCAACATAAAAAAACAGGCATAAGGAATCAGAAGGAGCAAGTGTAAACATATTTGTTTTCCTTGCAAAGAACACTTGGGGCAAAATATTAAAATTGACTTTATTACTAGATCCATAATCAGTACAGAGGTAGATGAATACGGACATTTCCTACCTTTAGTCTGCTAGTTATCTAGTACCCTTCTGTTCTCTGTGACTCTTTAGGCATGGGGAGAAAAAGAGCGATTTATGGCCACAAGGCCAATGAAGGGAGTGTGAGTGCGACTGACTCAGGTGTGGAATTCCAGGTTGAGGCCTACAGCTCTGGAGGTCCGTCTATGAGGAGGAGCTGGCAGCCAGCACTACAGAAACCAACAGTACAAGAGCCCAAACCTCATTTGTGACCCCATCTCAAAGCCCAGCCTCCGGAATCATTGCCAGAGAGAGTGCGCCTTGCTACAACCATGCTCTGTAAGAGGCCTGAGAAATTCTTTGGGGATGAGATAAAACGTGCTTTTTATAAGAATTCCTTAAGACTTCTCAACTCTTAAAATTTACAGAGCAGGCGAACCGCAATGCAGAAACTCTTATTTAGGAGTTAAAAAACAAAGTCACTGAACAGGTTTTTCCACTTAGGGAGTCACCTGGTAAGAATGTTTATAGCAGGAGGGCACTGAGAAGCAGCAAAATCCTGTAACAGGGAATTAAGCTCCACAGATCATCTGTTTGCTCTATCTCCTGACCTGCCTTTTAAGAGACGTCTAAATTTGCTGATTTTTCACACTCCCAGTGAATAACAAGCCTGTGATGTTCCACTTCGCTACTGATTTACACACAATATCTCTTCTTAAATCGATACTGAAAAATCAAGATGAGACTACTCACTGCCTAGAGACTTAGTCCACCAATAAATACTATTGGAAAACGCATACTTCACAAGGTGGGGGAAAGAAGGCTCAGCTCCTGGAATACACACTGTGATTTCTAACAGGCACTAGTTCAGCCTGCCAAATAGAAGTGAATACTGTTCTTCCAATTTTATTAAAAAATAACAATCAAGAGATTAATAATTTGTCATTTGAAATCTTAGAAGGAACAACTGTTTGAAAGATATATATGTATGTGTACATGTGTATATATGCGTGTGTACTTATGAATAAATGGCATTTAAAAGGCAACTTCAAATAAACAGTTCAGGGCTTCCCTGGTGGCACAGTGGTTGAGAGTCCGCCTGCCGATGCAGGGGATGCGGGTTCGTGCCCCGGTCCGGGAGGATCCCACATGCCGTGGAGCGGCTGGGCCCGTGAGCCATGGCTGCTGAGCCTGCGCGTCCGGAGCCTGTGCTCCGCAACGGGAGAGGCCCGCGTACCACAAAAAATAAAAATAAAAAAAATAAACAGTTCAGTTGTGTCCTCCTGCCAGTTAAGCCTAGGAAAGTATAAAGTGGAAAGACCCTCCATTCTACTTACAATACATTTTTGTGCTTACTGAGTATGTCATCTTCCTGTCATTTCTCCCCCTTTTTCCTATCCACTATTCTATTTGTTTAGAAAATTATTACATCAGAAGAAGTAAAGATTAAGTAGACCCTATGTTGTATGATTTCATTTACATGAAATGTCCAAAACAGGAAAATCCATAAAGACAGAAAGTATATTAGGGGTTGCCAGGGGATGAGGGAAGTGGGGAATTGGGAATCACTGCACAGGTATGGGTTTCTTTTTGGGGTGATGGAAAATTTCTGGAATTAGACAGTGGTGATGATTGCACAACCTTGTGAATATATTAAAAATCAATGAATTGCATATTTAAAAATGGTGATTTTTATGTCAGGTGAGTTATATATCAATAAAATTTGCAAAAAACACCCCATCCCACATTAATGTTGAATATATTCAATATTTCTCTCCAGTATTCTCCCTTTCTTCTCTCAAAAACAAAAATAAGTGTATATGTTAAAACTAATAAAATACTATCAATACTTCTTTAACAACAACAAGATTAAGTAAAAGCAACAGGAAAATTCTCAATGACATTACTGGATGGTAACATCACACAAAAAAATGAGTGGGGTGGGAATGAGGCCTAGGAAAGCAAAGTCAGGATTAGAACATGGTGAGGATTACGAATGAAGCTAGGGTAGGATTTATGTGAAGAGAGAATGGCTGGGGACCAGTAAGGAGCCAAGGCTCACAGGTCAGGGTCTGGGAGACACTTTTAGTTCCCGTGCTCAGTGACCATTTGCTGGATGAGTGAACGAATGAATGATGCTGAACACATACTGTATAGTTGGTGGAACTGCTTTGTTTGGACACAGCTGCCTGGTACTTGGCCATTCGATCCTTTATGGAGGTTTCTGACAGGCGTGGGAACTCCAGATTTCGCCTACTCTCGCTTTTCTCTGAGTTGAATGATGAAGGTGACAACTGACCTGCAAGCATTGCAAACAATGTGCTTTATTAGAAGGTAAAATGCGATTTGAATGATTTCAAGATTCTAAATTTTGGGCTATTGTAATCTAATATAATCAACCTCTTCTATTAAGAATACAAAGAAAAAAAAAAAAAAAAAGAATACAAAGAAGGGGGACTTCCCTGGTGGTGCAGTGGTTAAGAATCAGCCTGCCAATGCAGGGGACACAGGTTCAAGCCCTGGTCTGGGAAGATCCCACATGCCGCGAAGAAACTAAGCCTGTGCGCCACAACTACTGAGCCTGCGCTCTAGAGCCCGTGAGCCACAACTACTGAGCCCACGTGCCACAACTACTGAAGCCCATGCGCCTAGAGCCTGTGCTCTGCAACAAGAGAAGCCAATGCAATGAGAAGCCCGCACACTGCAACGAAGAGTAGCCCCTGCTTGCCCCAACTAGAGAAAGCCCATGCAGGGACGAAGACCCAATGCAGCCAGAAAATAAATTTAATTAATTAATTAATTAATTTAAGAAAAAGAATACAAAGAAGGAAATCAGGATTATAACTGTCACTTACAAGGTAACATTCACTTACTATCCCAACATTAAAAGGAGAACCCTTACCATCATTGAGTGTTATATATTTTAAAATTTTTGTTCATTTAACATGTGAAAAAATTAGATGGCAATGCCATTTTAATTTGCATTTCTTTGATTCCTAGGAGGCTGATGGTTTTCCTATATTAATTGATTTTATTTTCTTGTGTGAAGTGCTTGTATATGCCCCCTTTAAAACATAATAATTCTGCTCTCAAGGTGTTATGTTAGCATCAGTAATACAGGATAACCAATCTTGACAGGGGATAATGTCCATCCATGGGAGCCCTCAAGCCCCAGATGACCATGGAGCCAAAACTGTCGGTAACAGTACTTCCCTTATAATCCTGCAAAGTTACCGTTTGGTTAACACAGGTTACTGTTGATAAAGTTGGATTAAAAATACAGAGAAGCTATTTGGAAAAAGCAATGAGATTTGGGAATGGCTTGTATCTAGCAGCCTTTCTTTTCATTTGTACCACTCTTCCTTTAAAAGCATCAGCTTCGAGGTCAAAAGGTATTGTTACTAATGAGTACTTCCTAGAAAATTTCCCACACATGGAACTCTCTGCTTACCTGGGCCTATTTCCAAGTCATCCAGAGAATAGCTGTTTTCAGAGATCTTTCTTCCACCTGCGCTTCGGCTTTGGGCCCGAAGAATCTGTTTGGAAAACAAAACCCAGCAATAAGCTTTGCAGTGAGGATGGGAAATCTTGATGCAATGTTCAAAAAGGAGGCCTGCAAATCTCCTTTATAAATAATATCCAGTAGAGATTAGATTTTATATTAGTTTTTTTTTTTTTGCCGTACGCGGGCCTCTCACCGCTGTGGCCTCTCCCGCTGCGGAACACAGGCTCTGGACATGCAGGCCCAGCGGCCATGGGCCACGGGCCCAGCCGCTCCGCGGCACGCGGGATCCTCCCGGACCGGGGCACGAACCCGTGTCCCCTGCATCGGCAGGTGGACGCCCAACCACTGCACCACCAGGGAAGCCCGTTTATATTAGTTTTTATATACAACAGAGTGTGTTTTTAGTATTATAAATATCAAGCACTACATATTCACAGGTGCCCAGGGGAAAATAAGTAACTCTATATAGGTAATGCTTTCTGTGAAATATCACTGCCTAACCACCTTAACCAGAAAGCCTCAGAATTTAACAGTCATTGGAGCAGAATCCTCATGTCCCAGATGAACATGATGTCTCTCCAAACTGCCAAGTCCTGATGGCAGTATCTTCTGTTGGCCTTCTCCATCCCATTTTATCCCTGCTGTTGCTGCCTGGTTCATGTCTTCATCATCTTTTCCCTGGACTACTGCATTACCTTTCTTTTCTTTTTTTTTTAAAGGAACATTTATTTATTTATTTTTTGGCTGTATTGGGTCTTTGTTGCTGCACACGGGCTTTCTCTACTTGTGGTGAGCAGGGCTACTCTTCATTGCGGTGCACGGGCTTCTCACTGTGGTGGCTTCTCGCTGCGAAGCACAGGCTCTAAGTGCGCGGGCTTCAGTAGTTGTGGCTCATGGGCTCTAGAGCGCAGGCTCAGTAGTTGTGACACATGGGCTTAGCTGCTCTGCGGCATGTGGGATCTTCCTGGACCAGGGATCGAACCCGTGTCCCCTATGTTGGCAGGTGGATTCTTAACCATTGCACCACCAGGGAAGTCCTTGCATTACCTTTCTAATTGGCTCTTCCGCCTTCCAATCAAGGCTCTATGATGCTGCCATTATCCCAAGTAAAACAAAAAAATTATACCCAAATATAAATCTATGTTACTTGACTTCCCAGGTGCACAGTGGTTAAGAATCCACCTGCCATTGCAGGGGACACGGGTTCAAGCCCTGGTCCGGGAAGATCCCACATGCCGTGGAACAACTAGGCCCATGCACCACAACTGCTGAGCCTGTGCTTTGGAGCCCGCGTGCCACAACTACTGAAGCCCACGCGCTTAGAGCCCATGCTCTGCGAGAAGCCACCGCAATGAGAAACCTGTGCACTGCAATGAAGAGTAGCCCCCACTCGACACAACTAGAGAAAGCCCCCTCGTAGCAACAAAGACCCAATGCAGCCAAAAATAAATAAATAAATAAAATTTTAAAAAATCTATGTTACTCTCTTGTTCAAAATTCTTTAAGGATTCCTAATCACTCCTTGAATTAAATCTAAAGTGCTTAGTATGTCACAAAAGACCAGTTCTAGATCTGGTCCCTTCCTACCCTCTCTGGGTATTCTCTTCCTCACCGCTTACCCTCCAGGAAAAGCAAACCACTGGGAAGTCCATGATATTGTAAATGAGTTCCCTCTACCTGGGTTACTCTTCTATCCTTCTATTGTCTAACAGTGCCTGTTCCTTCAAGACTCAGTGTAAGCTAAGCAACAGTCCCTCTGCATCTGCCCTACCTCTCTTCCATCAATCTAAGTAGCCCTTTCTCTGTTCTCAAGGACCTGGTCACACTTCCATTACAATGCTTAACAAATTGTTGCGCATCCCTCTACTGGACTGGAATCTTAGTTTACTGAGGGCAGAGACCATGCTTTTATTTTTTTAATTAATTAATTATTTTTTGGCTGTGTTGGGTCTTTGTTGCTGCGTGTGGGCTTTCTCTAGTTGCGGCGAACGGGGGGTACTCTTGGCTGTGGTGCGCAGGCTTCTCATTGCAGTGGCTTCTCCTGTTGCTGAGCACAGGCTCTACGTACGCGGGCTTCACTAGTTGTGGCACGTGGGCTCAGTAGTTATGGCTCACGGGCTCTAGAGCTTAGGCTCAGTAGGTGTGGCGCACGAACTTAGTTGCTCCGCGGCACATGGGATCTCCCTGGACCAGGGCTCAAACCAGTGTCTTCTGCATTGGCAGGTGGATTCCTAACCACTGCGCTATCAGGGAAGTCCTATTTTTTATTTTTTAAATAGAAAAGTGGAAGGTACAGATTTATTTAATAAAAAAATGATTCCCGTAAATTACTACATTTGTATCTCTCAAATTTAGGGTAGATCTCTAATGAAAGTTCCAAATTCTAATTTTACGACTAGAAAAGTAACTGAAGAAAGCCACTTAGTAAGTATCAGAGGATGTTCCCAGACAGAAAACACAGACAGTATGTCATGTTTATTCAGCTTGCAATGAGAGCCTTCAAGCAGATCCTATCATTGAAATCTCAGTTTATTTCCAGATAACTTAACGTGGAAAAGATGTGTGAAATCCAGTATGACAGGAGACAAGAGTAAAAAAGATTTAGCTCCCTTTTGAATTCAACATTAATAAATAATTATTAAACCTTTAAGTTCAATGGACTAATCAACCAACAATAAAGTTTAAGACAGTGAACTATCCCTTTTTCAAGTCCTCCCCACGCCCCCGCCTCCCAGCCCTCTCTCTCTCTCTCCTTGGAGATAGAAAATATGCCACTTCAGAAATCAGAGCCAAGGATCTGGTTTGCTTGTACCCTACCAAAAAGAATACAGTTTCTAGCAAATTCGATATATATTTAATGTACTGCATCTCCAGTCATCTTTGCTATTTACATTATTGGTTGAATCTATTTACAAAAAAAAAAAAAAACTGAAAGAAGCTGTAGCAACTCTAACCTTGCCACATCATACTCAGGTCAGCTGCACCAACATCAGTCACATCCACATGACTCCTATGATGCAACACATTTTTGCTCTGGGAACAGCCTACCATTTGGAAATGAAGATTATCAGCCAAAGTGAAAAGATACGTTTGGCAGAATACCCTCCATCCACATTTTTCTGTTTTTAAAACACTTCTCATTTGCAGATAGATAAAGGAAATTCCAAAGATTTATTCCAAACGCTGCTGCACTGTAAAAAGATCATTATAAAAACTAAAATTTTCAGGGCTCAAAAAGGGAGAAAGCCTGGAAATACACTTTTTTTTTTTTTTTTAAACCAAAAGGGAATGGGTTCTGCAGTCTTAACACTGGAGCGATATTTCAAATATTTACATTCTGTCAAAGGTAAAGTTCAAGCATAATTCCAAGAGTATGTGTTACGTGTTGCAACCTGTTAGGAGTTTAGTTTTCCGTTTGTGCTTGAAGTTCCTACACTGGTGTTATTGGGAGCAAGACCATTTAGAGCCAGAACACATGCCCTGCAAGGTTCTTTGGTTTTAGATGCATAAAATTTCCCATCTTCACTAGCTTTTTATTTAAATCTTTGGGTTAAATAGACATTCCCCCCCCCCCAAAGAATTCATGAGGGTTCAATACTCTGAATTATTTTCTTTCAACTATTAAAAAAGTGAATCTGCAAAGTCATTTGGTCTTAGAGAAAAACAGAAAAACGTCTCTGGAAATCAAAGCTATACTGACACTGGTTCTGAGGAGGAATACAGCTCGGAGATTAGATGGCTTTTAATGAGCTCCTGGGTGAAGCACTATGCATTTCTTTTAATACCTTTCCACCTCCAAACCACTCAAATATAAAGAATGACAAGATCCCTGTATACCTGAAATGAACACAATACTGTAAAGCAACTATACTTCAAAAAAAAAAACAAAAAACCCCAAGATCTCATATTCATTTACTATTCTTTTTTTTTTTTTTTTTACTATTCATTTTTGATCCTCATTTTACAAGTGGTAATCTGAGGTTCAGGAAAAAGGTGGGGTTTCCTCCAATATTTCTCAAGGAAAGTAAAGGAGCACAAAAAGAAAAGAGAAGAAAAAAAAAACCAAACACCAGGAATTCTGATACTGAAATACTCTTCTGTAACACATTTTTATTGCATTTCAATCTTTTTTATTCAGATGCCTGAGGCAGCCTTAATCATCATAATCTGTTAAGAGAGAAAAGATAAGACACTTTAAGACTTTCTGGAATTTCCTAAGGCTTGGCCTCACCCCACCCCACAAGTCCTCCTTCCTGTCAGCTGACTGCAGCAACTCTCGTTAGTGTGACCACCCCTTAAATATTTTCATTGAATCCATAAACCAAATGCATCAACATTTACCAGTAAGAAAATAATAGTCTAGGGCTTTTAGCCAGTAGTCTGTAGAATTTCTTTTCTCTGCAAAGTTTTCTTTAAGAAATAAAGTAATTTAGGTCCCAAATGTCAAGTAAAAAGCAGGATTTCCTGTCCTGTGTACGCCTATTTTCAGGAAAAATTCTCTTTAAAAGTTGATTCTCAACACTTTAATTTACTGAGAGCCATTTCCTTCAACCATTCAACTTTGACCTTCCTTCAGACTCTCTCATCCCTCCAAAGTCAAGCGTGGAGGAAGAATGACTTTTAGGGAAAAATGGGACTTTACTGAACTATGCATGGAGATCATACGGTGCAGATAAAATCTGGCCTTAATTTCTCAAAATACTGAGAGAGAAACATTTCCTTCTCCAGGGACCCTCGCAGAAAAAATACAGCTCATTTAAGTACAAAATACACACAGAAGGAGCACTTATCTCCAGGCAGGGGGATTTCTCTCTCTCTCTCTCTCCATATATATGTGTGTGTGTATATATATATATATATATATATATATATATATATACACATACATATATGTATAAATAAATAAATAAATATATATATATATATATATATATATTTTTTTTTGGTTGCACTGCGTGGCTTGCGGGATCTCAGCTCCCCAACCAGACTGAACCCGCGCATGGCAGAGAAAACCCCCCGAATCCTAACCACTAGACCACCAGGGAACTCCCATATTTTGTATTTCTAAGTGTTCTATAAAAATTATGTATTACTCTTACAATTAGGAAGAAAAGAAAGGAAGGAGAGGTAATACTTCATATTTTTAAATTAATATAAATAGATAAGAATGATAAAACCAAATGCTGATGAGGAACTGCTGGGGAATTAAATATGCCCTTAGATTGTGCTAGCAGTGTTACAGAATTATGTCTTTTGACCACGGTAACATCATTCAGTAATATAGCCCCCCCATAACTAAAAATAAAATGTTTCTGCCAAGATGCTTAGAGCTTTTTTATTAGGCTGGAAGAGAATCTAATTACTGGGGAATGATTAAAAAGTATAATGGGGCTTCCCTGGTGGCGCGGTGGTTGAGAGTCAGCCTGCCGATGCAGGGGACGCGGGTTCGTGCCCCGGTCCAGGAAGATCCCACATGCCGCGGAGCGGCTGGGCTCGTGAGCCATGGCCGCTGAGCCTGCGCTCCGCGGCTGGAGAGGCCACAGCAGTGAGAGGCCCGTGTACCGCAAAAGAAAAAAAGTATAATGAAGTAACATATTGCCACAAAAGGATAACTACATGAACTAGGAAGATACAAAGGAAGGTCTATGTAAAAAAGACCAAACCAAAGATAAAGCACACAAAACAGTGAGCACACAGTACCTAAAACCTTGTAAAATCTAGTTATGCAACGATAAGGATACCATTGTGCACAATTGATAAAGGTTACTCTTTTTTCCAGGCTTACTTGGCCTTTTCTGGTTTACTGTGGTGTGTGTGTGTGTGTGTGTGTGTGTGTGTGTGTGTGTGCTCGCGCGCGCGCGCGCGTGATTGTTCAGATGACTAATGTATATAAGAAAAACAAACCTCTCAAACTCACAAGCTTCTAACTCAAGAGTTTCAGTACAAATCTCTTGCATTCCAGTGTATTCTCTTCATTGCCCTGATGTTTTTAACTCAGTAAGAAGACTATAAAACGTAGGAAGAGGACAGATAGAAAGCTAAAGTCTTTGAGAAGACAGCTGTTAATATGTTTTAATTCTTTCCTGGTTTCCTTAGATTTCAAAAATACATAAGGCCAGATGTTTTTATCTAATAAATAGCTATTATAATATCCATGAAGGTAGTGTTTATGGTAGAAGGGGTACTACACAATTTCAGTTCTTGTTCTGATATTAATTAGCCACATGACATCGGGCATATCAGTTAATTTCTCTGACGTCAGCTGTTTCCATCTGTAAAATAGGGATTTTAATATCCTGCGAACAATGAGCTGAATTAAATAACCTTTTACAATCACTTATGGTTCTAGGATTTATGTCAACAATCTTGATAGGGATTTCTCACTCATTGTAACTCCTTAATGAATTAGAAGGTTAAAGGAAATGACTAATAAATTCATCTGGATACACACCTATGTTGTTTAATCCAGGAGTGAGTTCAGTAGCAGAAAGAAAAGGTGATTTTGTGGGGCAAATGATGTCTTTCTGGCCCCTACAAACTCTAATGTAGCCAACCAATGCTTAGAGAATATTCCAGTCTCCTGATATTACTTTTCAACATATTTTATTTTAATGGAACCGGACAGAAACCGGTAAGTAGTTAACTGGCATGAAAATAAGCAGAAAAGAGATGACTGGTCTCTAACTGACATATCAAAGACAGCCATTTAGGGCGACAAACAGAAAGATCACGACTCCCTGACTGGCATCTTTATACCTGGATCCATTATTGTCTTACCACAAAAGACCAAAGGTTTACTCAGAGTTACTAACTAAGGTAAATAAAACTTAATTTATACGAGTAGGAGGTCTTTACAAGAAATGTACCGCTACAGAGAGGTCAAAATAACACTGAGAACTTAAGAGTTCATCAACAGATGAATGGATAAAAAAGATGTGGTGTATATATATATATATATATATATATATATAGGTTTAATCCTGACCCAAGCAAAAGACAATACTTTAAATAGGTGATGAAGGTAGAAATACACCTTCCAAATATTTGGTCTGTATTCTCCTTTCCAAGGATTTGTGTGAACCAGATAAGTTAGGAACCAAACAGAAAGAATTGAGACTTAAGGAGCCTGTCCCTACATTGTTTGGTGATTTGAATAACTGCATCAAGGCCTTTGAAGATTACGGATTCAAATGTCAACATGATGATAACTGAATATTGGTTATAACTGCTTGATCAGCTTTCTCATAAAAGAATGCCCGGAATAGTTACTCTGGCTACCTAAAACCCAGACCAACATACACATGGAGCTAGGGATGCTAAGCCACATTCAATGTATGTCACTGGGGGGTGGGAGGGGGGCTTCTTTTTCCTCATAACTTATAGGTTACATTCATCCATCCACTGCTCATTTGCTCATAGGAATTAGAAGTATCATGTTCAACTAAAACATCTGACCAGAATAGCCTATCTATTCACCAAAGGTAGAGGATAAGTGAGGAACAGCCTTTAATCAGTTCTTATTATTTATAAGTTATTTGAGTTCTAAGCTTCTTTTCTCCTTTTTACTAAATAAACACTATGAGCCAAGTCATTGTGCTGACCACTGGGAGATAAAAGCATCATTACTTTGAAAGAATTATAGACTGGGGAGTGTACAAATTCATACATGACTATTAAAGAAAGCATGATATAAGTGGCCAAAGAGAAGTAAAAAGAAAATTCTACAGGAGGGTCAGGAGGGTGAAGGTAATTTCATCTGGGAAAAAACTAAGGTAGGTCTCACAGTCTTCCTAGACCTTGAGGAGTAAGATTTCAAGAGGCAGAAATTAGGGGAAAGATATGACTGATTTAAAATGAGGAGTAATCCAGGGTTTGAGTATAAGATTGGCTATGAGACTGGAAAGGTAGGTTGAGCTCAGACTGTAGAAGACCCAAATATTAAATACGGATTAATTCTGAGACATCCAAAGTTTCTGATCAAGGGAATAACATAATTTACAACTATGCTTAGAAAAATAAATAGCAACAGTGTGGAGGATGGAAGGGAAGAAAAAAATGAGAAGCTAATAGGAAAGGTTGCAGCAATACCACAAGGCAAGATGTAATAAGGCTAAACCATAGAAGTAGATGTGGGACCTCTTGGAGAGAATGGCCCATACTTGAGAGATGTGTAGACTTATGTAGATGGCTTAGTAAGTGACTGACTGAGAAGAGGCAGGCACAGAGAAGAACTGATCCCAAGCTTTACAGACCAGGAGATGTGGTGAATGGTGATGCACTAAGGGACACCAGGGGTAGCGCAGGTTTTGGTTGGAAAGATAATGGATTCTTTTTTAGCCTTCTTGAATTTGAGTGCTTAAGGGATATTCACAAAGAGATGTGTGATCTGGCAGGCAACCACAAAATTGGGGCTGAAGCTTGGGTTAAGAATTCAAGATTAGAATCTAGTTTTGGGATCCGTCTCTTGGAGTCCTGGAAAGAGATGAGACTACACAGGGAGGGAGAAAAAAACAGGACTGCAGAGAAGAGATCAGGAAGAAAAGTGGACAAGAACAGAAACCATCTCAGACAAAAGGGAGCAAGAGAGACTAAGAAAAGTAGAACTCAAGCCAATTAACTTGGCCTCCTGTAAATAACTCTGATAAAAAGATTTAGGAGATAAAAGATTTAGATCATGCATTTCCATTATCTATGTGCTCCCTGACCCTGCTCAGCTAGTTAGTTGAGATTTAGTCCAGTTCTTTAAAATTCTATTATGGAGACAAAGATTCACATGATTTGTACCTAATATATGCATTTGTCTCACAGAAGTACTAAATTTTTAGCTCTGAGGTAATCATTCTTACTTGTGTACTCTTGCTCCGAAAAGGACTGCTAGTGTCTCCACCATATTTCTCAGAGCTTCCTTCCAAAGATCCAATTATGTAACTTCCTGATTAAAGCCTTATCCATATTAAAGCTGAAATTATGATAACAATAACCATAACCTAGTTTCAAACTGATTAGTTATTCATTAAACTAAGGTAGACAAAACTTTTTTTTTAAACAGTTTTACTGAAATACTAGACAAACATTTTTAAAGTAATCTAGACTGTTTCCAACATGGGTAATGATGCTTATTTAGAAGCAGCTGTAAAACCAAGGGCAGTTGTGTTTTACATTCCCTAAGCAGTCCATTAAACGACAAATGACTAATCAGAAAGTTTAAAAAGTACCTCCACCCAAAAAAAAAGTCCAGGTCAATCTTAGAACCCCTCCATCTTCTTAGACCGTTAGCAATCAGGCTGAGTGCCAGTCTGATCTGGTAGGATCTTTCTTTATATGAGAATTTTTTTCTCTGCTTTGACCAGCCACAAAGAGACAGGCTTGTTCCGGCCCATCTTTCGCTAGACATTTACGAGAAAAAAGTCTCTCACCAGATCCTTACACATAATCAGCATTTTGTTTGCTGCAGTCCCAATCATTTCCTACCTTGGGCCAGTTTTGACATGTACCAGCCTTTTGCACTGAATCTACATTGTGTGTGCTGCCATGACATCAGCCATCCTGCCCCTAACAGGGTCTGAGAGGAGGAGACTTACAATGGTGCTTTGACTCACAACAAAGACCCTTCCTCTCTATTTAGGATTTCTGACATTTTTTCCCTCCATTTAAAATTCTTCTTCCCATTTAAATTTTTTAAAGTTTTTTTTTTAATTTTTATTAAGACCATAAAGGGGAAAGAGGGAGTTGGCAGGCCTAGAGGACTCAAAATTGAGAGGGGTGAGAGTTTAAGAAAAGTCATAAAATGCTTTGTGGTTACATCTCTTGCCAACTGGTTTCACTGTTAAAACAGAGTAAAAACTCATGCAGAGAAAAGGGTTCTAGCTTTGCAAATCTTTAAAAATTCTTTCTATTGATACATCCTCAAACAGATGATCGCTGAACACTAAAGAACTTTTCCAGGTAGAAAAGTAACAGGCACCGCAAGATACAAGACGAGATGGCTACATCACACCAAACATAACTGAGGATTCTAGGATAAGTTATCTAATTTTTACCTCAGAAGAAATGCTTCATACCATTACTTCACAAATGTAGAAATTTGGGCCAATACTTAGCTGAAAAAAAATCTGCTTTCCCATCTAAACGGAATCTAGAGTAAATGAGGGCTTTGCTCCCCATCAGACCTGTTTATTTCATTATAATGACTGTTGTAACAAACCAACCCCATGTACAAAGCCAGATACGCAGGAAAGTATGAGAAAACTGGAAAAATTTACCAGCTCTGCGGCCCCTGGATTGTGTTATAAGTCACCAGCATATGTAACTCATTTTCTAGTTAAGTAATTCCCTCTGGGGACCTGGTCTGCACTCCACATGAAGGATCGAGTTTCATCAGCAGTTGTAGGAAAATGCAACCCTCTGTATTTGCAAGTCAAAACTCCTGAAGGCTACGGCTAGTCTGGCTATCTTCATTGATTTTTCCTGGGATAGGATTTTAGCTGATAGAAAACATTTGTTGGAAGGCACAGATGAGGAAGTTGAGAAGAGAAAGGATTCAGCTAGCAAGGAGACAACTAAGCCTCAGTCTTAATGTTAAACTCTGTTAACACTCAGCCTGCAGCTGTGTCCAGGCAGAGAGAGATTCAGCAGTAATTCCACCCCGCTAAAGCTACAAATGACAAAAGGCACAGGAAGACAAATGAAAAGGGCAAGCATACAGAAACACATAACCCAATCAGCATCAAACTCTTCATTTCTCGATATTGACCTGAATCCCAGTGTGCACTCGATTTCACGTGAAATTGGGTCACACTCACAAATCTTAGCATCTCTGGAAATAATTCATTTGAGACTTTTTATTAACTACTCGTCTAACTTGAATCAAAAAACATACTGACCACATACTCACCATTACACAAACCGTCTAGACTAGAGAAACAGCTTTGTTTAGCTACTTGAATTGGCTTTTTCAAGCTTTAAACCCACCCAGTCCTTACCTTGGTTTGAGTTGGTTCACCTTTCTCAAACACCATCTTAAGCCTGTTCAGCGGAACACTGTATTTCTCTATTTTGTTTGCAGCTTCTGCATTTTCACTTATTTCGGCTTTTCCTACTTCATGCCTGGATTCTCCCAGACAATTTTCCATTTTTTTACTTTCTGCTGAGTGGTCTTTAAGATGCTCACTGTCCTCGATGCGGGGGTACGGATACTGAATAAGAGCTTCAGGAGGCGATTTGATTCTAGGTCTGGGGTGGACTCGTTCCTCTTGGTCAGCCTCGACCCCAGAGGCAGAGCTGTTTGCCACTTCAGCGGGAGGAGGGTCGCCTCTATGCCTGACCTCGGTGCTGCTGTTTCGCACGGAGTCTGGCAGAGAGTCTGCTCCCAGCACTGGGTTCTCCCACTTCTTCTTTAACACGGTCAGGTTCCCCCTTCTAAAGTGCTGGGGGAGATTTTCAGTGTTCTAGAAGAACAAAAAAGTGAATGCCAGTTATAACTTGCCTGTGCTGAAACATTCAAACATGCTGTTCTTTGTAAAATGAAAGTTAAAACTCCAAGCTGCTCCCGGTCCACTGTCGTTTCAGACAGCTGTGAACAGTTACAGCCCTGCCACATGGAGAAAGCATCCACCGCAAGAGAGGGAGAGGGGAAGAGAGAAAAAGTCAGGAGCTAAAGCAGGAAGTGATAAAACAGGATAGCCTTATAAGGACAAAATGAGAAGAAAGGAGAGCTCAGATCTAATGACAGTTACATTGGAGACAAGGGATTTTTATCCAGAGATTAATGGGGAAAACAGAAAGAAAAAGCAAAATACCAGTTACTTTAAACCCTGTAAATATGCACTAATAAAAGTTCATCATTGAATATGGGAACATATGTATATGTTTAACTGATTCACTTTGTTATAAAGCAGAAACTAGCACACCATTGTAAAGCAATTATACCCCAACAAAGATGTTAAAAAAAAAACCAAAAAAGTTCATCATTACGTGCCACAAAATCACATCCTGGCTGGGTTTTTTTCTTCTAAATGAGACAAAGATGCAGTATAGCTTAAACTACACAATACCAATAATTGTGGACAGTAGCATCAAGAATTGAAACTCTTTGTGGAAATTTAAAGCAGCCACCAGACTTTTACATGTATATATCATCATATCCGACATAATTTACATGAACAGTCAAATTTTATTTTTTACATAAGAACCTAATCCTTTTTCCCCCCTGTACTTCTCTACATGTTTGTCCATGTATAAATCCTCAGTTTTCAGAAAATTCACTATTTTCCAGATCCTTTGGTTGAAAAATACCCAGGCTTCATATGAAACACTACTACCCACCCCCTCTCTTGATGGAAGGACACACATTTACACATCTAAGACAGTTCTCTTTCGCGTGGGTCAAACTGGAATTAATTTGTACATATAAGACAGATTGAAAACAACCTGGAAGGTGTCAACGTTGTTCCGCAATAATAGAGGAGACATGCTGGGTGAAGTAAAATTCAATGTCCCGGACTCTGAAAGCACTCCTAAATAAATTAAGCAGCAGCACCTTCCCAACAAATCACAAACTCCAGTACCTTCTTGCCCTCCATTCCTGCAGCCTGTGGCTCACCGGTCTTTCAACTAAGAAAGGACAAACCACCTAGGACTGAAAGACTCTGGGGTATTAAACAGGATTAGCAGCTATATTGGGAATTAAGTCTCTCACCCTATTACTCTTCTGAATACACTCTGAGAGCCACTTCATCAAGTAGGACCAAGGCATGGAAAAAAGAAAGTTACAGAAGAACAACTGCTTGATATTTGTGTTTAAATCTTAGCTGACAAGATGCTTCATTGGGGGAAGCATGTATGGACCAGAAATTTAAGCAGCAAGAAAAGTTTTCTTGTTGGAAAAGAGAAAATTTAAAAGCTGGTGCTACCTTAACTGCCAGAAGCACTCTTGGCTCTGTGTACCCTCCTGAGACACAATGGATGAGTCATCCGGGTCTCCAACTTCACCTGCTCTGCCCTGCCTAAACAGGAGCCTTGAGAATCAAAGTGGCATTTTGCCTTGGTAACTGGACACTACTTTTCTCAGAGACACATCATGTGATCGAAGTATATTTATTGACATGCAAAGATGCTCATAAGATACTTTTGAGTGAATAAAGCTAATTATAAGACATCATGGGGGTCTTTCCTGGTGGCGCGGTGGTTAAGAATCCACCCGCCAATGCAGGGGACACGGGTTCAATCCCTGGTCCTGGAAGATCCCACACGCAGTGGAGCAACTAAGCCCACACATCGCAACTACTGAGCCTGTGTGCTATAACTACTGAAGCCAGCGCTCCTAGAGCCCATGCTCCGCAACAAGAGAAGCCACCACAACGAGAAGACTGCGCACCGCAAAGAGTAGCCCCCGCTAGCCACAACCAGAAAAAGCCCGCACGCAGCAATGAAGACCCAACGCAGCCAAAAATTAAAACAAATAATAATAAAATTAAAAATAAACTTAAAAGAAAAGAAAAAAAAAACACAGCATGGGGAATTCCCTGGCAGTCCAGTGTTAGGACTTGGAGCTTTCACTGTTGTGGGCCTGGGCCTGGATTCAATCCCTGGTCGGGGAACTAAGATCCCCCAAGTCGCGGCCAAATATTAAAAAAAAAAAAAAAAGACAGCATGATCCCATTTTATAATACACATATATGTTTCTAAATATAAACATAGAAAAGTAGTCCAGAAGAAAAGACATCAGGATGTTAACAGGTTGACACGGGCATTTGTATTTTCTTCTTCTTTTTCTTTTTAGGATAAATGTGCTTTCATTGTGTAATAAAAATGAATACAAAAATAAAATTATGCATCGTCTTCATATCACAAGGAAAAGGTTCTATGGAATATCAAATAATTTTGATGTTACTTGTAAACAACTTGAAAGCTGTCATCTCTACTTTACTTGTGATGACCTGGAAGAGAGGGATTTGTGTGACAGAGTACCAGCAATGTCCCAAACAAGGACCTGGGTGGAGGACATCCCTTAGCGGGGCATCTTAACAGAGGCGTGAATGTGCTCTTTTATTAAAAGGAGTTCTTAAGGATACAAGTTCAAAAGTGCTGGGGTGGGGACAAGTAGGGGAGGGGTAGCGCTGTAAGGTCTGACAGCATTAAAGGCCCCAGAACTTGCCATCACTCCTGGCAGCACCACCCAGGTCATGCCAGCTTTCCAGGCCTTTAGAGCTTGAGGCAAGCAAAGATGGGGCAGAAGCTGTGGCTACAGTCTTTCTGGGGAAGAAAGAGAAGGAAGAAGGCACAGAACAAAAGCTAGAGCTGAAAGCAGACCGGGCAACACAATGAAAAGAGCACTAGACTGAGATAGCCTGGGTTATCATTGGATAGTGGATTATGGGGCCACTTACATTTTCTTCTCTTTTTTTATCTGTATTTTCTTTTTAATTAATTTTTAATTGAAGTATAGTTGATTCACAATATTGTGCTAGTTTCAGGTGTACAGCCAAGTGATTCAGTGATTTTTTTTTCGACTATATTCCATTATAGGTTATTACAAGACACTGAATGTAATTCCCTGTGTTATACAGGAAATCCCTGTTACTTATCTATTTTATGTATAGTATCTGTATTTCCTACAATGAACATGCATTACTTATATAATCCAGCTCCATCCAGCCAAATGACCCTGGGCAAGTTTCTTAATTTCTGGAAACTTCCATACAGGGCTACTGTAGAGAATAAATGAGATTATATTAAAGCACATAATGTAGTATTTGACCAGTAGCGGTGACTATTATTAAATGAGTGGCCCTCCCCACTCCCCAGCCATACCTCACAACGGTGATCAACCGCAGTAGCCAGTCATCTCTCAAATCCTGAACTTGGGTTACCGTCACTTACTGTTCTTTCTACTCTCTCTACAGTGTCTACTGTTTCAGAGTAGGGCTGGGGTGGGGGGCGGGGGGCTACAAAATAAGGTGAAATTTTAGTCGATGTCATTTGTGTCAGGGTTTTAACTTTTTCCCAAGTATTTTCCTAGATTAAGGCAGTGGGAAGTCAAGGAGGGTACAAGTTTTCAAGGGCCCCATTGGTTGCTGGACTACCACATCCTCCTTTTCAAGGTGACATCCAGCATGCTGCTCATCCTACCCAGCAAGGCTGAGAATCTCTGCAGACATTGCCTCTGGACCATAACCGGCTGCCTAAATCCGGATCAGACACACTCAGGAGATGCAACGCAGTGTCCTTTCTGCAGGAGCATTCAACTTGGAAAGGGCCTTAGGTAAGTCCCTTCCTCTCTTTGGGTCTGTTATTCCACCCACAAAATGAAGAGGCTGGATCAAATGAGCTTTAACGTTGAAATCTTGGCAGGGGAATCTTCATCTTAAAAGCAGGAGGATACTTGGTAGGATACAGCAGTGGGGCTAGAAACACGGAATACCTGGATGTACAGACTCCAAGGAAAGGAATAAATTCCTATGCTAAGAGCTTCTCAGAAAAGTGGTAGCCAGTCATTATGGAGATGAATGCCCAAACAGCACAGATTTCAAGTGGCACATCCCATGCTTAAAAGGAACCTGAAAATATAACTGATGGTCGTATTAATGGTCTGTGTTTCTGTGTCCTAGATGCAAGTGGAAGAGGAAGAGAAAAGGAGGGCTGAATTTCTGGGAATCCAAGCTATCATGTAACCTGATCCTAGTATTTGCTAAAGGAACAAATTTACCCACTTGCTCCTGAATGTTTCTCTACCTTGCTTTCCATGAATATTCTTTCACCTGGAGTATTCAGGTGAGTACTCTTTCACCTGGAGAGTCACCTCTGTAAATTTATATGTACATTTCTCCCTATTTTTCAGGAGACAAATTAGGTCTCTTACAAGTCTGGTGGATCTTAAAAGCAACTGTCTGTCATTAATGGAAAAACTGGTAAGATTTGAATAAAGTCTGTGGTTTAGCTGATAGCATTGTACCGATGTTAATTTCTCAGGTTTTATAAATGTAGCACAGTTATAGAAGATGTTAACATTAGGGGAGGCTAGGTGGAGGTGCACGGGAGCTCTCTGTACTATCTTAATAACTCTACTGTAAATCCAAAATTATTTTAAAATAAAAAATTTGTTAAAAAAAAGAACCATCCTTCAACTTTGTCTTCTTCCAGCTATTGCTGTCTCCCACATTTCACAGTTAAGGGTCTTGAAAGCACAGCCTTGTGTAATTGCTATTTCCACTTGACTACTTTCCATTCCCTCTAATTCTACTACCAAAACACTTCTGAAGTAGCACCAATCAGGCTCACCAATTACTTCTTTACATTTTTCATTTCATTATCTTTTTTTTTTTTTGCGGTACGTGGGCCTCTCACTGCTGTGGCCTCTCCCGCTGTGGTGCACAGGCTCCGGACGCACAGGCTCAGCGGCCATGGCCCACGGGCCCAGCCGCTCCGCGGCATGTGGGATCCTCCTGGACCGGGGCACGAATCCATGTCCCCTGCATCGGCAGGCGGACTCTCAACCACTGCGTCACCAGGGAAGCCCCCATTATCTTATTTTTAACTTATTACTTTTCTCAATTACAAAAGTAATTTAAAAAACTCATTGGGAGGGGGAGGGCTTCCCCAGTGGCACAGTGGTTAAGAATCCGCCTGCCAATGCAGGGCACATGGGTTCGAGCCCTGGTCCAGGAAGATCCCACATGCGGCAGAGCAACTAAGCCTGTGCGCCACAACTACTGAGCCTGCGCTCTAGAGCCCGCGAGCCACAACTACTGAGCCAGCATGCTGCAACTACTGAAGCCCGTGTGCCTAGAGCCCATGCTCTGCAACAAAAGGAGCCACCACAATGAGAAGCCCGCGCACCGCAACAAAGAGTAGCCCGCACTTGCCGCAACTAGAGAAAGCCCGCACGCAGCAACGAAGACCCAACGCAGCCAAAAATAAAATAAATTAATTAAAAAAACCCAAAATTTATTGGGGGGGAAGTCATAGTCAATATAAGAATGTATATTTGCCTTGAATATATGTTTTAATTTTCCCTATTTGACTCCCCATTCCTCCCAGCCAAGATATCCACTGCCAACAGTTTGGTGCACATGCTCTCAATTTTTTCCTTATTTTTATACACTATCTGTAATGTTTTTCTACAAAATAATACTATAGTTACTATTCTGCACCTTGCTTTAATAATTAATGTGCTTTTAAGACCTTTCCACGTTACACAAAATCTTAACCACATAGTATAATATCATATATAACATATACGAGGACTTCCCTGGTGGCACAGTGGTTGAGTCCACCTGCCAATGCAGGGGACACGGGTTCGAGCCCTGGTCCGGGAAGATCCTACATGCCGTTGGAGCAACTAAGCCCATGTGCCACAAGTACTGAACTTGTGCTCTACAGCCTGCTAGCCGCAACTACTGAGCCCGCATGCTGCAACTACTGAGCCCGCACGGCTAGAGCCCACGCTCTGCAACAAGAGAAGCCACCGCAATGAGAAGCCTGCGCGCCACAACAAAGAGTAGCCCCCGCTCACCGCAACTAGAGAAAGCCCGTGCACAGCAACAAAGACCCAACACAGCCAAAACTAAAATAATCAATTAAAAAAAATTATATATGATATATTAGTATGATGGATGTAGGTACCATAATTTACTACTACCCCACCGATGGATATTTGCATTATTTCAAATGTTTAAGTATTACAAAGAATCCTGTAATAAATATCCTTTTACTTTTATTTTGTTTCACTAGTGAGTTTCTCTCAATGATCTCCTAGAAGTAGAATTGCAGGATCAATGCGTACTAAACATATTTAATATTTTAATAGGCATTGCCTAATTGACTTTTCACTAACAGTGGATGAGAATATTCCTCACATGCCGAATATTATCGATCAAAAAAATCTGCCAACTGTTTAGGTTACAATTTATAATCTCACAGTTGCTTTATATTTGATTATTAGTGAGGCTAAGCATTTTTTGTATATTTATTGTTTCTTCTTTGATTACCTGTTCACACCCTTTTACCTTTTAACTGCCAATTGCAAGGGGCACTTCTGTTTTATTTTATTTGATCTCTCTATAGCATCTGGTGTTACTGACCACACCCCCCTTTAACAAAATTCCTTCCTTCCATGGTTTCTGTGACATCCCTTTTTCCTAGATTTCTTCCCATTTCTCTGGCCACTCTTCAGTTGTTGTTTTTTTTCATAGGTTTCTCTTCCTCAGTCCCTCCCTGGGGCTGGGTGGCGTCTCTCAAGGTTCTGCCTTAGGTTATCTTCTTTACCCACTTTATGTATTTTTCTATAGATGATGTCCTCCTGGTTTCACCCACCCCACCGGCTGTCTGTTGATGATTCATGCCCTATTAACTCTAGTCAGAAATCTCTCCTTACCTCTCAGTTCTACCTGGAAATCCTATAGACATCTTAAATTCATCCTTGTCTAAAGCTGAAGTCTCGCCTCTCCTCCGTTCACTCCTCACTCTTTAATCTGTTTCTTTTCCTGAATTCTCCATCTTGGTGAATGGGACAATTATCTTTTCAGCTGTCCAATGTGCCTGTTCTCTTATGCCTCCATGCTGTGCATGTGCTGCTTCCTCTGCCACTCCTTTTGCCCCCTTTGCTTAGCTAATTCCTAGTCATCCTTCAGGCTCAGTCAGGCACTACTTCTTCTGGGAAGTCTTCCTTGACATGTCATAGTCCAGGTTATGAGTTCCTCCTAAATTCTCCCCCAGCACCTTGAATATTTCTTTAATATGGTACTTATAACACTGGGATTATAAATTCTACTTCCCAAACTCTAAGCAGTTCCTTGAAGGCAGGGACCACATCTTATTCCTCTTTGTGCCTTCAGCACCTGGCACATAAAAGATGCTCCATAAATGTTCATCCATACTTGTGGTATCGACTTTTGTCATCCTACTGTCTTGAACCTAGTCCAATCAGGCCTTTATCCCATCACTCTCAAATAGTACAAAGTGACCAGTGACCTTCATATTAACAAATCTGATGGTCAGTTCTCAGCCTATCTGTGTGTTTGACTCTGTTGATAACATGTCTTTTAGAAACACTTTCTTCACTGGACATCTGGCACCCCGTTCTCTTATTTCCACTGCTATCTCACCAGCTGCTCCCTCTCAGTCTCCTTTGCTGGTTCCTCCTTCTATCTCCAACCTTTAAACAACAAGGTGCCCCTGAGCTCCGTACTCAGACCTCTTTTCTAGCTGTACTCACTCCCCAGGTAATCTCATGCATCTCTTATCTTTACAGACCACTGATACTTTGATACACACACATCTCATCTCCAGCCTGGATCTCTTCCAATTCCAGATTTGTACATCCAGGTTCCTATTTGACTTCTCCACTTGGATGTCTTAATAAAGAATTTTACATTTAACATGTCCAAAACTGAGCTTCTAATAAATATTTCCCCTTCTCTAAACCTGCTTTTACTGTCATCTTCCCCATCTCAATGGCATGTTTCCTGGTGTTTGGGCCAAAAGCATTGTTGCCATTCTTTTTCTCTACCTTCACTATAAATCCTGCCACTTCTCATCACCTATACAGCTACTATTCCAGTCCGATCCATTATCATCTTTTGCCTAAATCACTGCAATTGTCTCGTAATTTGTCTTCATGCTTCTGCCATTGCTCCTCTAGTCTCTTCCTCCTCTTTTTAAAAATTTTAGTTAGATCACATTACTCCTTTGCACACAAACCCTCCAAAGGCCCCCATTCGATCAGAGTTAAGGTCCAGGTCCTCACAATGGCCCTACGTGACATTTCCTTTCCTATTCCTCAAATACACTTAGAATGTTCTTGCCTTGAGGCATTTGCATGTGCTCTTATCTTCTGTCTGAATTATTTTTCTCCCTAGCTCATGTCCTCAGACCTCTGCTCAAATCTCTCCTTGACCACTATACTCATCCTCCTTACCTGCTTCATGTTGTTTCATACCTGACACATCTTTATTGTCTGCCTCTCCCACCAGAATATAAACTCCATGGTGGCAGAGATGTAGTCTGTATTAGTGCCTAAAGCAGTGCTTGGCATATAGTGGGTGCTCTATGAATACTTGCTAATTGAATAAGTGAAAGGAAAAAAAGAAGGAAGAAAAGAGAAAGGGGAAAAATAACACGCAAGAGAGAGAAGGAGGAAAGAAAAGAAAACAGCAGCTGAGTGAAAGGATGGTAAGTTTTCTTACAGTGCACCAGAGGGGATCCATTCTCGAATTACAGGAAAATTAAGTCAAAGACCCGTCAGCATTGCCTCCTTAGAGAAAACAAAGTGACAGGGGCATGTTATGTTCTAATTTAAATAGGTTACGTACTGAAAGCTGCCAGGAGGATGTTTTTGTAATGCCAGCCAAATTAAAGAATTCTTGCCCAAATATGTGAGGTTTTTTTCCCTCGTACCATTAAATCAAGTAAGATCTCAAAAGAAAAACACTATCCAGCCCAGCTGGAAGTTAGCCAGCGGGAGAGTACAAATGGGTATGAGCTCAGAGCTGGTTCTGAGGTTTTCACCTTTGGTGGATCCTGCAGCTAAGAAACTTGCTAACTAGACTGGGTCAAGAGGTTTGATTTAAACAAAGAACCCAGGGGGAATGACAACAGCTGCACAGCTGCTACCACTTAAATGCAGAGAAACATTCTGGTTGTTTGATTTGGAAGAAAGGAAACAGCCTGGGAAGCCCTGTAGCCTAATTTGAGCAGAAGCAGTAAGCCATTTTATAACCACAAGCAAAGTACTTGGCTTTCTATCCTTAACTCAGGAAAGAAAAAGTGGCTCAAAAGGAGAACCTCAGGGAAAAAATAAGATTCTCTGCACCTGAGCCAAGTTCTCCTGAGCAAATGATTCACCAGTCAGACCAGCTGGCACACATGCCCGGCTCAGCTGACTCGGAGCCCACGCCCCGCAGAGGCTGCAGGTGGCTGAGCCACGTGGGCTCTGCCTGTGAAGTTCCACATGTCCGGGGCCTTCCGAATACTTACACTTCTCCTCTTTTCCATGTTTGCTTCTTCAGCTGCTTTCTGGTACCTTCAGAGAAGAGGGGGAAAAAAAGAGAATGTCCTCAAATTAAATTTATATTTTTACTCTTCCAAACTTTAAGAAAACCACTTCTGCACACCGATCTCTGCCAGGGATTATCTTTAATCAACTCTATCAGAAGAAGCAGAGAATCAGAGCAGCCCTCACTTCCTGCACTGTTGCAGTCATCTGCTCTAAGAGAAAGATCCAAGACAACGAGGTCAAATGCTGGTAAACAACTGGATAGAACAGAAAGCCTGGGGCTTTTTTCTGTTTTTTAATATTTATTTATTTGGCTGCACTGGGTCTTAGTTGTGGCCTGCAAGATCTTTAGTTGTGGCATGCAGGATCTAGTTCCCTGACCAGGGATCGAACCCGGGCCCCCTGCATTGGCAGCGCAGAATCTTAACTACTGGACCATCAGGGAAGTCCCAAGCCTGGGGTTTTGAAGTCCCAGTTTCCTCACTTATTCACTGTGATCTCGGGCAAGTCAACCTCTCTAAGCCTCAGTTTCCTTATCTAGAAAATGATGTACTATAAAGCTGGGAAGATTAAACAAGATCACATGCATAAAAATGCTTTGGAATTAGTCAAAGGATATAGCATTGCATTAGTCCTAGGTTGCACATTTCCCCCTCATTCATGACTCTGAAATCTTACATTCCTGTCGGCCAAATGATCAAGAGGTAGTCACACTGCCTGTATGTGTGTGAACTTAGTCTATGCTGTTGGTACTGTTGATTTTGCTCAGTTAAATGTATTTGATGATATTATACATGTTTTAAATGCCACTTAAATGTCCTTAGAGAGATTACACTACGATTTGCCAGTTAAAGAAAAATTGTTTTACTTTTTATAACTTAGGCGTAAGAGTGATATGTGAGAAAAGTTTCTGTGCTAAGCAAGCATTGGTCCTTTTAATTAGCAGTATTTTTTCCTTAGTGATGCATAAAATAATGGCCCAGCCTACAGTCAGTGGCATCTTAGAGTTGATAAACAGGCTTATATAATTTTATTATTTTAATTTTATTATTACTTTCATAATTTTATTTTATAATTTTTATTACTTGCTCAGAAGATCCCTGAGAAACAACTGAAGTCCCAGGGCTTTTCAGGGGGGATCAGGTTTTCTCCATTTGAATACAAAGAAAGCTTGGGAGATCCAGGTTACAGTGAATCTCCAAACCACTAAGAACCATCTTAACCTGGCTTCCTCAGAGCCTCTGAGTCAAGCACTGAAGGCAGCACCATCACGTGGGGATTCGCGTGCCTTCCTTGGGCCTGCGTGCCTAGAACTCACCAACCCAACCCTAGAAAAGGGCACATTCAACGGGCCATTTGTTCCTGCCTTAAGGTAGAATTTCAGAACTCACAAGGCATTTGGGCAAGGAAAAGGAGATGAGACAAAAAGGTAAAGAGCAGTATGGGAAAGGGCCCATTCCTCTACCAAAACCAACGTTCAACTCATAAATACCTTCACAAGCTCAGAACTTCCTTATTGTGTGTGTTAAACAGAACAACCTCATCCAAAATGGAAGCCAGAGGAAAGTCCTAGATCTGGCACCATTGCTTACCTGCTATGTAACCTGGGTTATATCACTTCATTTACTTGGGCCTCGTTGACGAGATTCAGTGAATCTGAGAGGATTTCTAAGGTCTCTTCCAGTCTTATTATTGTTTAAATTTTAACAGTAATCAGATATCAGTGTCTCATTCACCAAGCTGGGTAATACTCTGAAACTGAGCAGAACTTTCTTATAGGGTAGGGTGAAAGGACTTCCAAAATTTTCTGGGATTTCATTGACCATAGGTTATGGAAGAAAATGGGATTAGAACTGCTATAAATCAAATGACAAGCTAGAAAGATATTTGAAACTTACATTACAGACAAAAGGCTGATTTCCCTAAAATACAAAGAACTCTTACAAATCAGTAAGAAACTGATAAACAACTTAATAGAAAAATGGGCATGACCATAAACATACAGTTCACAGAAAATATCAAATGACTCTTAAACAAAAAATAAGAACATTCAGCCTCAAAATAAAAATTCAAACAACACTAAGAACATTTTTTTATCCATCAAGTAGAAAAAGCTTTAAAAAAAAAAAGCTAACATACTGAGGGTAAATTAATAAAACCTCTATGGAAGGCATTTTGTCAATTTACAAGAATTACAAAATTACAAAAGCAAGAATGTTACGATTCGCCAATTTTATCTTATAGGTATACTCACACAAGAAAAAGTGACTTTTACATTAGATTATTTGTCATAGCATTAAATGTGATAGCAAATGACTGAAAACAACCTGAATGTCCATTAACAGAGGACTGGTAAATAAATTATAATGCATTCATGCAATGGAATACTATGCAACTATATAAAGAACAAAAGCACGGTGGTAATGGTTGCACAACAATGTGAATGTACTTAATGCCACTGAAATGTATACTTAAAAATGGTAAAAATGGTATATTTTATATGTTAATATAAAAGGTAATATGTTATGTACATATTACCAAAAAGGTAATATGTTATGTACATATTACCAAAATTAATAAAACAACCTAGTGTGATACTGGCATAAAGACAAACATGTAGATCAATGGAATAGAATAGAGAGCCCATAAATAAACCCTCACATATATGGTCAAAGGATTTCAACAAGGATGCCAAGACCATCTAATGGGGAAAAGACAGTCTTTTCAATAAATGATGTTGGAAAAACTAGATATCCGCATGCAAAACAAAGACCTAAGTATAAAAGTTAAAACTATAAAACTCTTAGAAGAAAACAAGGGCAAAGCCTTATGACATTGAATTTGGCAATGATTTCTTGAAATGACACCAAAAGCACAGGCAACAAAAGAAAAAATAGATAAACTGGACTTCAGCAAAATCTGTGAACCAAAGGACACCATCAACAGAGTGAAAAGGCAACCCATGCAATGGCAGAAAATAGTTCCAAATCATATATCCGATAAGGGATTAACATCCAAAATATATAACATTTTTAAAAAATAACAAATATTGCTCGAGAAATATGTTCTAGGGAATTCTCTGGTGGTCCAGTGGTTAGGACTTGGCCCTTTCATTGCCAGTGGGCCTGGGTTCAATCTCTGGTTGGGGAACTAAGATCCCACAAGCCATGCCACGAGGCCAAAAAAAGAAAAGAAATATGTTCTAAGCACTAGAGAAAAAGTAGTGAAAGAAATAACCAAAAGAGACATAGTTCCTGCTCTCAGGCAGCTTACAGCTTAAATATTAAACACATACATGCACACAGATGCACACACACAAATATATACTCATACACATACATACACACACATATATATACTATAAATCCTTCAAAGAAAAAGGAGTAGTATTATTATTATTAATTTTTTTTTTTTTTTTGCGGTACGCGGGCCTCTCACTGTTGTGGCCTCTCCCATTGCGGAGCACAGACTCCGGACGCGCAGGCTCAGCGGCCATGGCTCACGGGCCCAGCCGCTCCGCGGCATGTGGGATCTTCCCGGACTGGGGCACGAACCCATGTCTCCTGCATCGGCAGGCGGACTCTCAACCACTGCGCCACCCGGGAAGCCCAGGACAGAGTATTATTAAACAACCTAACAAAGGAACCAAATTGAGAAGGTGGTGGGTGGGGTGTGTATATGTGCGTGCGTGCGTGTGTGCGTGCGTGTGTGCGTGTGTGTGTGTGTGTGTGTGTGTGTGTGAAGGAAAGTCTTGCTGAGGAAGTGACCTTTAGGCTGAGATCTGAAGTTTGATCAGAAGGAGTCAGCCAAGCAAAACGAAGCAAGAAAAGCATTCCAGGCACAGAAGAAGAGCACACACAGAGTCCCCAAGGCAAGACAGTGTCTCATGTGTATAAGATATACAAAGAACTCCAATGTTGCTGAAGCACTCTGAGATAAAGGCAGAGGTCAGGAGATGATGCTGGGAGGCAAGGGCTTTGCAGGCTATGCTAGGGATTTTGAATGTAATCTTAGGTACAATGAATGGTCACTGACCCAAGCCATGTTTTTAAAAGAGCAGTGGATGCTGTGTGGAGAATGGACTGGAGGGGGCTGAGAATGGAGGCAGCAATAGTGAGAGAAGATGCTGGCTTGGTCCAGGGTGGTGGCACTAGAGATAAAATGAATAGGTTTGAGGTATATTTCAGAATCAACAGGATTGGTAATGAGGAAGACGAAGTCAAGAATGACTCCCAGGGGGCTTCCCTGGTGGCGCAGTGGTTGAGAGTCCGCCTGCCGATGCAGGGGACACGGGTTCGTGCCCTGGTCCGGGAAGATCCCACATGACGCGGAGCGGCTGGGCCCGTGATCCATGGCTGCTGAGCCTGCGCGTCCGGAGCCTGTGCTCCGCAACGGGAGAGGCCACAACAGTGAGAGGTCCGGGAACCACACCCCCCCCCAAAAAAAGAATGACTCCCAGGTTTCCGGCAGATGAGTCAATGGAAGGAGGAGCAAAGTTGGGGATGGGGAAGACGAAGAGTTCAGTGTTAGCCGTGTTAACTAAAGCATCCACTTGGTGGTGGCAGTGATTAGACACATGTGTCTAGAGCTCGAAAGAGAGATCTGAACTAACAATATAAATTTAGGACTTGTCTGTCCACAGATGATACTAAAGCCGTGAAAGTATATGATATCATCTATGAAGAGTGCGTAGTGCAAGAAAAGGCCCAGAACTCAGTCCTGGAGACTCTAACATTTAGCAGTCAGAACCTGAAGAAGAGGCGATAACAGAGAATGAGAAGGAACAGATGGAGGTAACAGGAAAACCAAGAGACTCCCAGAGAAGCCAAGAGAAGAAAAAATGTGGGAAGAAGTGGTAAGGGGTCATCTAAGACAAAGGCTAACAAATACCTCCTTGATTTAGCAACATAGAAGTCTTTGGTAACCCTGGCAGTCCTCTTCCATTATAAATATAATTTATTAACCCATAGTCCTTTTAATGGGCATTTGGATTATTTCCAGTTATCCATCATTACAAATAGTGCTTTGGTGAATGGCCCTGTACATATATTTTTTTCCCCACTTGTACTACTGTATCTGTCTAAGCGTCCCTAAAAATGGAAATGCAGAAACACAGTGGATTATAGCTAGAAAGAAACTTAGAACTGGCCTTGAACTTATGTTTCCACACCCCTTGGGTAATCATCTACAGTATATTACAGCAATAATACAATATATGAGAGCTGGAGCCAATCAGCAGACAGGTTTATTCTTAGCCAATTGTTCTCCAAGGCAAGGAGAACAATTTACACTGTGATTAGTTGGATAAATAAGCTCAGAGGTTCCCTTCCCTTTACTGTCTTAACAGAAACGTATATTTAAAGAAAGATCAAAATAGTTTCCATCTTTAGTCCTACCCTTTTAGCACTGAGGCATCTGTAAGATACAGGTGTATACACCGATGGTTGTCTTGAATTGTTTTGAAACTCCCACTCAAATATCACCACCCTTTATTTGTAATGAAGTACTTGCTAAATAGTAGATACACACCACTACTAGTGGTGTGGAAAGGTTCCACACCACTGCTTTCTTCCAAGTTAGGTCCTTGGTACTTTTACATTTTGACTCTCAGAATGCTAAGAGATGCTGAGGGTACAGTACTTCCGAATTAAGTGTTAGATCAGGATTCAGGCCTTAGACTTTCCTCAAAGACGCTCGGAGCAACTAGCATTATTCTGACAAAAAATGTGAAGGTCACTGGATAGGGGGAGACGTGAAGGCATTTTAAAGATACAAATCTGAGGAAAAAAATATTTGCCATGAGATTTCTATAATTAAAATCGTATCCCTCTTCCCTTCCCAGATTTTCTTGTCCTCCAGTCTCCTCTTCACACACAATTTAATCTTGCAACTGCTCCTTAATGCTCAGCTGTGAGGCAGGCAGCTGATGGAGGATACTAAAATTATCTGGGGAGTAATAACAGTGTCTCAACATTTTCTAATACCAGAAAACAGAGTTCCTGAGCCATGACTCTTGCTTGTATGCCTTCAAACAGAGCAAAGGTCTCACTGAGCCAAAAGAGGAAAAAAGAAACTCCCAAGTTTTAGGAAATGTATTTTCTTCTAGAATAATTTCACCACCAAAATGTTACAGAGAAGCAAAGAAGTTAACCAGGGAGATCTGAGGGTCAAATTTTTTCTTAATGAAGGAAGAACGGTCACAGAAAGCTAAATATAAACCCTGTTCTTTCTTGGGACTGTGGAATGGGTAAAGTTATAACAAGAGTGGGAGAAGCAGTGACAGGAGGGCAGGCACGGTGGTGGAGGGATTAAGTGTCCTGGATTAAGCTCTGCCACTATCTTGGGATGTGATCTTTAGTCGTAATTGCTGGACCACAAGTTCCTTATTTGTCAGAGGAATGGGACAAAGGTTAGCAGTAGTTCTTTTTTGTCGGAGAATCCTCTTTTCAAATGATAACTTAGAACCTCACATATAAAAGGGATCAAAACAGGACCGCTGGGGTGGAAGGTCACAGGCTCTTCCCGTCTTCCCAGAACTGGCCCCTGAGGTTCCTCTGAAGAACTCAATTAAGATAGTTTGAAAACCACTGGGCTAGATTCCCTTCAACTCCAAAAATACATGAGTCAAAGAGGAACCTTCTGCAAAGAAACCGAATTCTACCGAAAGAGTCAAATTTTAATCAAGCAAAGGATTATACTAGGCTGCAGTCACTTGTGAGGGAAACCAAAGCTAGCTGTTCAAGCTGACTGTTCAAGAGCATCCTCCTTACTCAAACTTAATGCTTTATATAGTATAGAGGTTTAGTAAAAGAAATGAGTCTGGAGTTATAAAGCACTCAGAAGACACAAGCTGGGATGCTAGAAAAATCACTCTTATGTATACATCCATGTAAAACATTATCAACAGTTAGAAAGTAAAGCCCAGCTAATCTTACAAACAGCAGAGCCAGATTAAGCTTCCTCCCAAACCTCCCAAGGTTTCCTACAGTCTCTTAACTGGGCTTGTATAGGATTTATTAATTCCAAACCCCATAATAGAGATCATTACAAAATAAGAGAAAATCAGGTCTGTTGTGTTAGAAGTAAAAATTAATGTATGTTTTGTGGAAAACAGTCCTGCAATCTGCTTTGGGAACCTACAGTGTGTGAATCCTCAAAGCCTTAAGCAGTGTCGGCAATATGTCTCCACCAAGTACGAAACCTGGAGAAGGAATCCAGGCTGATTCTCTGGTTTTCACTGTCTTAAGTGCACATCATGTCCTGTCCCATTTCTGTGTCTTACCTCCTATCACTCCCCTTCCTCCGCAATGTCACCACCATCGTCCCGGCCTACCAAATAAAATTCTATTCATCCTTCAAAACCAGTTCATTAGTAGGACCTATGCATCAGAAGAAAAATACTAGACAGAAAAAAATCAAAATATTAACTTGGGCAGGTTACTCTCTACCCCTCAGTGTTCTCAACTATAAAACAGGGATAATATCCCTTCCTCACATGTTTTTTTTGTTTTATTTTGTTCTGTTTTGTTGGCCATACCATGCAGCATGCGGGATCTTAGTTCCCCAACCAGGGATTGAACCCAAGGCTCCTGCGGTGGAAGTGTGGAGTCTTAACCACTGGACCACCAGGGAAGTCCCTCCCTCATATAGTTTTTATTAGGATTAGAAATAGTATCGATTTCCATCAAGAGTCTAGTGTAGTACCTGGCATATTGATTCTGATTAATGGCTTCAGGATTTACAGTTTTGCATAACTGCCATTTGCCTTTATAACCTTTGTGGAGAAAAGACAGTCACCCTACTATTCTATGAGAAGGTGGCCTCTTAAGGTCCCTTTGCACCTTCTCTCTGCAAGATTAAGAAGCCCCTAAAATGAGCAGCTTTTTCCAACTTCCTCTCATCAGTGCTACTACAGGGCCCAAATCCTCTATCTTGAGAATTGGCTGGAATGGACAATGACAGAATAAAACAGTGGGATGGGAACTGAGGAAGGGGAGAGAGTTTCACTGAGGTGACTGACCGAGTTAGGCAGGGAAGGAAGTGAAGCCAGGAAGGGGACTGACATCCATGGCCTGGGTGTCCCGGTTTGGCCAAAGAGCAGGGTGAGTGGGAATAAGAAAGTGGAACAAGTAGAAAAGGAGGCTCTAATCAGAGAGTAGGTTTTCCAGATGCACATTTCAGAGATGGATTCTGGGTGATGAAAAGGTTGGGACTAGATGCAGGGGCATGGGAGACAATGTGCAGGTTGAAGAAGTAGGGTAGATCAAGAAATGACAAGTCCATGGGAATTCCCTGGGGGTCCAGTGATTAGGACTCAGTGCTTTTACTGCCAGGGCCTGAGTTCAGTCCCTGGTCGGGAAACTAAGACCCCGCAAGCCATGTGGCATGGCCAATAAATAAATAAATAAGAAATGATGAGTCCAAAGTATCAGACAGGTCATTTATGTAGGCCAGTGATTCTACACTGGGGGCACTACTGGCCGGGATATTTGGAAATGTGTGAGAAACTTATTGGGGTTTCTCCCCCACTTTTTTTTGGTTGCCACAATATCATGGGGTACTACTAGCATTGGGAGGAAGGCAAGAAGATGAACATCCTGCACAAGGAAGATCTGCCTAATCCAAAATGCTAATAGCACCCCCATTGAGAAACACTGAGGAGAAAATGAAGCTGGAAGCTAGTGTCCCCAATGAAGGCAAGGAGCTTGGCACACCACTGTCCTGAAGGGGAGCATAAGAATGCTATGATTAGATGTGAGCTCAAAGCACAGGTTTACAACCTCAGAACAAGGCAAAAAAAAACAATGGATGGGAAACAGTAGCGGAGATGTAGCACCCCTGACTCCTGGCCCCAGAATATTTCAGGGAAGCATGTGCAGAAAGAGCAGGCGCTACTCAGAAACAGAATGCCTGGCGAGGGAAAGCCAAGTTCAGTGAAAGAGAGGTGGGGCTAGGGAGGGTGAAAAGGGTAAGAATGTGGAGAAGTTTCTCTGCAGAACAGGGAGTTTCCAAGTCCCATTAATCACAGCTCAACACTGTCTCAAATCCTTCCCTTCCTTTCCACTCCTCCCGCCCCCCACCCTCAATAGCTTTCACTTGGATTCTCAAGGGAGCCTCAGAATTTGTCTCCATGCTATCAATCTGTCATCTTTCCAATATACCTTTTACATTGTTTCCAGAAGCATCTTTCTAAATACAAGCCTGATAGAGACTTCCCTAGCAGTTCAGTGGTTAAGACTCCACACTTCCATTGCAGGGGACACTGGTTTGATCCCTGGTCAGGGAACTAAGATCCTGCATGCTGCAGCCAAAAAAAAAAAAAAAGAAGGCACTAAATACAAGCCTGATCATAAAAACTTTCCATTGTTTCTGTTGTTTATCTAACTAAATCCTAAACTTAGCATGGCACTCAAGGCCTTCCAGCATCTGGCCCTAACTGAACTGTTCCAGTCCCTTCTCCCTTCTGTATTTCTCCATGCTCGACTGACTCCTTGCTTTCCTATTCCCTTTATTCATGTTCAGCTTCCACAAGCCTTTACTTGAACCTTTACTTGAACCAATAAACCTTATTTGTCCTGCTTTACGTTCAAGTTCACGGCTTTGAGTTCGTAAGTCCCTCTCTTCTATTACCAGTGCTTCTTAAACTTCCCTGCAGGTAAAAATCACTAGGATACTTGTTAAAAACACAAATTCCTGGGTCCCATCCCAGATACATTGAATCAGAATCTTTAAGGGAGGAGCCTGAGAGGCCATTTAGGATGGTTTTAAAACATGTCCCCCCAAATCTCTGACATTTCTCTCACCAAAAGGTAGAGTCAAATTCCCCTCCCTCTGAACATGAGCCAGCTTTAGTGACTGGTGCTAATGAAGAGAATGTGGAAAAAGTGATACTGTATAACTTCTGAGGCTGGGTCATAAAAGGCTACACAACCCCTGGCCCTGACTCCCTTCCTTCTTTGTTCCCTCCTTCCCTCCCTCTCTGGATGCTTGCCCTTGGAACCCAGCCAAGCAAGCCAAGCAGCCACATGGAAAAGCCATATGTAGGTGTTCTGATCATGGCCGCAGCTGAGATCCCAGATGACTGCCAGCATCAACCGCCTGACTTGTGAGTAAGCCTTTAGATGACTATGGCCCCCAGTTCTGAGATACCGGGGATGGTGAGGGGAACCGAGGCAAGCCCTGCCCAAATTGGAGATTCACAGTAAAATAAGTATTGTCATTATTGCAAGCCACTAAATTTTGAAGATTGTTTTTCCTGTGTAGCAATAACTGGAACACCATATTATTCCCCCTCACCCTTTTTTTTTTTTGGCCGCGCCACTTGGCTGGTGGGATCTCAGCTCCCCAACCAGGGATTGAACCCGGGCCATGGCAGTGAAAGCCCGGAATCCTAACCACTAGGCCACCAGGGAACTCCCTGGAACACCATATTATTAACAGGTACCTCATGTGATTCTTAAGATGAAGGAAGTTTGGGGACTTCCTCTACTATACAAACTATACTAAACTATAGTATTACATTCCTTGAGGTCAGGAATTAAGTCTTAATAGCTTTCCAGAGCTTGATCCCTTTTTTCTGAAATAGCTTTATTGATTTTCTTTTTTTGATAAGAATAATACATTTGACATAAAAATTACAGCAATGTAAAAAGCATAACGTAGAAGGTAAAAGAGCTATGCGGTCTCACCCCGCCTCTATGCCACCTTAAGTGATAACCATGGTCAACAGGATGGAAGGGCAGTGTTTTCCACAGAGCAGGTGGTTGATGGATTTGTCACTGAAGAAAAGGTGACAGTGCAGATTACAGAAACTTCCTACTGGTATTTAGCTGTATTCTAGATATAGCTCCAGAATCACTTTCTTCAAGTCTTTACCATCTTTCTTCTCTTACATGTATCATAGCTTCCTATTAATTAACAAACTCTACTAGTGAGGTAAGCTCTGCCCTAAGCTCTATGGCATCTCTATTTGAGTGAAGTTAACGTGCTTACCATCTCTGGTATATTATTAACATACCATTCCCTCAACATTTGTTGAGTGCCTACTATGTTCTAATCACCATGCTACACACTAGGGATATAAAATATGCAGGAAAGGGGCCCTCGTACCAAAAAACTCATGGTCCAGAGCAGGGGTCTTTTTCTTAAAGAGCCAGACAGTAAATATTTTATACTTTGAGGGCCATATGGTCTCTGTTGCAACTCTGCTGCTGCAACTCTGCTGCATGAAAGCAGCCATGGACAATACACAAAAGGACATGGCTATGTTCTAATAAACCTTTATTTACTAAAACAGGCAGCCAGTAGGCTGCAGTCTGCCTACATAGTTTACACTGTTCAACAGAACCGTATGCAATGGTGAAATGCCTCTGTGATGTCCAGCGTGGTGGCCACCAGCTACATGTAGCCATTGGCGCTTGAAACGTGGCTAGTGCAGCTGATGAACTGAATTTTAAGTGTTTTTAATTTTAATTAATTTAAATTTAAGTACCCTATTGGACCATGCAGGTATAGAGTGCACCTAATACTCCCTTCAACTAAAAACCTACCTCAAAATTCACCTCAACCAGAAAGCCTTCCTGACTAGCTTCTGCCCACGGTGTTCACTCTCTCTCTCGTATTTTATATCTAGTCCTTACTCCTGTTCATTCTGGACTTACTGACATTTTGCTTAATAACTAATGTGTTTTATAATCGTCTTTTGTGTTTATAACTCTTTCTTTCCCCAACTGAACAAAAAGTCAAGTACAGAGAATGTGTATCCTGATTATCATCATATTCCTTCTCCACAGAGCCTTGCATGGTACTTAAAATCCAGACGGTGCTCAGAAAAGCCATTCTACACCATGTACTTCCTTTACCAATCTCCCTGACAGGTGGTAATGTTTGCTCAAGACAGATGGTCCTTTTGGACCAGGATCAGCACTTACTTGGAGAATATTTCTACAATAGCCGATGACTTGTTCTTGTTGACAAGAGAAAGTTCTTTGGCCGTAACCCTCAATGATAGTGAAGTCCATTGCCGTCTATTAAATGGAGTTGATTCCATCTTGTCTACAGATACTGAAATACCTATGTGACAAAGAAAGTCAGAATATCAGACACAGAAGAAGATTCTCCAGCATCCAAGGACTGGCAGCGGTGTGGTGTGAAGTGAGAGAGCAGAGAGCCCTGGAGCAGCAGACTGTAGTCCTCTACCGGTTCTCTCAAAAACTGTAACCTTGGTCAGATGATTGAATTTGGGTTGTAGTTTCCTGTAAAATGAGAAGGTTAGATCAGGTAATCTCTAAGGTCCCTTTCAGTTTCCATCATTTTATGACTGACCCCACTGTGCAAACAGTGATTGGCCTTTCCCTGAACTTAAGCCTGTTCCAAAGTCACATTTGGAGTGAAATGTCCCACTCTTCTGAGTTACATCCCAGGGGAAGTACAATTGGCATCTCTGTAGAGTCAGGTCCAAATTAGGTTCTACCTACATCCAAGTTTTTTTGGCTGCCCTCTCTCCCCAAGTTCCGTAGCAATGACCACTTGGTGCTGGGGAGAGAGCTGTGGGTACAGCATAGAATGAAACAAAGAGCATGGGCTTTAAGGCAAGGTAGACTTCAAATGAAATCAAAATTTTGTAACCTTGAACAAATTATATAACCTTTTCAGTTTTAGTTGCCTCACTGTAAAATGAGAATACCTACCCTTACAGGGTTTTTAATGTGGGTTTTAAGGAGATAATATACTTAAAATACTAGGCATTAATTATAGTAGTATGAAGAACATTTTAAGTATAATATATTAGTATTGGCTTCAAGTCAAAGAATATATACAGCCATGCCCTTGACATCACCTAGACCCTATCCATAACTGGATTATTTGTTTTTGCCCCAGTAATTATCAAAGGAGTTCCAACCTTTGTTGGAGGTGAGATTAGAAATGAGTCAATAGTTTCCTTATTTGAAGATTGAACAATATAAATGAAAGTGCTACTTGCAGCTCTCCTGACAACCACAGAGCATAACTTATCTGGTAGAAAATATGGTTCATCAGGCACTGCTTCCAACAGCCTTGACAACAGCAGAACACACAATGTGCTTAACCAAGCAATGTGGGCTACCATTTCACACTAAAAGTCCTGTGATGCAAAGTAAGTGATAAGTGACCCAAAACGACCACACTACTTTTCCATTTGTAGTACCTGTTCTCCCCACTAAAGCCTTGTCTGAAAACAACATTAGTTTTGTTGTTTTTGTTTGTTTGTTTAAATCCCCATGTTGTAAGACAACATTGAACCCTCTTACGGTAAGGAGCTCTGGTGTCAAGAGACACATGTACTCAATGGGAGTGTTGGCCCCATTACTTAAAGCTGTGTGTCCCTCCCTAAAACTTAGATTTTTCATCCATAACAACAGTACTTACTTCATGGTATCTTTATGAGGAATAAATAAGATAAAGAAAAAAAGACCCTGACATAGAATAAGTAAGCAATAAATGTTAGTTTTTTGTATTAGCTCTTCTCCCTGGATAAAATAACCTTAATTCTACACATGTTCTTTGAAATAAACCTGCGTGTATCAAATAATATATGACATTTGTCTATCTGCTTTTCAGTTTGTAACTGACAGACCTACCAGACCTTGGCAGGCGTTTCTCTAACAAGAAAATGACACAGCTGTTTATTCAGCTAAACGTAATTATGTATAACCACAATAATGACCCTTTAAGCCAAGTCCACGAAATACCGAACAACACTTTTAGACATTATTTGGTACAATTATGCTTCCAATGTAAGTACAGGTATGAATGTTGTCAGTTCTAAAGGGATCAATTATGGATCAAAAAAAATACAGAATATATTTTCTCATACTTGTTCATTAAAAAAGGAAAAGCATTAATGGAGTTAGACTCTAGATGCAAGAGAAGTTAAAGTAGGGAAAGACAGAATGAGGACACACTGGGAACAGCCTTGAAAACCATGCTAATAGGATTCCCCGGTGGTCCAGTGGTTAGGACTCAGTGCTTTCACTGCCATGGGACCGGGTTCAATCCCTGGTTGGGGAACTAAGATTCCGCAAGCCGAGCGGCATGGCCAAAACAACAACAACAACAACAAAGAAAACCACGCTAAGGAATCTGGACCATATTCCAATAGCAGAAAGAACTAGCCTGTAGGTGAGCAGAGATGAGATCTAGTTGTCATGTGTCATTCCCTAGCACATGCGTGACCTTCATGGCAAATGAAAAAAAAGATTTCCCTGAGCCTCAATATCCACATCTGTAAGAAAAGAGCTCTGTAGTGGATTACCCAGTCTCAATGGTGGAACACTGGGAGTTTCTGAAAAAGCAAGTAACATAATAAAAGTCATGTTTTAAAAGCTGATTCTGGGACTTCCCTGGTGGTGCAGTGGTTAAGATTCCGTGCTCCCAACGTAGGGGGCCTGGGTTCGACCCCTGGTGAGGGGACTAGATCTCACATGCATGCCGCAACTAAGGAGCCAGCGAGCTGCAACTAAGGAGCACACGTGCCGCAACTAAGAAGCCAGTGAGCCGCAACTAAGGAGCACACCTGCCACAACTAAGGAGCACAGCTCCCGCAACTAAGGAACACACCTGCCCCAACCAAGACCCAGCACAACCAAATAAATAAAATAAATAAATAAAATAAATATTAAAAAAATAAAAGCTGATTCTGCAGCAGTGTGTAACTTGATAAGACAGGAAAAGCTTGGAGTCTTATTTACTAGTCAAGAAGATCCTAAAACTGTCTAAGTGAAAGGTAATCAAGGTTTAAATTAGCATAGGTGGGAATGGAAAAGTGGGAAGAAAGAACTGAGAGTTCTTAGAATAAAACGGACTTAGGGTGAGAGAAGGAATCAAAGGTGGCATCATCAAACTTGAACCATTAGAAGGTTGTTGATGCCACTAACAGAGAGTAAATAGAGGAAGAAGAGGAGGAATGAAGAGCTGTGCTTTACACATGTTGAGATCTACATGTCAGCAAGAAAAATCCTAGTGATACACAGCAGGGAGTTGAAAGGTTAAAAATCAGACTCTTAGAAGGAAAGGAACATTTTAAAACATCTAAAAACATCTAGTTACGCAAAGCACGTCTCAATCCTCACAACCACTTTAAAAGATTGGTTTTATTAGCTTACCTTTATGATGAAGAAACTGAGGTTCAGAGATATTAAATAACTTTACAATGATTACTTAGCTATAAAGTAGCAGAGCTGGAATTCAAATCCATATTCTGTCTGATTCCAAAGTCAATTTTCTTTCCACTACAAGTATGAGTAATGATTAAGACCATCACCTTTAGCCAAGGTCGAAAACCGGGCAGCAAAATCTCTGAACTCACCTAGTTGCAACCCACACAAATGATCTTTCGGTAAGGGTGTGGTGGCAAGTATATTCCCAGAATGGTTAGCATCAGAGATAACTTTAAGTTTAGCATCAGAGGTAACTTTAAGTTGCTCTGAAAAGAATTTCAGAGCAACTTAAAGTTACCTTGGGCCTGCTTGAAATACTCTCCCATCATGAATATCTTGGCTTTCTGGGCTTGCATTAAATGTGTGATATCTCCCCCAACTCACCCACTCTGTCTCAGATGACAGTCCCATTCTCAGACTTCAGGACAACTTCCTTAATCCTAGAAATCCTGTTAAGAGTGAAAAGGGCATGTACAACACCTAAAAAAACTCTTCCAGAAGGATGTATTCGGTTTGGGGCCCAGTGGATTTTAAGATTCGGTTTCCAGAGGCCCAGTGGATTTTAAGATCCAATCCATTGCATTGTCATATACAAATAATGATGGCAGCTATCACTTATCGGGCACTTACTAACTCTAATTCTTACAACACTCCTGGAGATAGACTATTTCCATTAAAAAATAAACACAAACAAACAAACAAAAAAGCCACCTGTGGTTTATTGAGGTTGAATAATTTGCCTACAGTCATCTAGCTAACATATGGCCCAGGCAGAATCCAGTGTTCAGACTCCAAAACCCAAACTTCAACTGTAAAGGAAGAACTGCTGGATTGGTGGAACTTTGTGCAAGAGTTAAAGGAAACAGATATAACAAAAATAACTCTAAAATTAACCTAGCCTCAGAGACTGGGACAGTGGTACAGCAAGTAATAATGCGATACATAGAAAGGGGAACTATTTGCTAAGAGGAAGATGCCTTCAGTTTCAGGTACATATGGCAGATTTTTACATCAAGAGAGAAGCTTAGAAATCAAGTAATCAAATCCCCCTTTTTACAGTAAGGGAATTAAGCCACATAAACACCCAATAACTCTCCCAAACTCACCAGCTAGTCAGGATGAGAGCCAGAGCTATTCCCAGTTCAAAGTTCTTTTATCACACCAGGTAGCTTGAGGTGGAACAGCTAAACCCCTTTGGGTGAGCTATAGCCTAGATATAAAGATCTCTGAACAAAGGTCCTTGAAAATAAAGGGTTGGGCAATGACACACTGGGAAATTTGTCCCCAGGTATCTGCTTCCTCAAGAGATTGCTTAGGGTGAGGCCTGGAGCTGCTTGGGAAACCAGCTCTAATAAATTCATCTACAGCTTTACCTAACCAAGAGAATTGTCTCCCGGAAACAAGGCTGGGACAAAAGTAAATGAGCTGCCACTAATAAAATCCTGTTCTTAAAAATCCAATCTCATGGGATTGACATATATACACTACCATGTGTAAAACAGACAGCTAGTGGCAACCTGTTGTACAGTAGCACAGGGAGCTCAGCTTGGTGCTCGGTGGTGACTTAGATGGGTGGGATCGGGGTAGGGTGAGAGGAAGGCCCAAGAGGGAGGGGATATATGTATACATATAGCTGATTAACTTCGTTGTACAGCAGAAACTAACACAAGATTGTAAAGCAACTATACCCCAATTAAAAAAAAAATCCAATCTCAGTCATATCTTTCTTGCTCTCTCTTTTTTTTTTTTGGCTCCTGAGATGGTTGCTTGTGCAACAGGCATAGTTGCTTGAATATAACCTCAAAATAGAGAACAAAGTACAAACTCACTTGTTAAGAAAAAATGTTATCTTTTAGAAATAGATTGTAGACTTAATTAAAAGAAAAAAATCTAAAAAACTTCAAGGTGCAAAGGGAAATTGTAAGCAAAAGCAACATGAAATGTGTTCCCACATAATTTGTTTTAGAATATAAACTACATTTACCTCTAAGGGTATATTTTTGTACAAAAAATAGTGACTAGGGCTTCCCTGTTGGCGCAGTGGTTGAGAGTCCGCCTGCCAATGCAGGGGACACGGGTTCATGCCCTGGTCCGGGAAGATCCCACATGCCGCGGAGCAGCTGGGCCTGTGAGCCATGGCCGCTGAGCCTGCGCTTCCGGAGCCTGTGCTCCACAACGGGAGAGGCCACAACAGTGAGAGGCCCGCGTACCGCAAAAAAAAAAAAAAAAAATAGTGACTAAATTCACCCGGGCCGTGCGGCATGTAGAATCTTAGTTCCCCGACCAGGGATGGAACCCTAGTCCCCTGCAGTGGAAGCACAGAGTCTTAACCACTGGACTGCCAGGGAAGTCCTGATGTTGAAGTAATTTTAGATTTACACAGGAGCTGCAAAGATAGTAAAACGTTTCCATATACTTTTCACCTAGCTTTTTCTTACATTACCACAGTACAATTATCAAAATTAAGAAATTAACATTGGTACAGTACTACCAAATAAACTATATTCAAATTTTACCATTTTTTTCATTAATGTCCTTTTTCTATTCTAGGACCCTATACTGCACTTAGTTGTCATGTCTCCTTCAGGCTCCTCCAATCTCTGACAGTTCTTCTGTTTTTCCTTGCCTTGAATGGCCTTGACACTTTAAAGACTGCTGGCAGATATTATGTAGACTGCCCCTAATTTGGGTTTCTTGGTTTCTCCAATAAAAAGAACCCGGGTTCCTTGGAGAAGTGGTTGATACGGAGCTGGGGAAGGGCAAATACAAGATAAGCCTGGACAGGGAACTATCCTCAGTATCTAATAATAATCTATAAGGGAAAAGAATCTGAAGAAGAATCGATATTATATGTAAATGTATAACTGAATCACTTTGCTGCACACCTGAAACTAACACAACATTATAAATCAACTATACTTCAATTAAAAAAAAAGAGATGGGGACTTCCCTGGTGGTCCAGTGGTTAAGAATCTGCTTTCCAGCTGAACTCGGGTCGATCCTTGTTTGGGGAACTAAGATCCCACATGCCGGGGCGGGGGGGGGGGGGGGGGGGGGGGGGAGGGGGGGCGGGCAACTAAGCCCACGCGCCACAACAAAAAATCCCGCATGCCGCAACCAAGACCCAACACAGCCAAATAAATTAATTTTTTAAAAAAGAGATGAAACAAAACAAGATAAGCCTGGAACATCTCTCAATTCTCAAAAATAAAGTTGTTTTTTTTTTTAAATATGATGTTTTCTCAGATTAGATTGAGGTTATAGAATCTGGGGAAGAATACTACAGAGCTGATGTGCCTCCTCAGTGCATCATATCAGAGGATACATGATTTTGATATCTTATTACTGATGATGTTAACCTTGATCACTTGGTTAAGGTGGTACCTGCCACGTTTCTCCACTATAAAGTGACTATCTTCTTCCCTTTATATCCCTTAGTTCCCCGACCAGGGATCAAATCTGCGCCCCCTGCGGTGGAAGCACGGAGTCTTAACTACCAGACCACCAGGGAATTCCCATACTGTGGTGTTCCAATGGTGATTTTCTATTGCCCTCATTCCTCCTACATTTATTAATTGGAATTATTATATAAGGAAGAATTATCCTATAAGGAGGAATTATCCTTTCTCCCTCATTTATTTATTCAATCATGTATTTATACTCGTATAGACTCATGGATATTTATTTTATTCTCTGGGTTATGATAATTCCTGGATTATTTTATTCCCTAGGTTATGTTATTTTGTTGCATAGATTATTCTACCTTGGCCATTTGGAGCTCTTTCAGCTTGGCTCAGGTGTCCTTTCAAGATGCCACCACTTTTTTTTTAAGCACTTCCTCACTTTCTAGCTCTGTAAGATGTTTCAGATTCATCTTGTGCTTGCCCTGCCCCAGCTCTGGAATCAACCACTTCTCCAAGGAAGTCTGGTTCCTTTTATTGGAGAAACCAAGATCTGGACATTAGGTGTACTCATTGCTACAGAGATGTCACTGCTTCTAGGCTCTCAGGGGACAGAACTAGGAATATATGTATGTATATTAACCCATATATATATACACATCTATATTTCTATATTTATCTCTATATCTACCTATATATATTTATATATAAATTTATAAATATATACATATATATTTTTAAACTATAAATTCATAGTGATACTTCTGACTCCAATCTAGCATCACAAAATTCATTCTAGTATTCCCTTTTATTTATTTGTAACTTCTTTCTCTGAGGGTGAGAAGCCTAATTTCATAGAATGTGGAGAGAGATCTAGAATCTCCAAAATGATGCCATTGCCAGTTTCTACTCCCTTGATACACCATATATTTTTTCTTTACACTTAAGACTGTTATCCCTTCCTCAATATATTCACCTTTCAAGACTCAAGTGAAAAGACTACCTCCTCAAAGAACCCTTTCCTGAACTGCCCTAGCCTTCTCCCAATCAGCATAGGTCACTTCCTCTGCCTTATAATAATTTTATAAATCATACTCAATAGAAAGTTTCTTGAGGTGAGAGGACAGATCTACTTTGCCTCTTGCCTTCCTAGTATCTTGCTTTTTTTAAATAGAAGGAACTCGATAAACATGTCTTGAATAAAACTGCATGAAGGTTTCAATTTTATCCAAAACGCTATTAGTACAAAAAATGACTGCCATTATATAGTCCTAAGGCAAGTTGAGACGGTAAATATCATTTTTCAGAACTGTGAATTAGTCAGTAATTTTAGCTTATTCAAACTCTGAGATAAACTCAAATGATATGAAAAAAGAAAATGGAACCACTAAATAACTTCAAATACTATTCACAAAAGGCTCCCTACTCTCTTATTCAGCAACATGGTGACATACAAGTCTATAGCATGTTAGAATAATCATTGCTACTGTTCTTGGAAGAGCTTCAGCCAGGTCTCTGTAGAAACATATATCCTAGACAATAGGGAAATTGTAACAATGACCAAATTCCCCAGGGTCAGCAAGGATATAGATATTTGCATCAGGTCAGAGTTACCAATAACATTTGCCTCTTTCTTATCTCCTCTATAAGAATATTTTGTTCTTAAAAACACTAAGAGGGGGCTTCCCTGGTGGTGCAGTGGTTGAGAGTCCGCCTGCCGATGCAGGGGACACGGGTTCGTGACCCGGTCCAGGAAGATCCCACATGCCGCGGAGCGGCTAGGCCCGTGAGACATGGCCGCTGAGCCTGTGCGTCCGGAGCCTGTGCTCCACAACGGGAGAGGCCACAACAGTGAGAGGACCGCGTACCGCAAAAAAACCAAAACAAAACAAAATACTAAGAGGGAGGGCTTCCCTGGTGGCACAATGGTTAAGAATCCGCCTGCCAATGCAGGGGACACGGGTTTGAGCCCTGGTCTGGGAAGATCCCACATGCCGTGGAGCAACTAAACCCATGCGCCACAACTACTGAGCCCGCGCTCTAGAGTCCGCGAGCCACAACCACTGGGCCCACGTGCCACAATTGCTGAAGCCCGCACGCCTAGAGCTGGTGATCCGCAACAAGAGAAGCCACCGCAATGAGAAGCCCGTGCACCGCAACGAAGAGTAGCCCCCGCTCGCCGCAACTAGAGAAAGCCCCTGCACAGCAACGAAGACCCAACTCAGCCAGTAAACAAATAAATAAATAGACTTTTTTTTTTTAAGTTTTTTTTTTTTTTTTTGCGGTACGCTGGCCTCTCACTGTTGTGGCCTTTCCCGTTGAGGAGCACAGGCTCCGGACGCGCAGGCTCAGCGGCCATGGCTCACGGGCCCAGCCGCTCTGCAGCATGTGGGATCCTCCCGGACCGGGGCACTAACCTGTGTCCCCTGCATCGGCAGGCGGACTCTCAACCGCTGCGCCACCAGGGAAGCCCCAAAAAAAGTATTATTAAAAAACAAAACAAAACACTAAGAGGGAATTCCCTGGCGGTCCAGTGGTTAGGAGTCCGCGCTCTCACTGCTGAGGGCCGGGATTCAACCCCTGGTCGGCCCTCAAGCTGCATGGCGTGGCCAAAAAACCCCAAAACAAAACAAAACAGAAAAACACTAAGATCCAGGGCAAAAGTAACGAAAAAAGAAGTTGTAAAACTGAGAAGCAATTTCACTGGAAACTGCTCATCAAAGAATCAGAGCAATCTTCACTAGGCAGTTACAAATATTCACCCTAAGCAATTCCCATGTTACTATTCCAGAGATAAAAGAAGAAGAAAGTACCCTCAGATATAATCTTTCCCCCTACCTGGCCTATGTCAGGAGAAAAATAAGTGTCACAATACTGACTCTTCTATCTTCCCCAGACCCTAACTTTACCTCCACCTCTGACTTTGCCCTAAAAACATGCTCACATCTCTGGGGTGTGTGTGCGTGGAAATTTGTATATATGGATTAAGGAAATAATCCTTTTTTCTCTTAAGCCCTTTCCCCCCTCAAACTACCATCTCACCTTGCTCCCATCTTTAGAAACTTAGTTTCCGGGTCCTTATTGTTTCCACTTCCTCATCTTCTATTCATCCCTCTGCCCACTTGGGTGTAGCTTCCACTCCCACCATCCTGTTGAAATTATTCTCCTGAAGACCTCTTACTATCAAATCCAAGGACCATGTCTCAGTTTTTATCACTCTCTGTTGACATTTGAGTTGTTGATTAATCCCTCATTTTTGAAATTATATTTCTCCTTTTTTCTTAAATGGAACTCTCCTGCTTCCTTTCCTATCTTTTAAACCATTCACAATTTTCTCATGGAATCCTCTCTCCCTCTCTCTCTCCACTCACCCCTGTTCCTAGACATTACTCAAAGGTCAGTATCTCTCCTCTCTCTGGGTAAGCTCACCTATGCCGAAGTCATCAAAGGTCACTTACACCAAATGATTCCCAAAGCTGTATCACAAGCCCTAACCTTCCTGACTTTCCACTGTATGATGGATACCTTCATGTGTCACATAAATACACAACATAATACAGCCTAAATCATCCTCTTACCATTACTCTTCAAATTAAGTTTACTTAACCACAGATAATTTTTCTCCAAAGATGAGCTGGCATATGAATTTTTGCTTATATAAAATAAATAACATAGCATGAAAGACAGTATAATGGTAACAAAATGTATACAAGGTCTGAAGTCAAAAAGAGGACTTCCAGGGTCTCACTCTGCCTCTTTCTAATTGTGTTGATCACAGGCACGTGATTCACCTCTCTGAAGAGTATACCATCATTAACCTTAGCTCATCAAAAATGCCTAACATGTGACACATAGTGAAGAGAGAATGGCATAGGGGCTAAGAGCCTGGGCCTTCCTCCGTACATGTTGCTCCCTCTGTCTGAAAATACTTCAGACCCTCCCTGGCCTTATGATATAGGTCCCAGCTTAGATGACACTTTCCTCCAGATGCTTTCCCTAACCCCGAAGACTGGGTTAAGAGGCTCCTCTTAAGTTTCCAAAGGACTATACCTACCCTAACATTGATCACATCGTATTTTTTGGATCACATTGTATTTTAACTCTCAGAACAGTGCCTGGCACATGGGTGGGTACTCAAGTATTTGTTAAATGAAGGGAGGTTTACCAGGTATCTGAAATCATTTGTTGGATTCACCTATTTTTATAAACTAGTACTTTGGGGGGGAAAGAAAGTGAAACAAAACAGTGGGTTATGTCTGTTTATTCCGAGAAAAATCATTCCAAATAATGGGAAACCAGAGGATATAGCCACCGAAAAAATGGTCTCTAGCATTAAACTCAGGCAGAATACAACGGAACCTTATCTATACAGATTGTTTTAGTTCACTCCCTCTGTTGGAATATTTCAGGTATTTTCTTACAAATGCTATTTCTTACAAATAACTGGCTCTTCAGGTAATAAAGCTAAATAGTAATTCTAGAAACTAAAAGAGAGCTAAGATGAGAAATAAAGAGGGGGGAGACTTAATTCAGTAGGTCACTCAAGTGTTCATAAGAAGCACCCAGGAAGCTTGTTTAAAATACAGATTTCCAGGTCCCATGCCTCAATTCTGATTCATTAGGTTTGGAGTAGGGTCCAGGAAGACCACATCTTAACAAGAACCTTGAAGTGATTCTAGTGTTGGAAGTCTCTCCCCATCATATGCTGGAAAGCATTGAAATAAAAAGGTCTAAGATCTATACGTATTCCAAGAAAAATGGAAAAACAGCAGCATAAAATGTTTTTATATTGTTCATTTCAAATTTTGCATTGTCATTCAAATTTGGTAGTGTAAAAGAAATGGCTGCCCTTCAAAGGTTAACTGAGGTTTGGACAAAATGAACCTGGGTCACTGAACTGATAAATTTGTTGCCCATCATCTAGGTTCATCTAGAACTTCCCTGCCCAGATGGCACAAAATTACTGTGCAGGGACTCCCCTGGTGGTCCAGTGGGTAAGACTCCGTGCTCCCAATGCAGGGGGCCCGGGTTCCATCCTTGGTCATGGAACTAGATCCCACATGCCTGTCACAACTAAGAGTTCTCATGCCGCAACTAAGATCCCACGTGCTACAACTGGGAACTGGCACAGCCTAAATAAATAAATAAATAAATAAATATACAATGCAGACCAATAACTCATGATAATAAAATTGAGTTTTTTTTTTTTCTGAAGATTTTTTTTTTTAACGGCTTATTTATTTATTTGCCATGCCTCGAGGCTTGTGGGATCTTAGTTCCCTGACCAGGGATCAAACCCAGGCCCACCACAGTGAAAGCACTGAGTCCTAATCACTGGACCACTGTGGACTTCCCAAAGTTGAATTCTTTTTACTCTTTTTCCTCTAGATTGGTTTGTTGCTGAATTTAAAACGTTGCTTGAGAAAAATATACATGGTTAAAAATACGGTATCTGAATAGAAATTCCAATTTATTTTTATCTACTGAATATGAGGGTAACTAAAATTTATTGAGATGTTAAAGTTAAAGCAAGAAGCCAACAGGCTTGAGCTCTAATCTTTATTTAATCTGCCACTAATTAACACTATCACCTGCTTAACAAGTCATCTCTCAAGGCCTCAATTTCCTCTTGTGTAAAATGAAGGGGTTAAAATAGCCTAGTTTTTCTAACTGCGGGTCACAATTAATGAGTCATGAAATCAATTTTAGTGGGTCAGAACCAGCATGCTTGTTTGTTTATGTTAATGAAAAATGGAATGAAACAGAAAATGTTAGAGGGCATCACACATAGTAGAGATAAATATTCTTTTATACAGCTTTTGTTTCAGTTTGTATGTGTATAAACTGGGTAAGAATGTAAAATAGTTCTCACTGTGGCACGTGGTTAAAAAAAAATTATAGTTTGACAAGTGTCGGCGAGGATGTAGACAAACTGAAACCCTCATACACTGCTGATGGGGATCTAAAATGGTGCAGTTGCTTTGGAAAAGAGTTGGCAGTTCCTCAAAAGGTTAAATATATAATTATCGTATGACCTAGCAATTCCACAATTCCAATCCTAGGTATGTATGTATGTATGTTTGTATGTATGTGTATCTCCAAGAGAAATGAAAACACATATCCACATATAAACTTGTCCACGAATGTTTCTGAAAGTGGAAACATTCCCATTGTTCATCAACTGATGAACAGATAAACAAAATGTGGTTTATCCATATGAAGGTATATTATTCAGCCATGAAAAGTACTGATACATGCTACAACATGGATGAACCTTGAACAAATTATACCAAGTGAAAGAAACCAGTCACAATAGAGTACATGTTGTATGATTCCATTTATAGAAGATGTCTAGAAGAGGCAAATCTACAGAAACAGAAAGTAGAGCAGTGATGGCCTACCACTTGGGAGTGGGGGAGAAGGGCTGACTGCTAATGGTTATGGGGTTTTTCCAGGAAGTGATGAAAATGTTGTAAAATGGATTGTGGTGATAGCTGCACAACTCTGTTAATATACCACAAACCATTGAATTGTACACTTTAAATAGGTAAATTGTATGTCACATGAATTACGTTTCAATAAAACCGTTATTTTAAAAAATTATAGTTTGAAAGTCACTAGACTAGATGACAGATATCACTGAGGTCCCTGAGAATTCTCAGTGTACCCCCATACAGGGCTCACTTCACCCATCCTCCCACAATGGTTATTTGGAGGCAGGGCAGTAAGTTATCATGGAAGCACCAACTGACTCCAATTCTGATTCCAGTGCTAACCAGATGCATGGTGACCTCTTTGTACTACCCTCTTCTTCTATGTAAAATGAGGATGATAACCTACCCTACAGGGTTGTTCTAAACATAAAAGGAGATCATAAATGTATGCCATGCCTAGCACATAGCTTGAGGTCACAGTCCGATCTTGTCAGTCTCCGTACGCCTCCGTGTCTAAGACACATTCAATAAACATTATTCCAGAGGCTTCATTAACAGGATACACATTTGGGCTTAGTTTACTTGTCGCATTGTCTTAACAAGGCCTATGTCATTAGACTCTGATAAAAAATAATTCATAAATGTAATTTTTGCTTCAGCTGTTTGACTTTTTTTTAGTGCAAAAATTACTCTCTTTATAATATTGTATAATGGAAAGAAATTAGTGGTCTCTTTAAAACATTGAAATTTTAATTACATAATTATTAGAAAAGCTACCCATCTCTTCTCAAATGTTTGTTTTGGGCACTTTGAGCAATTACTTTTTGTAGTTTCTATTCAGAGGTCAAATTAGGGGAAACCCCTGGCGGTCCAGTGGTTAGGACTCCATGCTTGCACTGCAAGGGGCATGGGTTCCATCCCTGGTTGGGGAACTAAGATCCCACAAGCCTCACGGCGTGGCCAAAAAAAAGAAAGTCTATTGAGCACTTGAAATGTGACTAGTTTGTATTGAGATGTTCCGTAAGTGTAAAATACATACCAGATTTTATTTAACAACCTAAGTGGGAAAAGAATTTGAAAAAGAACAGATACATGTATATGTATAACTGAATCACTTTGCTGTACACCTGAAACTAACACAACACTGTTAATCAACTATACTCCAATATAAAATAAAAAGTTCAAAAACTCAAATTAGGGGCTTCCCTGGTGGCGCGGTGGTTAAGAATCCGCCTGCCAATGCAGGGGACACGGGTTCGAGCCCTGGTCTGGGAAGATCCCACATGCCGTGGAGCAACTAAGCCTGTGAGCCACAACTACTGAGCCTGTGCTCTAGAGCACGTGAGCCACAACTACTGAGCCCAAGTGCCTAGAGCCCATGCTCCGCAGCAAGAGAAGCCACCATAATGAGAAGCCTGCAACAAAGAGTAGCCCTCTCTCACTGCAACTAGAGAAAGCCCACACGCAGCAACGAAGAGCCAACGCAGCCAAAAATATAAATAAATAAATAAATAAAAATTTTTAAAAAGTCAAATTAAACATTATTCACTTTTTTAGTATAAACATAACTAAACTGCAAAAAGGATAAGTCCATATATAAGTGTTGGAATGTGCAATCAAAATTTTGTTTCTTTAATTAGGTCAGTAGTTTTCAAAAATAGTTCCAGCAGCCAAGGTGTAATCCACCAGCGCCCCTCCCATTTCCTCACACCGCCACCCTCCTTCACCCTCCTCCTTCCTTTTGGGGAACGTCTCCTCTGCTGGTCTCAACAAACACTTCTAGCTGCCATTTTCTTCACTGTGTAGTTTCCTTGGTCAGAGTGACTGGTCAAGGGATGAGCGTGCTCATCATAAACAATTAGGTGGAAATATACAATATACAAAACAGAAGCCTCTACCTGCTCTTGTCCACCCCTTCTCCCAAGCCAATTCTACTTCCCAAACGTAACCTCTGTCACAGTTCGGAGTAAAGATTTTCTGATATTGCCTATACATGTTAATAACAGCAAACACATAGTACTATGTGTCAGTCACTGTTCTAAGCATTCAGTACACATTATCTCATTTTATCTTTACAACAGCTCATGAGGAAGCTATTATCACTATGCCTATCTTACAGATGAGAAAACTGAGGCACAGAGAAGTTAACACATGTCACACGTGAACACACATTTTTAAAAATTGTAATGGTTTTATGTTGACGTGCTATTCAGTAATTATTTCTTCTTGGACATCTTCCCACATTAAGATGTACAGATCAGATCTACCTCAACCTTTCAGTACCACATACTATTTCATTCTGCAATAGTTTATGACTTATTGAATGAGGCCCGTGTCAATGAACATTTATGTGGTTTTAGGTTCTTCATTTTTAAGAACAAGACTGCAGTGAACATGCTTCTACTATTGCCTACTTTCAGGTGTGCATCTAAGGTGTAACTTCCTAAAACAGCATTTCATAGGTTCAAAAGACCTATGTATTAAAGTTTTTAATAGACATTTCCAAATGTTCCTCAAAAAAAGTTGCATCAATTTATATATAATTTTGCATCGATGTATATTTGAACTATTAGCTATATGAGAAAGCTTATTCTCTACATCCTTGTCAATGTTGAGCATTATTTTTTTTAAGATTTTTTTTTTATGTGTACCATTTTTTAAAGTCTTTATTGAATTTGTTACAATATTGTTTCTGTTTTATGTTTTGGCTTTTCAGCCACGAGGCATGTGGGATCTTGGCTCCCCCACCAGGGATTGAACGCCCACCCCCTGCACTGGAAGGCAAAGTCTTAACCAGTGGACCACCAGAGAAGTCCCATACTGAGCATTATTAATCACTTTTATTTTTTCCAGTCTGCTAGATATGTGAAAAATGGTACATTATTGTTTTAGTTTTTATTCTTTTAATCATAAGGAAAGTTGAGCGTATTTTAACATGTATATTGGCTACTTAATACACTTACTTTTTGAAACTACATTTATTTTTAAAAGGTCATTTATAAATTGTTTATTATCTCTACAACTTAATTACTTTTTAAATTTGCACAAGGACCTTCTGAATATCATGTGTAACTCCTTGTACAATTCAAATTGCCTCTCACAGCAGCTGTCTTTCCTGGTGTCTGATTCCTATCCAGATCTCATTAATATTCTTTCCAAATAGAAATGTTGCTTCACTATACAGATGAGATCTTCGTTTCTGTAGAGTTCTCTTCTGTAGGGTACCCACCCCTTGATTGCTCATCAATATTCCCAGCACAGCACAACCCTGTGAGAAGTCTGACTGACACTATGTGACAATCCAGGCATTAAGATCACTCTCTGTGGTTATGCTTCAGCTGCTACCCTCAACTAGCCAGTCTAAGGCTTCTTAGTCGTGTGAGGGGAAGGGTGCTCTGAATATCAAGATCATCTTTGGAATCTGAATCTCTCATGCGGAGTCCAAACACGTCTAATTTTTCTGAAAAGGGTCCCCTATGATTCCAATGTAAAAACAGCTTTGGGAGTGCAGTTTTGGCTTGATCCCGGGGTCATTAGGCCAGAGCAGGGAGGCAAACATAGATCCTAATCACCCACCATCTAGATGACTGTGTCAGAATCAGGTAAAAGTTTGAGCCACCTTAGCATAGGGATCAGTTATATGCAAAGACATTCATTCCATTTGATCTTATTCACTTAATCCTTAATGATACCATGAAATAAATACTATTCTCATCTTTCAGAGGAAGAGGCTCAGAAAGGTTAAATAACTTGCTCAAGGTAACACAGCTAGTAAGTGGCAGAGCCAGGATCTGAAAAAGTCTGACAGACCCTAATGTCCGTGCTCTGATGATTTACTGAAAATCACATCCTCCCTGTATCTGGGGGTGGTCTGGGCCACTCTCAAAGTGTCTCAAAACTAGAAATGGAAACGGCTGGGCCACATACCCCAGCCTGTTCCACCTCTAAGTCAATTCTGCCCCAGTTTCTTTCAGCTCAGGTCCACATTTTGAGTCTACCACTTATCTATTTATTTATTTATTTTTTGGCCACACCACCCAGCTTGCGGGGTCTTAGTTCCCCAACCAGGAATTGAACCCGGGCCCACTGGCAGTGAAAGCACCAAGTCCTAACCACTGGACTGCCAGGAATTCCCAACCACTTATCTATTAAGTAAAATTAGGAAAATCACTCTAAGCCTTAGTTTCATCATCTCTAAGATGTTCCTTTAGCTTAGTGCTAAAATAAGTGCTTAATAAATATTGACAGTAGTGGTGGCAATAACAATAGCTAACGTTCACTGAACATTTACCATGTACTAGATATTGTTTTAATTGTTTTGCAAATGTAAATTTATTAATCCTCATAGTAACACATTCAGAATAGTATTGTCCCACTTTACAGATGAAGAAACTGAGGCCCAGAGAGGTTAAATAAATCTTAGCTCTTACTCATTTTTTAGAAGGCTGGGATGGAAACAAAATGATCTCAAGCACAAAGGATAAACCAGAAATGCAGTTCCAATGCACACTGTACTTCATGGTCTACTTATTTTTGTTAAATCAGCAATTTAAAAAAAAGAGCATCTCTGATGTTGTCTCCGAGAAACTGGTAGTTACAACCAGAAAAACTACAGCTGACGCCATTTCTCTGCACCAAAAAGTTTAAACCTCTGTCAAATTATACCTTGAAAGGGCCAAATTTTAGGTGTTCTCAACACCTCTGTAAAAACTCTAAGTTGAAATAATTATCATTTTCTTACATGCTTCTATTACTTTATTCATTCATTTGAATGTCTTATCTTCTTGTACTTTTGAAACCCACATTAGCTTTTTGCATAATTGTGGTAACCTTCACAAAGCTTATTTAGACAGTTTAAAGAGTAACCCCCAATTATGGCCTTTACAAACTGACTTCAGTCTAAAATTTTTAGGTCATGAAGAACCGACCAAGAACCTTTCTGATCTTTTTTTTTCTTTAAATTAAGGAATTACCAGATCTAATCCAATTTTAATTCTATCTCTTCTCTCAAATCTAATTTGTTACTTATTCACTAGGTTCTTCTTCCCCCTTCCCCCCAGTTGATAATTAACTCACTGTAAGGACAAACATAGTCCAATGCAGTGAGGTTTTTTTCCCAGTATTTTTTCACACATAGCAAGGAAAATCTCTCCAAGTAAGTAAAAAAAAACCAAAACAAACAAAAAAACCCAAAACCCAAAACAAAACAAAGCCCCCACAGATAATGATGTCAATAACTTCAAATTTAAAGTGAAAATTAGAGAAAAGTATAGTTAACTGGAAAAAGAATATAGAAATTTAGAGTTGACTGAGGCCATTATGCAAAACATGGATTTACTCTGAATTCCTGTTTCTACTTTAACCTTTGTACCATTTCATACTTGAACATCAGATGCATCAAATATCAGTTCCTGGTACAGTGCAGGAGCTCAATAAATATCTGTTATATGAATGAAAAACACTATTATCCAAGTTCTCAGTTCCCACATATCTTGACAAAGACCCACCTGCATAATTGAGTGTCTGCCTATGAACTACATACTCCCAGGTCTTGAAAATTACATGCTAATTAAGACAAAGTGGCTAATTAAAGAGTCTTCTTTGCAATGTCAAAGCAGAAGAAATATATACACTTATTTAAGAAGGCTGCATCTGTTAAAGATATAACCTCCTTATACCAGTCCTTTGTCCTTAATAATTAATCAAGTTTTCTCCAAATACAGGGCTTCTTAGTTTCACTCCTGGCCATTTCCAGGAAGGGCCTGGCTTCCATTCTTCTTATCTGAAATTTTAGATGATGTATTTTTTTCAGGACTTGCTCAATCTTAAAAGCCAGTTCAGATCAATTTAACCAATCCCTTCAAGTAGGAGAATTAAAACGGGTTTACTGAAAAGTGACTCTTCTCTAGGCAAGTTCTCTAATCTTTCCTTTCTGTAAAAATCTGAGAAGCTAACCCAGAACAATGCTTTAATCAAGGACAAGCATAGCCGAGGCTGGTCACATAAAGAACTACCAAATCACACAGTCACAGAAGTGATACAATTTTGCTACTTATGTGAACCAATGCTATGCATCATATTTCTTAAGGACTGGTTACAAACATATTAATGTTAATGATTTAATTACATTTTAATGTTTACCTTCTAAAATTACATCAAATTATGGTGCTGTTTTTAAAAAGCCATTGAGAAGCATTTATTGAGTAGTGGTCTTTTATTCTCCATGGGAAAGTCAATCAGCTTCTTTGGGTAGGTTTCAGTTTCTTTATCTCAAAAACAGATAATAATTCACAAGGGATGGTTATGAGGATTAAGTGAGAAAATAAAAGTATAACTACTTTGAAAAGTATAAATTGCTATAAAACTATTATAATTTTTAATAAAATTTCAAGCCAGTTTCAAGGAAAAAAATTAGTGGGATTAAAAATTATTCTACTCAATGAGGAGAAATTGGAAAAAAATTAGAACTGATTACTTAACATTGTCTGGTTTGGCTAGATGTTAACAAGAAACCCCTTGGTTAATTAAGACTGTTGCTAAAAACTTCTCTAATCAATACACTGTCCTATTTCAGGGCATGTAGTAAGTATAATGAAAATAATTTCATCTTTCCTTGAGGATCCTAGGTAGCTTTCTTATTTTTCTCCTAGAGAAGGGAAGCAGAATAAAATTTCTGATTGCTTGAAAATTCTAGTCAGTTGGTTCTAGTTTTGCTATACTTGCTTTTAAAAATGTAATGAGAGCTAATAGACTAGTATTGGCCAGCAGTAATAACCCTGAAAGTAGATGCTGACAGTGGTAGTAAAATAGTGGCCTGGATCCTGGGAACATCTTGGAAAACCTGCACTCAGGTGGAACTGAATCCTGCCTATCACAGTATCCAAACCTTTGTCCTGCTACCTTCAGAAATCCTCAGAGACTGCTACCTGATTTGAACCCTGATGGAAATATCTCAAGCTGTTGTCCATTAAAAAAAAAAAAACCACAACAAAACTTTGGACTGCAAACCAAAACAAGACTTGTTAAAAGAAGTCTCTCTTCAAGGCTCATTCATTCATTCAACAAATATTTGAGCACTTACCATGTGTCAAGCAGTGCTCTATTTGCTCAGGATATAACACTAAAAGTGACAGACAAGGTCTCTGCTCTCATGAAGCTTCCATTCCACTGGGGAAGCTGGACAATTAAACACTGTGATTAGTACTGTGAAGGAAATACAAAGAGAGTAACTGGAGTGGTGGTAGGAAAGGGGGCAGATACTTTAGATACTGGCCAGGGAAGGCCTCTTTGAGTGAATGACATTTGAGGTGAAACCTGAATGATGGGGAGGAGACAGGCAGCCAGCCAGGTGAAGAGACGAGATGGGGGAGTTTTCCTGGCAAAGGAAATAGCAAATGCAAAGGCCCTGAGGCAGGAATAATATGGCTAGGGAGTGAGAAGTATGAAATGATGGCAGAGCCAGTTTAAATAGGATTTACAAGGAATGGTAGAAGATGTTAATTTTATTCTCAGTGTGATGTGATGTCAAACATTGTTAGACAATAGTGTTTGCAACATGAGATATATTTAATGTATTCTATGAGTATTTAATTGCTTATTACATGTATAATGGTTGCAAAATGAACAGGAAAGGCAAGGTTCTCACACTTAGAAGGTTTACAATCTATTAAGGAAGCAATAATTCATAAACAGTGACAGCACTAAGGTAAAAAATGAAGTAAAAATAAAGTGCCAACTGAAGGCTGGGGAGGGAGCCACTGATTCAAATAGAAGACTTTAGAAAAGGCTTCATTTTTTTAAAGTAGCATTTTATTTGAGCTCTTAAGGAAAAAGGATTTAAGGGGGGGCGGGGGGGGAAGGGGGGAGTCTGAGGCTGTGGGAACTGCATGAGCAAAGGCACAGAGGCAGGAAAGCACAGGGTGGGTCCAGGAAACCGTGAATCATTGTATGGCTACAGTGCCAGGTGGGTGGGTAGTGATGTGAGAGATAAGTCTGGAAAAATAGGCTGTCAGGGTGTGGAAGTTGGGGTCTTGAATGGCATGCAGAGAAATTTAGACTTGATTTACTTGGGCTTTGGTTCCCCTTAAGTATGTAAAAGAATCTCTTCAGGTACTTAAAACTGCAGATTCCCATGCCCCATCCCTCCAGATACATTGATTTGTAAGTCTAGGTGGGACCTAAGAATCTTCTTTTTAAACCAACACCCCAGGTGATTCTGAGACAGATAATCAGGAAACCATACTTTGAAAATCAGTGTTCTATTTTTTTATGACAAGTCTGGACTGAAAGGGAAAAACTGAAGCCAACTCTAAGGATTGCCCAAGAACTCTAACAAAAAAGGGGGAGCTGAATTAGAAGAGCCATTATCACTGCTGGGATAGTATCAACCAAAGCTGGTGATTAAATGTGGGAGGAGAGAAGGACGGAAGTGTTCAACACAACTTCTATCCTTGTCCCTAGGGAAATTAGGTGGACGCAGGTACCTGGTGCAGAGGGACCATCCACATGGTCTACCAGCTGTTGGAAATATGAATATGGGCTCAGAAGATATGCAAAGGCACTAAACATACTGGTTAGGTACTCCAAAGTAAATTCAAGACAAATTAAAGAATATAAAAAGTAAAACCATAAAATTTAGAAGGAAATTGAAGTGAATACTTAACCCATCTCTGGATGGCAAAAGACTTCTGAACATAAAAGCAACAGAAAAATCCCAAAGAAAAAGATTTATAGATAAGAAACAATATACCACGTACGAAATTAAAATAACTAAACATTTGACCATAGAACAAAGAATTAATATTCTTAAAACGAAGAGCTTATATGGGAATTCCCTGGCAGTCCAGTGGTTAGGACTCAGCGCTTTCACTGTCAGGGCCAGGTTCAATCCCTGGTTGCAGAAAAACAGTTAAAGACAAACAAACAAAAAACCGAAGAGCTTATACAAATCACAAAGAAAAAAACACTAAGAATAGTTTCTGTATGGAATAGGGGAAGTTATTAAATAACTTGGCTTGGTAGCTTAAACATCTTGTCATGAAGTGACTTGCTTTATATGCACTAGAGATGATCGGGCTTTGTGGCATAGATCAGCAGGGCTCTTTCCATGTACTTTACCAGGTAATCAAGTGTCAACCTACGGGAGTGCCTAAAAATACCGATTGTTGTAACTTCTATTGTCTTGAGAGTACAAATACATTAAATTGCCCCCAAGCTCCACTAAGCCTTGACACCCCTAGGGAAACTGCCTTTATTGCATCCAGTCTTTCCTTGGCTCTATCTATTTAAAATGTGTGCCGGGTTAGGGATGGGACAGAAAATAATTTCACAATGTCTAGTGAGCAGTGGTTCATAAGTCATCCTTTCGATACATAGGTTGTATGGATTTTGGGATCAATAGCCCAACCCTCTCATTTTACAGATGAGGCTCAGAGAAGATGAATGACGTGCCCAAGATCATCTAAGTGGTTGGTTCCCAACACTAAGTTGGGAATCCTGACTCTTAAGCCAGCACCCTTTCCATTTTGCGGTGCTGCTCCATCCATCACAAGCTCTGGATTCTCAAAATAATGGACACGTACAACACCATAATGTCAACTTCTATACACTTTCCGCTTTAATCACTCCACTCATTCAGTTTGGCCTAATAAAAACCTGTACTCCCTCCCCCAAAGCCCCAAATAAATGAAAGAACTCCAAACAAACAAATAAAAAACATAATTAAAATATTAAGACATTTGGGCTTCCCTGGTGGCGCAGTGGTTGGGCGTCCGCCTGCCGATGCAGGGGACATGGGTTCGTGCCCCGGTCCGGGAGGATCCCACGTGCCGCGGAGCGGCTGGGCCCGTGAGCCATGGCCGCTGAGCCTGCGCGTCCAGAGCCTCTGCTCCGCGGCGGGAGGGGCCACAGCGGTGAGAGGCCCGCGTACCGCAAAAAAAAAAAAATTAAGACATTTAAAAATGGGAACAGATTAACCAAAAGACAATTCACAGAAATGGAAATGAAGGTATGAAAAATGTTCACTCTCACTAGTAATTAGAGAAATACAAATTAAATCACTTTTGCTTATCAAATTAGTAAAGATAAAAAAATAAGATTCAGTGTTAACGAAGGATGCACTAAGAGGCCCTCACAATCACTATAGGTGAGAATATTGATCTAGTCATTATGAAAACACAATTTGACAGCAGTACTTTTTAATTTTCATGCCCTTTGACCCAGTAATTAAACTTCTGGGAATCTAACTTAAGGAAATAATGAGTGATTCGTACAAAGATTTATGCATAAATTTGTTCTCAGTTTTTTCACTTATTAGTAATGGTGTAAAAATCAAAACACCCAAGTACATAGTTAAATTTTGTAACATCAATACAATAGGGTATTAAACATCCATTAAAATTGTTTTCAAATAATTTTGATGCCATGGAAAATCATGGAATAATGTAAAGTGGAAAAGCAGATACAAAACTCTATCTACTGTAATAAAATGAACCCAGTTACCTGTGTGTTTATGTGAGTGTGTTTGTGTGTATCAAAGGAAAAAAAAAAAAAGACTGAAAGGAAATACACCAAACAGTACTTCTCTGCAGAACAGATTATGGACTATTTTGTCTCCTTCATAATTTATTTTTTTCCCAGGTTTTCTGTAACTAGCATATATAATTCTTATTTTCAAAATATGTATGGATGTTTGTATATGTGAAAATAAAACAAGAATTATATATATAATATGAAAAGAGGTTTTAAAGATGATTAATTTGTAAATCACTCACATTCAGGTGTCAGTTGAAGTCATGGAAATAGAGCAGAGTGCTCGGGGAGAGAGTATAAGGAGAACAGGATGCTGGACAGGTCATGGCTAACACACACATTTAAGGGGCAAAAAGACTGTGAATTAGTGAAGGAGCATGGAAGGAAATGGTTAGATGGAGAACCAGATAGAGTCACATCAAGAAAGCCACATGAAAGTGGACAGAAAAGTTGTCCACTTGGTCAAATGTTGTCAAGTGACGAGGAGGAGGCCAGTGACAGGGCCATTAGAGGGAAATCACTGGGTACTACGCATGGACAGATCAGTTTCCTCTAGTGCTGGTGGTGGAAACCAAATCTGAGCAAATATTACCTGTTCAATAAAATTGACTGTGAGGAAAAGAAGTCCTGTGCTTAAATTATTTGCTTAAGCTTCAGTTTATGGGGGAAAAAGGTTGTGGAAATCTAAAACCAAGTAAAAGCATATCAGGATGACTATTCTATGGGTAATGAAACAAAAATTGGCAATACTTTGGTGTACAAGAAAAAACATGTTTGAGGGATTGTAAAGTTTCCATTTAGTGAGCTCCATTATAGGATAAATACAGGAAAAAACAGCTCCACACTTGTTACCAGAAGTACAAAAAAGCTGTTATCTTTTTTCCCCAAACATGCAAGTTCTTAGTTTCAGAGCAGTATTAAAGAAATTCTTTAAAAATAAAAATAATGTAAAATTTCATAGTATCATGTTAACTTTTTTTTTTTTTTTGGCCTGCCGCACGGCTTGTGGGATCTTAGTTCCCTGAACAGGGATTGAACCTGGGCCCTCGGCAGTGAGAGTGTGGAGCCAAGGAACTCCCCATGTTAACTTCTTATGACTGGACATGTGAAGTTTCTAGAAACATTTTCAAATATAAAGAAATCATCTGACATGCTAAATAATGGATTTATTGTTGGGTCAAACCTTGTCCTGTTTATGAAAAGAGGTCTGCATTAGCACAATAACTTGACTGAGTCTCAAGGACTTTCCCTCCAGCCACAGAATAAACAAATCAGTATAGCCCTACCAAGAGTACCATTTACCATAGAATCTCAATTCCACAACCATTAAGTAGAAACTACTCAACTTACAACCACTCATTTGTTACTAAAGAACCTTGAAGAGTCTGTGTTAAGTAATTTAACATCACCTGGAGATTACTGTACACAATCCAAAATAAAGTACTTAAACTTCCTATCAAAAAACATACAGTGAAAGACCATACCAACCTTAAAAAAAAAAAGTCTTTTCTCATGGAAATTCCTGACTTAGGAACCAAGGCACACTTTTTCCTATCTGCAGAAAGAGTACAATTCCAATCTCAGTGAAAGTCGCCTATTTGTGAGTGTATGGAATTTAGAATGCCTGAAAACTAGTTTTGCTGTCAACATAAATAATGGCAAATTCTCCCAATTTGTGGTTAGGTGGCCTTTTATGGCAAAGATGTCTAATGATCTCCCACACTCTCAACATTCTTTTGTGTCTGTGTTGTATATATGTCTTTGATGAACCTTTCTGATACAGAAGCTCTAAATGTTGAAAAATACCAGAGGAGGGACTTCCCTGGTGGAGCAGTGGTTAAGAATCCACCTGCCAATGCAGGGGACACAGGTTCGAGCCCTAGTCCGGGAAGATCCCACATGCTGCAGAACAATTAAGCCCGTGAGCCACAACTACTGAACCTGCGCTCTAGAGCTTCAAGCCACAACTACTGAAGCCCGTGCGCCTAAAGCCTGTGCTCCGTAACAAGAGAAGCCACCGCAATGAGAAGCCCGCGCAACGCAATGAAGAGTAGACCCTGCTCGCCACAACTAGAGAAAGCCCGTGTGCAGTAACGAAGACCCAATGCAGCCAAAAAAATAAAATAAATAAATAAATTTATAAAAAAAAAAAGAAAAATACCAGAGGAAGTCCAGATATTTGAAACCCTAAGAGGAACAATAATTAAAATTTGTACTTGAAAACATAAGTAAACAACAAAATCATTGTAGATACACAAAATACATGCAAATACCTACTGTCTTTCCAAAAACTCCTGGTGGGACCACTTTCCTAGAGCGTGAACAGAGAGAAACAATGTCAAAGGAGGTAAGAAATGTGTTCATCAAGTACCACGGCTCATTGCCAAATGAAACAACTATCACCTGTATTATTAACTCAAAATCTCTATTTTATTTTTTTTAACATCTTTGTTGGAGTATAATTGCTTTACAATGTTGTGTTAGTTTCTGCTGTATAACAAAGTGAATCAGCTATATGTACACATATATCCCCATATCCACTCCTTCTTGTGCCTCCCTCCCACCCTCCCCATCCCACCCCTCTAGGTGGTCACAAAGCACTGAGCTGATCTCCCTGTGCTATGCAGCTGCTTCCCACTAGCTATCTGTTTTACATTTGGTAGTGTGTATATGTCAATGCCACTCTCTCACTTCGTCCCAGCTTACCCTTCCCCCTCCCCGTGTCCTCAAGTCCATTCTCTACGTCTGCGTCATTATTCCTGTCCTGCCCCTAGGTTCATCAGAACTATTTTTTTTAAATCTCTATTTTAAAAATGAAAAACATAATCATATAGAAGGGACTGTGGCATGTTCATCCTCTATATACTAGAACACTGGCACACTGTAGGCAGTTACTAAATGCCTGCAGTTTATGAAGAACACTGCAGACTACCACAGACTTCAGATCATTAAAACGCTGCAAAAAATCTTCAAACATTTCTGACCCTTTCCTCCTCCACCCTGTCCCCTGCTCCAAAAAAAAGAAAAGAAAAGAAAGAGAAAGAAAGAAAGAAAAAGACATTTTGAGGGTACCTTAGCAAGAAAAAGTATCCTCTGTAATCAAGATGTGCTGTTAATAGAATTGTTTTCACTTCTGAAGCTTTCTTTTCTTATAATTATTAGGTGGTTAAAATTTGGCCCACCTTTAACCAGAATCTGGAACAAAACTTGAATGTACCAAGCTAAACAAAGTTACACAATGGACCAAGTTTTACAAAATGGCAATGCTTTGCTAATGTTGCCAATACACTATTCTCTTCCCAGAGGCTCTAGAGTTCAGGGACTACATGATAACAACACTTCTAGGCCCAATTCAGAACTGTGAAAATAGCTCCACCAACTATTTACTGAACTACATAGAATTAATGACAAGTCCTAATCCCATTATCAAAAGGCCATAATGTTGACAGAACATAAGGTAAGGAATATGACTCACACAAATACATGGACTGAAGAGAATCACTCACTATTGCTCAAAGGTTTTTGTTATTGTTGTTGTTTATTTTGTTTTGTGTTCAAGGAAAAGCAGAAGAGGGAATTTTTAAAAAACTGTATTCTCTATGCTCCTACAGCACTCTGGGTTGATCTCTAGTATAGCACTGGCCTCACTAATACTCTAAGTTGTATCTATTGACCTGCCTAACCCATTTGATTTTAAGCTATTTTAGAGTAAGAACATTTAGAACTTTGAATCCACAGGACTGACAATACAAGGGGCACTCAATAAATGTTTTGTCCAAAAAAATGAAATGAGTTCTTAAAGTGATTACCTAGTACCATGTTATGTGTTGTTCTATCAATGCAAAACAAAGAAATACATATGCACACACTCGTTTTTGAAGGTCTACCTAAAACATGATCATCCTTCATCCAGGCTATAACTCCACAGGAGCTTAGGAAATGCTCATTGAGGGTCATCTTCTTTTGTGCCTACATCAGACCTCAGAAGAAAGTGTTATTTCATGGTTTCTAAAATACTTATTTGTGAATAGTATTAATAACTATGCAAATGAAAAGTATTCAATTTAACCACTTAAATCAAGAGCAAAAGAAAGAACACCTAATGCAAAAGAAGACCTCTCCCCTTTTAAAGGGTCACTGTCTTAACGGCTGATAACTCCCTAATTATCTTTGACTAACTTGAAAAGTCAAGTCAATAGAACCATCTGGATTAGGCAGACTTCTGAAAGCTGGAATTAGGTGAAAGATAATAGTATTTCAAATATCTCTCACCAGGATGGTAAGCACCAGTAAGGAGGTAAGGAAGGGTGCCAGATGGTTAGCTCCTAGCACCTACAGCTTCAGGCTTAGTAGGTGTAGCCAGGGGTGTACAGTTACCTTATATTAACACCCACGTATTGACAGGTGCCATATGTACACGATAGCGATTCTGGGCTGACACATCCAGCTGTAAGGACTGCTATATTATCAACATATCTCAAAAGGCTGAATGGAAGGGGAGAAAAATCGAAGAGGGAGAGAATGGTTAAAAATGGAGAATGGAAAAGAGCAGTTGAATTATTAGAATATTTCCCTGGGAGACTATTTTGAATTTTGATGAACTGCCGCTTTCCTCCACCACACCAAGAAAGTATGTATTGTTATATATAGTTAGAAAGGAGTGTTCCAGTTGGAAGAGGAGGGGATCCTATCAGTTCCCGCCCTCAGGCAGCAAAAGCTCCGCTCTACATAATTACTCCAACCCCAGCGCAGTACCCAGAAGTGAGGAAAGAGCAAAGGATCAGCAGCTCCTCCACTCCCTTTCTCGAGGGGGAGGGGTTCACGCTCCTTGTGTTCCCCCCACCCCCAAAAGTCCCGGGAGAAAGAGGGTGTGGAGGGAATTCGAGGTCTCCGCGCACTCTCCGGCTGTGGAGGATGTGGAGAAAGAAGGCCCTTACCTGGCTAACAGCGGTCTTTTCTCTGCGCTGCTACCAGCCCTGGTACGGGTCCCTGGCGCTTTGCCTTGCGCACCTGTCGCGACCCAGCTGCAACACCTACAGCTCCCTGCGGCCCCGCCCCGGTCCGGCTCAGAGCCCCGCCCAAGACCCCGCCCACCGACGCGGGGGCGCGCACGTCAGACCGTCTCCCGCGCAGCCTCGGCGAGAGCGTGCGCGCCGCCGGCTGCGTGCTCCTCCTCACGGCTGCTCGCGTTGCTCTGCGGGGCGGCGTGGGCGTGGTGAGGGGCGTGGCTGCTTTTTCCAGGGCCCGTGTCTCGCCCTTTGTTCTTTGAGGGGTCTACGCATTTGCACGACGTAGAGTTCTGTGCTTCTGTACTTTGGCTTTAACCTGCTGACTCAGAGCTTCCACAGTTTGACTCAAGAGCGATTAGGAGATTTGTCCTAGGTTCAAGTGTAGGCCAGTCACCAACCAGGTTCCTGGTGCTTTTGGGGTAAGTTCTGTGCAGGGAGGGTGTTCTAGAGGAGGCCGTGGGGTGTAGTGGAAAGAGCTATAAATTCATCCTGGCTCCACCGCTTGAAGTTCAAGTCGCCTCACCTCACTAGAGCAGAGTTTCTTCATGTAAATGAAGCGGTTGTACAAGGGCAGATCTCCAAGTTCTCCAGCAGCTCTAGCCCTTATCATTCCTTCATTTAGAGCTGTGCTCTAAAGGTTTAGAGTACGTTGGGAGGCCTAGCACTTGGCCATCCTGCCCGCACATTTTGCCCCAGGTACGTGTGGCTGTATGAGGGCCCTTCGAGAATGTCCTTTCCTTTTCCTTTGCCTGCGCCCCACGTGTAGTAAGGTTTCAAACCACAAGTTTTCTTAAGCTTTTCAGAATTCACGTAGGTCGATAAGCACTATATGGGGCTCGTGGTAGTAAACACCTGTATTTACACTTCCTAAAGCAGTTAACGAAGATGTCTAATCAATTTCCAACGGCAGGTGATGGATAGACTAATCAGTTGTTTTCTTATTCCTTCAGATACCCAGCCCAGACTAGGTATTTGGGATAGGTATCAAGCGTCAAGACTCATATTCCCGTGTTGCCTGCCAGTTTTGTTAGAGACTTGTGGCAAATATATAGGATGGTACTGCAGAAAATGCATTCTATTACTTGTGGAGTTCCCCTAGTATATATCACTCCCCATTTTTTTTTAAACAAGCCAATAAAGGCCCTTATTCTCTGCTAAGGAGATTAAGAAGGCAAACCGGAGTCAGAAATTTGCACCTAAATTTGAATCTTGACTCAGCCACTTGTCAGGCAAATTACTCCTTGTTCTCCTGGCCTTTTGAAAATAGAGCTAGTAGTACACCACAGTTGGCTTTTACCAGTTTGCAAGGTTGATTGCTATTTTGGGGGGGGATTTTATGAGCTAGTTGTTAAGCATAACCACTATTAAAATCAATTTATATAAATTAACAAATATGTTAAAAACAGGTAATAAATACTCAAAACGTCACTTTTTTTTTTTTTTTTTTTTTGCGATACGCGGGCCTCTCACTGCTGTGGCCTCTCCAGTTGCGGAGCGCAGGCTCAGCGGCCATGGCTCAAGAGCCCAGCCGCTCCGGGGCATGTGGGATCCTCCCGGACCGGGGCATGAACCCATGTCCCCTGCATCGGCAGGCGGACTCTCAACCGCTGTGCCACCAGGGAAGCCCTCAAAACGTCACTTTTTTAAACTTCATTTTACTAATTACTCTTAAGGTTGTCTATGGTATCTGTAGGATGGAAATACTATATTATGTTGTATGTGTTTCTGTCCAACTCTGTTCATGTTTGTGTGTTTGTCACATATGCAGCATGAAATTGGCTGCAATAGGAGTATTTACACCATGGAAATTGGCAAATGCTACAAATCAGGGCTTGGCTTATTGTTTTGTTGATTTTCTAGACCAAGTGTTTGCAATTTTTTCTGTAAACAGCCAATTAGTAAATATTTAAGGCCTTCTAGTACATATGGTCTTTGTCACAACTGCTCAACTCTTACATTTAAAGTGGGCATGGCTATGTTTTAATAAAGCTGTATTTATAAAAACAGGCAGTAGGCTAGTGGAGAAAATATTAATAATGCAGAACTAAACAGTGTATGACATCTGTGGCCTTGACGTTGTGAGTAGCACAAAAGGTTAAGAAAGTATTGTTCCAGTATTCAAAAACTGTCATCCAGTTCAGTAAAGAAGTTGCTTACGTCATTGACATATGAATGAAGTTCCAACAGTGAAGTTCACTGGTTTGCTTTTTTCTTACTACTTAATTAAACAAAAATATCAGTCAGCATCCATGTCCAAACTACACTTCTTTGGCAGTGATGTGAGCATCTTTTTTGCTGAATCAAATCATAATCAAGAATTTTTTCTTTTTAGGATTCATCATTATACTATTACAGTTGGGTCTTACTGTAGAACATAATCAAGAATTTATTCATAGTCTGATTTTGTGAGATATTGTTGGAAAAAAATTAAAACTGATAGTAGATATTCAAGAAATAGCAAGTCACACTGAAGGTATAGGTAAACACCGAAAAGCACAGTTAGTATTTTTGTTTAAAATTCATGCTAAAGACTCCATTAAAACACAAAGTCTGTTGTGTTTCTATAGAGTAGCAATGAACTATCAGAAAGAGAAATGAAGAAAACAACCCCATTTACAACTGCATCAAAAAGAATAAAATACTTAGGAATAAATTTAATCAGGAAGGTGAAAAACCTATATATTGAAAACTATAAGACATTAATGAAAGAAATGGAAGAAGACACAGATAAATGGAAAGATATTCCATGTTCATGGATTGGAAGAATCAATATTGTTAAAATGTCCATACAACCCAAAGCAATCTACAGATCAGTGCAATTCTTATCAAAATCCCAATGGCATTTTTCAAAGGAATAGAAATAATCCAAAATTTGAATGGAATCAAACAAAACAAAACAAAACAAACAAAAAACCTGAATAGCCAAAGCAATCTTGAGAAAGAACAAAGCTGGAGGCATCACACTCCCTGACTTTGTATTATAAAGCTATTGTAATTAAAACAGTATGGCATTGGCCTAAAAACATACGCATAGATCAGTGGAACAGAATAGAAAGCCCAGAAATAAACCCATGCATATATGGTCAATTAACATATGACAAAGTTACCAAGAATATGTAATGGGGAAAGGATAGTCTCTTCAATAAATGATGTTGGGGAAGCTGTCTTACACCATAAACAAAAATTAACTCAAAGGGATTAAAGACTGGAATGTAAAACCTGAAACCATAAAACTACTGGAAGGAAAAATACAGGCAGTAAGCTCCTTGACATAGGTCTGGTGATGATTTTTTGAATCTGACACCAAAAGCAAAAATAAATAAGTGGGACTATATCATCCTAAAAAGCTTCTGCACAGCAAAGGAGACCATCAACAAAATGAAAAGGCAACCTACTGATGGGAGATAATACATATCTGATAAGGAGGTAATATCCAAAGTCTATAAAGATACAACTCATACAACTCAATAGCAAAGAAAAAATCCAATTAAAAATGGTAGAAGATTTGAATAGATATTTTTCAATAGAAGACATACAGAAGGTAAACAGGTACATGAAAAGATGCTCAACAGTGTTAATCAGGGAAGTGCAAATCAAAACCACAATGAGATATCAAAAGCTCACACCTGTCAGAATGTCTGTTATCAAAAAGACAAGAAATAACAAGTATTGGTGAGGATGTGGAGAAAAGGGAACCCTTGTACACTGCTGGTGGGAATGTAAATTGGTGCAGCCACTGTGGAAAACAGTATGAAGATTCCTCAAAAAATTAAAAATAGACTTACTGTATATTACAGCAATTCTACTTCGGAGTATTTATCCAAAGAAAATGAAAACACTCAAAAAGACATATGCACCCCCATGTTTATTGCAGCATTATTTACAAAAACCAAGACACGGAAACAGCCTAGGTGTCTATCAATGGATGGATGGATAAAGAAAATGTGGTATATATACAATGGAATATTACGCACCCATGAGAAAGAATGACATCTTGCCATTTGTGAAAAGATGGATTGAACTTGAGGGCATTATGCTAAGTGAAATAATACAGAAAAAGACAAATACTGTATGATCTCTCTTACATGTGGATCTTTAAGGAAAAAAAAACCGAAAAAACAAGTTCATAGATATAGAGAGCAGATTAATGGTTGCCAGAGGTGGGAATGGAGGACAAATGGGTGAAGAGGGTCAAAAGGTTAAAAAAAAAAGATGTAAAACAGGCATATATATGCATATTTATATATACACATATTTTTATATATACTAATGTATATGACATAGGTATATAATATATATAAAAACACAGATGCGTACCTATTATTTCTAAAATAATGGAAACAAAATATCACTTTCTAAATCTTTTAGATGAAACCAAATATTAGCATATTCTTAGAAGTTTGCGTTAAAAAAATTATTACCAAAAGCTAAGAATACCATCTGTGACTTATTTTTACCCAGCTCTACATTTATAAGCAGGGTACAAAATATTGGTTTAGCTAATTACAATGTAGTAAAAAAATTTTAATTAAAAAATAAAATGTATGCTATTTCTAAAATCATATTAAAATTATTTTTAAAAATTTTGTTAACGCCCAAGTAGTATTGTGAATTTTACTAACTTAAAATTATTTTACAGATTCAGATCCCTAAAATGCCAAAGTAACAGAGTGACTTATTAAGTTTTTTAAATCTGATGAAGTTTAAAACAGACACAGAAAATGATAGGAGTGAAAATTGTAGGATACCTAAGCTAATGGAAAAAAATTTCAAAGTTGTTGAACAACTAGTCATTGAAGAAACACCATCATGGTTAGCAAAGGAGGTAGATAACCTTGTGCTTCCAGATTGTTGGAATGAAAAGACAAGTGTTTATGTTTTCAGAGCAGTACAAATTGCTTGAAATAAAAGAATATAAACTAATATGTAAGGATTGTTTGATATTTCAGCGTTAGGGAGGGAGAGAAGAAAAGCATGTTCATATGTTCAAGGAATGGAGGGCATATGGAGTAACCCCAAATGGTACTAATAAAACTACTAGGCACACTTTTCTGAAAAAAAAAAAAATTAGGGAATATGATTTTCCTAAAGACTACTAAAATTCACGATTTGTTAAAAGAATCAACTAATGACTCAATTTCCAATTTAGTGTATAAACTAAATAATAAAAATATTGATACTATCATAGATGTTTTTAATACTCTTCACAGTTTAGTAAAACATAGTAGGCCTTTATCTGATAGTGAGGGCAGCAATAAAGTTGAAAGAGGAAAATGGAACAGACACAGACAATTGTTTACATGCAACAAGAACAGCAGACCATATTGCAAAAGAAATTATATGAAGATATTTAAGAATATTATAGAAGAGAATGCCAAATAGGTATTATAATTGATGAGGCATCTACACGTTTGAAGAAAAGAGCCTAGTGATTTATCTCCAGTGCACAGTTGAATCAATTTCTGTATTGGTAATTGTATTTGTTGCTTGTGTCAGCCACAACAGAGTGTATTTCTAATACATTATTGTCTACTTTAAATGATTGTGGCCTTGATAATATTTGAAAGCGAACTTAATTGCATTTTGTTCTAATGGTGCTTGTACAATAGTGGAAAGGAAGTCTGGAATAGCTGCAAATTTGTTAGAATATTTTCCTGAAGCCATTATTTGGCACTAAGTCATCAATTCCAATTCAGTATCTGAAATGGAAGTCAATTGTTTAAAAATATTCTGGATAAAATTTATTCTATTTATCACCAATCTAACAAAAATAAAATTGATTGGAAACTGTAGCTAAAGAACTTGAAATTAAGATTATTAAAACTGGTCTATAACACCACATTGTAAATCAACTACAATTAAAAAAAAAAACTGATCTAGTACTGAGATTGAGATGGGTGGCATGTAGTTTACAAACTGCCGCTGCTGTATGTCAGGCATATACTTCATCATATATGCATTTTTCTCATTCTTTTTATTCTGGTTTGGCAAAGAGATTAGCTAAGATTACTTTCTTACAAGACCTTGTTTGTTTGTTTTTTTTGAATTTTATTTTATTTTTTTATACAGCAGGTTCTTATTTGTTATCTATTTTATACATATTAGTGTATACATGTCAATCCCAGTCTCCCAATTCATCACACCACCATCCCCACCACCACCCCACTTTCCCCCCTTGGTGTCTATACGTTTGTTCTCTACATCTGTCTCTATTTCTGCCTTGCAAACTGGTTCATCTGTACCATTTTTCTAGATTCCACATATATGCGTTAATATATGATATTTGTTTTTCTCTTTCTGACTTACTTCACTCTGTATGACAGTCTAGGTCCATCCACGTCTCTACAAATGACCCACTTTTGTTCCTTTTTATGGCTGAGTAATATTCCATTGTATATATGTGCCACATCTTCTTTATTCATTCATCTGTCGATGGGCATTTAGGTTGCTTCCATGATCTGGCTATTGTAAACTGGGGTGCATGTGTCTTTTTGAATTATGGTTTTCTCTGGGTATATGCCCAGTAGTGGGATTGTTGGGTCATATGGTGATTCTATTTTTAGTTTTTTAAGGAACCTCCATACTGTTCTCCATAGTGGCTGTATCAATTTACATTACCACCAACAGTGCAAGAGGGTTCCCTTTTCTGCACACTCTCTCCAGCATTTGTTGTTTGTAGATTTTTTGATGATGCCCATTCTAACTGGTGTGAGGTGATACCTCATTGTAGTTTTGATTTGGATTTCCCTAATAATTAGTGATGTTGAGCAGCTTTTCATGCACCTCTTGGCCATCTGTATGTCTTCTTTGGAGAAATGACAAGACCTTGTTTTTTAAAATTTATTTTTGGCTGCATTGGGTCTTCGTTGCTGTGTGTGGGCTTTCTCTAGTTGCGGCGAGCAGGGCTACTCTTCATTGCAGTGTGTGGACTTCTCATTGTGGTGGCTTTTGTTGCGGAGCACAGACTCTAGGTGCACAGGCTTCAGTAGTTGTGGCACGTGAGCTCAGTAGTTGTGGCTCGGGCTCTAGAGCGCAGGCTCAGTAGTTGTAGTGCATGGGCTTAGTTGCTCCGTGGCATGTGGGATCTTCCCGGACCAGGGCTTGAACCTGTGTCCCCTGCATTGGCAGGCGGATTCTTAACCACTGTACCACCAGGGAAGCCCAAGACCTTGTTTTAATGATTGATATTCTTTGAGATTTTTCATTACTTTCAATTGCATTGCAATGAAGATCAACTACTATTCAGAAAGTTAAAAAAAATTAAATGCGTCATAAAAGCTTTAGAAAATTTAGAATTGGTATTAGAAAGCATGAATCTCATGTCAGAGATTTAAGTCAGATAAGTTTAAAGACATTCCATTTATTTTTTTCAACTTTTTTTTTTTTTTGGCTACACTTCATGGCCTGTGGGATCCTAGTTCCCCCACCAGGGATCGAACCCACACCCCCTGCTCTGGAAGCACAGAGCCTTAACCACTGTACGGCAAGGGAAGTCCCAAGACATTCCATTTAATAAAAATAAATTTGAAGCTCTGCCTAGAAATGTGTTACTAAAAAGTAATGAATTTATGTCTTATTAGAAACAAAGCATTTTGAATTATTTTGATTTATTAGAACCATCTCCTTGGCCTTGTGAGGAACTAACTTCACCATGGATCACTGGTAGGGGGAAATTGTATTATTTAAGTGAAATTTTAAACATGAACTTTTCAGGGATTTGTAGATAATAATGTAGAATTAAACAATGTTACACTCCCTGCAACTATTCAAAAAGCTAAAAAAAACCCCACAATTGCAGTCAATAGTGCTAAAGCTGAAAAAAGCTTCATTTTAATGAATTTGTACCAGGTGAGAAATGGTAGTTCAGTAGTAGGTCATGTATCAAATTTAATGACAAGAAATTTATTGGGAAAAGAGTTAGCAGATTGGGATCATCAAATGATGGTTATACCATGACCCTTTGCTTTTCTCCTGTATTGGGTCCTTCGTTTCTTCACTCCTGATTTCTCAACATTTGCACCATTGACATTAATTATTTATTCTTTATTGTGAGGCACTATCCATATTCATATGTGTAACTAATTCATTTTTAAATGCTTTGAAGTATTCCATTGAAACATATATCACTGCTGGATATTTACATTATTTCCATTTTTTCACTTTATAAACAGTGTTAAAAGGACATCCTTGTACTTATATGCTAGAATTGCTAGGTATATGCCTCCAGTTTATCCTAACATCTGTAGTGTGAGATCTCATTTCTCTACATCCTTGCCAAAAGTTGGTATTAGCAGACTTAAATCTTTGCCAGTTTGATGGGTATGGAATGACAGTATCATTGGTTTAATTTGTACTTGTCTAATTGATGACAAGAATAAATATGTTTTTTCATGCTTATTGGCCATTTGAATTTCTTTGCTGTGAATTGCTTATTCAAATCCTTTGTTCATTTCCCTCCTAGTTCATTTGCTGTGGTTATCTTTCTACAGTTCCCCCTGGCACTTGTGCATTGATGTACGTATTTTCCATTGCATAAATACAATCTTTATCTTGTTTCCCTTAACTTCATTCAACTTCTTCTAAGTAAAAGTCATTCATTTTTTCATTCAATAAATGTTTATTGAGTGCCTATAATATGCTAGGTACAGTGCCAAGCACTGGGGAATTCACTGGAGAACAACACAGTGATTCAGTGGGTTAGGGTTAGTAAATAAATTAATAGAATACTTTAGATAAGTATATGATTGGGAAAAATATAGGAGGCTGTTATAGCCCTTAGAAAGGTTTGGGACTCAAAAGTCTTCCTTGTGGAATTTATGTCTAAACTGAATGGTAAATAAGAATTAGCAAGGCAGAGGGTTGTGTGTGTTTGATTGGTTCACTGGAAGGATAGATAGATTGGATGGGATCAACTGGGGAGAACAAAGCATAGTTGGGGTATGCTTTCTTTAAAAATGGGGAAATGTTCAATATAGCTTAACCCTAGAGTACAGGAAGTAGTAGTCACCTATGAAACCAGAAAGGTAAGCAGGGCCCAGATTTTACAGGGCATTGGAAGACATGTTAAGGAGTTTGAACTCCACTGTAGGAGAACTGGGGAGCCATTAAACATTGTGCCTTAAAGTACGGATTACCTACATCAGAATCACCTACAAGTCGTATTAAAATTGCCCACTCCTATATTCTACCCCAAACCTATTGAACCAAAATCACTGGGGTAGGGATTTCCCTGCGGTCCAGTTGTTTAGGACTCCGCGCTTCCACTGCAGTGGGCATGGGTTTGATCCCTGGTCAGGAAACTAAGACCCTGCATGCCATGGGGCCCGGCCAAAGAAATAAAAATAATAAAAAGTTAAAATCACTAGGGTAAAGTTCCCAAATCTATGTTTGTTTGTTTGTTTTTTAACAACAATGCCAAGTAATTTCTTAGGCGTATTGAAGTTTGTACAGTAAAGTATTTGAGCCCAGGGAGTGATATGATCAGATGCGTATTTGGTTGCAACACGAACAGTTTAGAAGGTGGCAAAACTGGAGGTTAGGAGACCCATTAGGTGACTGTTGGAATAATCTAGGTAAGAGAAGTTGATGACCTGAACTAGATTGGGATTGGAGTTGGAGAAAAGTAGATGAACGAGAGAGATGTGAATGTCAGATTATTTGGAAGATGAATTGTCAAGACTTGATGGTTTGCTTGGATATGGAGGTAACATGCAGCTGCATGAATGCTGGTGCTATTTCCTGATCTGGAGAGAATGCAGGAAAACTAGCAAGCTCCTTATGGTAGTGGTGGAAGAGTAGAAAAGAGAAACCAAGTTCAACTGTGGGCCTGTTAATTTTAACAGAGGAACACAGCATTGTAAAAGCAACTATACTCCAATAAAAATTAATTTAAAAAATTTAATGGGGGACTTAAAAGGAGAGATATCCAGTAGGCAACTAGAGGATAGTTCAATAGTCGCTAAGAGAAATATCTGGCTATAAGATACAGCTATAGCAGAGGCAGATTTGCTGTGAAGCTGATGAAGTTACTCCAGGTCTCTTTTGCAAAGTCTCCTTTCAAGGCTCTGAGACAGGCGCTAAGAATTCTATATTTGAAGAGCTATATTAATTTTCTTAAGTTGTGTGAACTTAATTTCCCGATTGTGTAAGCTTTAGGCCTCAGAAAACCTTGGATCTGTTTCTGAGCTATATAGGTCAAAATTATCAGTGTACATGATGGTAACGAAGTACCCTGAGAAGACGAGATTGCCTTAGGAGAATGTATAGAGTAAAAAACAACAGAGATCTTAATATGTTACACATTGTTTTCCAGGAATAACTATTATTTTAAATTAGGTATAGAGAAAAATCAGGGGAAAAAAATCTTAAAAAACAATGTAAAAAAGTTTGTAGTCGTATGATACACTATGATTTAATTGAACTTAAAAGCTTTATATATTTAAAGTATTATATAAATTTGCCTTTTTGGGTAGGCCCATAAGGAATCATTTTGATAACTGTGAATGAAAAAATTAAACTCTCAAGAGTATTTTTTTTCTAAATCTTAAAAGAAGGATGAAGATTTAAGTTAAATATGGTGGTTCTTATCTAAATACTTTTCGAATCAGATAAATATCTACTATTTAATGTGTAATAGATCATATATATATCACATATAATATTGGTTTGGCCAAAGAGTTTATTCAATTTTTTCCATAAGATGGCTCTAGTAGCACTTAGTTGTCTTTAACTTCATTCGAAACAATTTTGTTAGATTGTATTGTGACAGCTGTCATATCAGCGTGCATAAAAAGAAAAAAATCAAAATTGGTGAATTTTTGTGGAGCTATTTTAACATTGAAGATGGAAGAAAAAAGCAATATTTTTGGCATATTTGCTTTATTATTTCAAGAAAGGTCAAAATGCAACTGAAATGCAAAAAAAAAAAGGTTTGTGCAGAGTATGGAGAAGGTACTGTGACTGATCGAACATGTCAAAAGTGGTTTGCAAAGTTCCGTGCTGGAGATTTCTCGCTGGATGATGCTCCACGGTCGGGTGGACCAGTTTAAGTTGATAGCGATCAAATCGAGACATTAATTGAGAACAGTCAACTTTAAACCATGCGGGAGATAGCTGACATACTCAAAATATCCAAATCAAGCACTGAAAATCATTTGCACCAGCTTGGTTATCGCTTTGATGTTTGGGTTCCACATAAGTTAAGCGAAAAAAACCTTCTTGACCGTATTTCCTCATGCGATTCTCAACTGAAATGTAATGAAAATGTTCCGTTTTTAAAACAAATTGTGACGGGTGATGACAAGTGGATACTGTACAATAATGTGGAACGGAAGAGATCGTGGGGCAAGTGAAATGAACCACCACCAACCACACCAAAGGCCTGTCTTTATTCAAAGAAGGTGATGTTGTGTATATGGTGGGATTGGAAGGGAATCCTCTATTATGAGCTCCTTCTGGAAAACTGAACAATTAATTCCAACAAGAGCTGCTCCCAATTAGACCAACTGAAAACAGCCCTTGACGAAAAGCGTCTGGAATTAGTCAACAGAAAACACATAATCTTCCATCAGGATAACGCAAAACCGCATGTTTCTTTGATGACCAGGCAAAAAACGGTTACAGCTTGGCTGGGAAGTTCTGATTCATCCACTGTATTCACCAGACATTGCACCTTTGGAATTCCATTTATTTCGGTCTTTACAAAATTCTCTTAATGGAAAAAATTTCAATTCCCTGGAAGACTGTAAAAGACAGTTCTTTGCTCAAAAAGATTAAAAGTTTTGGGAAGATGGAATTATGAAGTTGCCTGAAAAATGGCAGAAGGTAGTGGAACAAAAGGGTGAATACGTTGTTCAACAAAGTTCTTGGTGAGGGACTTCCCTGGTGGTCCAGTGGTTAAGGCTCTGTGCTTCCACTGTAGGGGGGCTGGGTTCAATCCCTGGTCAGGGAACTAGATCCTGCATGCATGCCACAACTAAAGATCCTGCATGCCGCAACTAAAAGATCCCAGGTGCTGCAACTAAGACCCGGTGCAGCCTAAATAAATATTTTAAAAAACAATAAAGTTCTTGGTGAAAATGAAAAATGTGCCTTTCATTTTTACTTGAAAACTGAAGGCACTTTTTTGCCAACCCAATATATAGATAAGTGTATCATTTACTCTTTGCCTCAAAAAAAATCTATTCTAGTTCAGTCAACGGCCTTCTCATCTTCATTCTTAAAAATTGTCAAGGAAAGGAAATCTTTATAAATTTATTTATTTAATTTATTTTTGGTTGCATTGGGTCTTTGTTGCTGCGTGCAGGCTTTCTCTAGTTGTGCAGAGCAGGGGCTACTCTTCATTGAGGTGCGTGTGCTTCTCATTGAGGTGGCTTCTCTTCTTGTGGAGCACGGGCTCTAGGTGCGCAGGCTTCAGTAGTTGTGGCCTGCGGGCTCAGTAGTTGTGGCTCACGGGCTCTAGAACGCAGGCTCAGTAGTTGTGACGCACGGGCTTAGTTGCTCCATGGCATGTGGGATCTTCCCGGACCAGGGATCGAACCCATGTCCCCTGCATTGGCAGGCGGATTTTTAACCACTGTGCCACCAGGGAAGTCCCAGGAAAGGAAATCTTCAATAATGTCCCATGATCAGAAATCCCTTATGTCTAATCTAAATCTCTGATTCTCATGCAGGAAGAGGACCATTTTTTAAAAATCAGCTTTATTGGACTTCCCTGGTGGTGCAGTGGTTGAGAGTCCGCCTGCCGATACAGGGGACACGGGTTCGTGCCCCGGTCCGGGAGGATCCCACCTGCCGCGGAGCGGCTAGGCCTGTGAGCCATGGCCGCTGAGCCTGCGCGACTGGAGCCTGTGCTCCGCAACGGGAGAGGCCACAACAGTGAGAGGCCCGCGAACCGCCCCCCCACACAAAAAAAAATCAGCTTCATTGAGGTATGTTTTACATACATTAAAATTCATCAGTTTTAAGTGTACATTTCATTGTGTTTTTGACAAATGTGTACAGCAGTGCAACCACCATGACAATCCAGATATATAATATTTCTGTCACCCTCAAATGTTCCCTGTGCCCCTTTGCCATCAGTCTCCCCCACAATCTCTCACCCCTGCCCCCGGCAACCACTAATCTGTTTTCTGTCATTGCAATTTTGACTTCACCAGAATTTCATATAAATGTTTATAGTCTTTTGTGTCCATCTCTGGCTTCTTTCACTTAACACAATGCTTTTGAGATTATCCATGTTGTATCAGTAGTTCACTCCTTTTTAATGCTAAGTAGTATATTCCATTGTATGGATATATCACAATTTATTGATTCACCAGTTGATGGACATTTCAGTTGTTTCTAGTTGGGGGCTATTATGAAGAAAGCTGCTATGAATGTTTACATACCAGTTATATACCAGTTCATATTGACATCTGTTTTCATTTCTCTTGGGCAAATACTCAGGAGTAGGATTGCTTAGGAGTGAGTTGCATTGCAATGTGCATTTAACTTTTTAAAAAACTGCCAGACTTTTCCAAAGTGAATGTAATATTTTGCATTCCCACCAGCAATGTGTGAGTTCTAGTTGCTCCCCATTCTCTGCTGCACTTAGTATTGTTAGTCTTTTTAATTATAGTGATTCTAGTGGGTGTAGTGATATCTCGTGGTTAATTTGCATTTCCCTAATAACTAATGATGTGAATCTTTTCATGTGCTTATTTGCATTTCATATATCTTTGTTGATGGAGTATCTGTTCAAATCTTTTGCCCATTTATTAATTGGATTATTTGTCTTATTGAGTTGTAAAAATTATTTATATATTCTGGATACAAGTCTTTTATCAGATACATGCTTTGAAAGTATTTTCTCCCAGTCTGTGGCTTATTTCTTTTTCTTTTTTTTAAAATTAATTAGTTAATTTATTTTTGGCTGCGTTAGGTCTTCGTTGCTGCCTGTGGGCTTTCTCTAGTTGTGGTGAGCAGGAGCCACTCTTCATTGCAGTGCGTGGGCTTCTCATTGTGGTGGTTTCTCTTGTTGTGGAGCACGGGCTCTAGGCACGTGGCTTAGTAGTTGTGGCTCGCAGGCTCTAGAGCACAGGCTCAGTAGTTGTGGTGCACGGGCTTAGTTGCTCCGCGGTATGTGGGATCTTCCCAGACCAGAGAATGAACCTGTGTCCCCTGCACTGGCAGGTGGATTCTTAACCACTGTGCCATCAGGGAAGTCCACTGTGGCTTATTTCTTAATTTTTCTTAAGTGTCTTTCAAAAAGCAGAAGATTTTTTTTCTTTTTGGCTTTTTTTTTTACTTGTCATACCTTTTATTTTTTAATTGAAATCTTGTTGATTTACAATATTATATAAGTTGCAGGTGTACAACATAGTGATTCATGATTTTTAAAGGTTATACTCCATTTATAGTTATTATAAAATATTGGCTATATTCCCTGTGCTGTACAATATATCCTTGTAGCTTATTTATTTTATACACAGTAGTTTTTAGCTCTTAATCCCCTACCCCTATCCTTCCCCTCTCCGCTTCCCTCTTCCCGCTGGTAACCACTAGTTTGTTCTCTCTGAGTCTGTTTCTTTTTTGTTATATTCACTAGTTTGTTTTATTTTTTAGATTCCACATATAAGTGGTAACATAAAGTATTTGTCTTTCTCTGTCTGACTTATTTCACTAAGCATAGTAACTTCCAAGTCCATACATGTTGTTGCAAATTGCGAAATTTCATTCTTTGTTATGGCTGAGTAGTATTCCATTATATGTATATGTGTGTATATATATATACACACACACACCACATCTTCTTTATCTTTTCATCTGTTAATGAACACTTAGGTTGCTTCCATATCCTGGTTATTGTAAAGCTGCTATGAATGTTGGGGTGCATGTATCTTTTCAAATTAGTGTTTTTGTTTTCTTTGGATGTATACACAGAAGTGGAATTGCTAGATAATATGGTAGTTCTATTTTTTAGTTTTTTGAGGCACCTCCATACTGTTTTTCACAGTGGTTGTACCAATTTACATTCCCACCAACAGTGCAAGAGGGTTCCCTTTTCTCTACATCCTCACCAACATTTGTTATTTGTGGTCTTTTTGATAATAGCCATTCTGACAGGTGTGAGGTTATATCTCATTGTGGCTTTGATTTGCATTTCTCTGATGGTTAGTGATGTTGAGCATCATTTCATGTGCTATTGTTCATCTGTATGTCTTCTTTGGAAAAATGTGTATTCAGGCCTCCTGCCCATTTTTGGATCAAGTTGTTTTTTTTTTTGATGTTGAATTGTATAAGCTGTTATGTATTTGGGGCATTATCCCCTTATCAGTCACATCATTTACAAATATTTTCTCCCATTCAGTAGGTTGTCTTTTCATTTTGCTGATGGTTTCCTTTGCTGTGCAAAAGCTTTTAAATTTAATTAGGTCCCATTTGTTTATTTTTGCTCTTGTTTCCTTTGCCTTAGGAGATAGATCCAAAAAAATATTGCTGTGATTTATGCCAAAGCCTGTTCTGCCTATGTTTTCTTCCAGAAGTTTTATAATTCCTGGTCTTACGTTTAGGTCTTTAATCCATTTTGAATTTATTTTTGTATATGGTTTGAGAAAATGTTCTAATTTCATTCTTTTACTTGTACCTGTCCAGTTTTTCCAGCATCACCTATTGAAGAGACTGTCTTTTTTCCATTGTATATTCCCAGACAAAAAGAAATAAAAGGAATCCAAACTGGAAAGAAATAAATAAAACTGTCACTGTTTGCAGATAACATGATACTATACATAGAAAATCCTGAAGACACCACCAAAAAACTACTAGAGTTCACCAATGAATTTGGTAAAGTTGCAGAATACAAAATTAATATACAGAAATCTGTTGCATTTCTATGCAGTAACAATGAGCTATCAGAAGGAGAAATTAAGGAAACAATTCCATTTACAATTGCATCAAAAAGAATAAAATAGCTAGAATAAACCTACCTAACGAGGTAAAAGACCTGGACTAAGAAAACTGTAAGACACTGATGAAAGAAATTGCATATGACACAAACAGATAGAAAGATATACTGTGTTCATGGATTGGAAGAATTAATATTGTTAAAACGACCATATTACTTGAGGCAATCTACAGATTCACCGCAATCCCTGTCAAAATACCAATGGCATTTTTCACAGAACTAGAAAAAATAATTTAAAAATTTGTATAGAAACAGAAAAGACCTGAAAAAGTCAAAACAGTCTTGACAGACAAGCACACAGCTGGGGGTATCACGGTCTCTGACTTCAGACTATACTACAAAAAGCAGAAGTTTTAAGTTTTGATGAAGTACAGTTTATCAGCTCTTTTCTTTTATGGCTTTGTGCTTTTTGAATTCTAAGAAATCTTTGTCTAATCCAAGGTCACAAAGATTTTTGTCTATGTTTTGTAGTTTTAGAAATTTTATAGTTTCATCTCTTACCTATTCTTTTATGATTCATTTCAAGTTAATTTTTTTGTATATGGTGTGAGGTAAGGGTGAAGATTTTTCCACATGGATATCTAGATGTTCCAGCACCATTTGTTGAAAAGGTTATCCTTTCCCCCATTCAATTACTTTGGCCCCTTGGTTGAAAATTAAATGAATATATTTGTGTTTGTCTATTTTTGGACATTCTATTATATTCCATTTAACTGTATGTCTATGATAATCTTTTAGTAATGAAAATAATTTATTTTACTTTGGTGGAAAGTATTCTCAAGTTATTCTTAGATATTATGAGAAAGGGCTGAATCCTATACATGTGAAAAATTTTCATTCTCCTCAAACACCTATTACTCTAACTGGAAATGTATATGTGTACTAAAGGATTTTCCCATAAGTAATTCCTAGGATAGTAAGCTATTGTAGGGAATATACATTTTTTTATGTAATAGACGTAATTAGGCATTTTTTGTTTGCTTATAGCTTCATTTTCTCAGAATGTAAAAAAGAGGGTAAAATAAACTCTTGTCATGTGGAAATCTTTAAAATAACCAAAACTATGTTCTGTTAAGAAAAAAATGAAAAAAATATTGAAAATTTCAAAGAATAAAGCAGAATAAACCTGTTCTTTGGGAATAATAGCAACATAAATACTACAAATCAAGGAAGGGGATTTCCTGACTTCTGCTTCCAAGCAGTTCCAATAAATGAAGGAGGAAGTTATTTTCCTTTTTAAAAAAACTTATTCTTGGCAGGATTAGTGTACTTCCTTTCACTCTTTTAGGACTTTAAATACATATACACTAATGTTACTGAACTTCATAAACCTTTGGGATTTTTGTCAGATTCTTAGTTTGCAGAGTCTTAAATTGTTTCAGTAAAAAGTCACTTTGTTAAAAAAAAAAGTCACTCTGTTGTGGAAAAGTCCAGAGCCAGGGAGATGATGCATTACCGAGAGGGACGGAAACACTCAAACATTAACAATTGACTTGGAGCGTCCCTTGCTCTGGTGAAATAAGCATAGGCTTTGGAACCAGAATACATTTGCATTTAATCTCTTTGACTTCTTAACATGAGTTGGGGGTGGGGGCAAGTTTCCTAACTTCTTTAAGTCTCAGCTTCATCACTGGCAATAATAATACTTGGTTGACGTTGTTGTCATGAGGATTAAATTAAATGACCTAGTACTCTGCTTAGCATATACTACACATTCAGTAAATATCAAATCCCTGTCCCTCTTCTCCCAGTCCTTCCTCATATAGGTTGAGAAGTTTTCTGGAGGTAAATTGTATACCCCACATCAGAAGCTGATCTGTTTGTTCTTCCTTATTTTTTTGGTAACAGACTGATAGAAGTTTGAAAATTACTGGGGAACAGGAGAACAGATGAGCTCAGGGATCAGACTCTAGGATAAGAAACTAGTTCAGCAGGAAGTTTGCACTGTCAGCCCCTTAAGGATCATATGCTCAAGGTGTCTAATCCCATCTCACATGTTTAATACCTCAAATGTCACTTGATGGTAGAAGACTCTCTAGGGAATTCTGTGAGAACAGTACCCAGCTGTAGTGGAAAGCTGACCTGAGAGCACCTTTTAGTCTTTCTCTATCCTTCTTTGTCCTAATGTAATTTAATTATGTCCTCTCTTGCTTCAGCTTTTAAATTCAAAGACACTTATTATTAGAGTTTGTTACCTTAAATTACCAGATTCTGGCCCTTGTCATCTCCTCCCACCTTGATCCTATGAAAGAGACAGTGGCACTGCCTAATTTAAGTTGCTTTTGGTTCCTCTTCCCTGCTTCCCCACACACCTGCCCTTTCACAATTAATTTCATTTCTAAAGGCAGGAAAAAACTTTTCAAAATGCCCCAGCTACTTATTGTGAAGACCTCCATATCCCTATAGCAAACAACAGATCCTCAATTATGTGTGCAGATATCTTAATGTACTTTTTGGGGGATATTGCAGAAAAACTATCAATTTTTATTTTGAGAATATCTGCCAAAACCCAGAACACTCCCAGTCGGTTAGACTGATTACATTAACTTACCGTTATGTCTGTGTCACTATTCCAATTCTAACGAAGAACAAAATGAAGACTAGACTTCCTATATTGTTTACTCTCTGTATTAGACCTTGAGAATATAAAAAGTACAAGATTTGGACTTCATACTTAAGTCACAGGGAAGGCAAGCTAAGATTAGAATTCAAAGGCCCTGGGCTTCCCTGGTGGCGCAGTGGTTGAGAGTCCGCCTGCCGGTGCAGGGGACACGGGTTCGTGCCCCGGTCCGGGAAGATCCCACATGCCGCGGAGCGGCTGGGCCCGTGAGCCGTGGCTGCTGAGCCTGCTCATCCGGAGCCTGTGCTCTGCAGTGGGAGAGGCCACAACAGTGAGAAGCCCGCGTACCGCAAAAAAACAAACAGTAACAAAAGAACAAAAACAAAAAAAGAATTCAAAGGCCCTAATTCTGTTTTCTGGCATGTACAGAAATTCTATTGTATAGTGCATTGGATTTATCTCAAGCATAAAAATACGCAGAGCTCTTCCTCTGATTCTATATATAAGATATATTCATATATATGTACATATATTTAACTTAGACTGTAACACCTATCAAATAATATTTCACTAATTGGTTGACTTCCAAAAGCTCATTCTTTTCTCTGCTCCTTTTATTCATGCATAGATTTGAGCCTGCTCAGATATATATACAAACTTTTTTACACTTTCTGTTACAATGTCACTCAGATGTAGCAACATCATGAGTAAGAAAAACAGTCATTAAACACTCTTTTCTGGAAAGAGTTCTTGTTAGAAGAAATAAGTAAAGGTCTTTATGTTTAAGCTATTGCTACATGGATATTCTGGTACGTGCTGCTGAAAGCACCATTGAAGAAATTCAGTCTGTAGTTAAAGCATCTGACCTAGATAGGTGTTCTTCCAGATTTTCAAAAACTAGATCATTTAAATCTTATGTAAACATTTCAAGAAATAGAAAAAGTAGAAATACTCTCCAACTCTTTCCATAAGACCATGATAGCCTTGATACCAAAACAAGGAGAGAAAGAAAAAGGCCAATCTTATAAAAATTCTAAATAAATTATTAGTAAATTGAATCTAGCAGTGAAGATCATTTCCAACATTAAAATGTTACAAGAATTCTCTCTAAAACCAGGAACAAGATAAAGATATCTACTATATACCACTTCTAATGAGGAGTTTATAGAAAGTCCTAGACAGTCCTTAGTCCCATAAGTCAAGGAAAAGAAATAAGAGATAGGAATAAATCTAACAAAATATATATTAGATACGGAGAAATTTTAAATTTTATTGAAAACATTAAAGAAGCTATAAATGAATAGAGAAATATCCCATGTTCATGTGTAGGAGGACTCAATGTCAAAAAGATACTCATTTTTGGGAATTCCCTGGTGGTCCAGTGGGTAAGAACCCATGCTCCCAATGCAGGGGACCCGGGTTCCATCCCTGGTCAGGGAACTAGATCCTGCATGCATGCCGCAAGTAAGAAGCCCGCATGCCACAACTAAAGATCCCGAATGCAGCAACAAAGATCCCGAGTGCTGCAACGAAGACCCGGGGCAGCCAGAAATAAATATTTTTTTTAAAAGATACTCATTTTTCAAAATTTATCTATAAATTCAATGCAATCCAATCAAAATCCCAACAGTATTTTTCTAGGAACTTGACCAACTGATTCTAAAAGTTATAGTAATTAATACACAATATGGTATTATTGGTGCTAAGATTGGTAGATCAATGAAACAGAATATAGGGCCTAATAACAGATTCCTACCTATAAGGATTAATTTGATATATGATTAAAGATGACATTTCAGATCACTGGCTGATGAGGTGGTCAATAAAGAGTGTTGGGATAATTGACTATTCATATGGAAAAATAGGAAATACTGTCCTATTCACATCAAAATAAATTCCAGGTTCAGTAAAGTTCTAATATAAACAGCACGACAAAGCAGAGAATAGAAGGATGTGGAGCTGAGAGACAGTAACTCAATAACTGGTACGTACATCCCACCTGGTACCAATTGGAACCAGTACATTCCATCTCTCACCTAGATCATGGCATGCACAACTTCATTAGCCAGTTTCCCTATGTCTTGTCTTCTGTCTTGTCCTCCCCAGTCCATTCTCTATACCGATAGAGTATGTGCTCTAAAATGAAAATTTTATTGTTACTCCCCAGCTTAAATTCCATTCATGGCTTCTCATTATCCTCAGTATAAAATCTAAAACCCTCAACATGGCCTGAAGCCTGCTTATATCTTTTTTTTTTTTGCCTGCTTATATCTTTAGCTTCATCTCTTAGTTCTCTACCTTCACTCTCACTTCCCTGCAGGGTAGGTCCCAGCTCTTCTGACCTTTAGCTCTTTAAGTACAATACTCTGTCTGGCCTCTGGATCTTCTCATGACATTCTCTTGAACTTGGAATACTTTTTCTTACCCTATTTCGCTTGATTAAATCTTCTTTCTCCTTCAGTCCCATCCTAGGAGTCATTCCTCAGGAAAACTTCCTCTGACACAGCAAATTTAGATTAAGCATCCCTTCTAAAATATCCCTTATTAACCTGTAAATTTACTCATTATTATTGCATTTATCAAACCGTATGGTAAATGCTTATTTGTTCCCTTACTACTTTCTTGCAATTCATGAAAGCAGGGATTATTTACCTAATTGATCACCAGTGCTTAGCACATTGGTGTATAGGCATTCAGATACTTATTAAATGAATGATCTCAAATATAATTTCCTCATTCTTTTTCTTTTGCCCTTACCTGTCCATAATATGGCTTCGAAGTGTATACATTTTGATTATTATATTTATCAAAAAATGTTATTTCTAGGGAATACCCTAGAGGTTCAGTGGTTTGGACTGTGTGTTTCCACTACAGGGGGCACAGGTTCGATCCCTGGTCTGGAACTAAGATCCCGCATGCTGCAGAGAGTGCGGCCAAAAAACAAAAAATAAAAATTAAAAAAATGTTATTTTTAGTAATGTTTTCATGATAGCTGAATCCACTAACACATGGGTCAGCAAACTATTTCTATAAAGGGCCAGTTAGTAAATATGTTAGACTCTGTAGGCCACATACAGTCTCTGTTACTTCTCCTCCTTCCTCTTTTTCTTTTACCTTTAAAATTCTTTAAACATGTAAAAACTATTTTAGTTTGTGAACTATACAAAATAGGCCATGGGCCAGATTTGGATCACACGTTACAGGTTGCCAACCCTTGCATTAAAACATACAATTTGAGTTCTGTAGATTTTGTTAAAATTAACTCAGCCAATTGTCATTCATTGTTTATTGTAACCTGATGATTTAGATTGAATATTACTGTTGCCACTTTAGAAATTGGAAATTGAAGCAAAGAGAGATTAGATGACTTGCCTAAGATCATACTCTCTGTGTAGTAGACCTCAAACATGTTATTCTCTTGTATCATATGTGTCTTAAATTGGTCCTAAAAATATTCTACCTTTGTAAATAAACTGGGAAAAGTGGAGTAAAAGGAACTAAAAGTTTTAGTTATTGTAATGGTCAGAAATATTATTAACATTTTCTAGATCCTAACATTGAAGGAACACCCTAGAACTTGGTCCATTGGATAAGAGGATGTTGAGGAATATTGTATGATTAAAGCATGCTGGAATAAATACGTAATGATGCCTTCCCAAGGAGTGAGAAAAGGTCAGCAATCTCCTCCAGGCCATAACCTTATGGGAACTGACCTCATCTAGAAGGCAAACTATTTATCCCAATCATTTAAATGTGATGGAAGTTCGTGATAATTGAATTCTGGCAGTTGGTTCTAAATAGTGATCTACAGATTTTTTACCCTAAAAGAAGTCCCAGATGTGTTCAATTTATTTCCTTTCATTGGGAGATTATTTTCATTAGATTTATTAGAGAAGTATAGAATTGTGCTTTAGGGTTGCTTGATTGATTTTGCTTTTTAAGTATGAGTGCCAGGATCTTTAGTAAACCAGAGTTTTTAAGTAGAAGATGAATTAGAACTATGAACTCCAATTAGCTCGTTTACCTAGCAGAATTGGAAGCCAGGGCTTTTGTTTCACCACTCTTGTAATTATAGATTAGTACTTAAAAGACTGACCATATTTCTTTATCTTGATTTCTGTTAGGTTACTCATTTGTTGAACAGCTAAACTAGATAGAAAAGAAAGGGAGAAAAGAGATGGTCTTTCAATAACTTTTCTGGTGGCACAGTGGACAAGACTCAGCACTCCCAATGCAGTGGGCCCTGGTTTGACCCCCGGTCAGGGAGCTAGATCCCACATGCCTGCCACAAATAAGGAGCCTGTGAGCTTCACCTTCACAACCAAATAAATAAATAAAGATACTGAAAAAAAAAAAAAAAAGGATATGGTCCTTCATAAGTAGCTTTTTTTTTTTTTTTGTGGTACGCGGGCCTCTCACTGCTGCGGCCTCTCCCGTCGTAGAGCACAGGCTCCGGACGCGCAGGCCCAGAGGTCACGGCTCACGGGCCCAGCCGCTCCGCGGCACGTGGGATCCTCCCGGACCGGGGCACGAACCCGCGCCCCCCGCATCGGCAGGTGGACTCTCAACCACTGCGCCACCAGCATAAGTAGCTTTTATCCTAGTTGGAGGTACTGGAGATAATCACAACTTGTATATTTATGCTTATCCTCTCATTTTGTCCTCTGCTTGAGGCTCTTGATCAAGGCAAAGCCCTTTAAACTCACACAGGACCAGGTCCAAAATCTTAAATTGCACTATCCTTAAAAGGTATTTGTCTTCCAAATAAGTCAGATAGTGGAGCTTCCCATTAGTGAGTCATGCTGACCAAACATAGTTTCTGTGCTTTTCTTGCCATAACCTTTTAATCTTCCCTTTCTTTCTTTCCTATGCCTATTGAATGACTACTGTGAATGCACGACACAAAACAAGTTCTTGCGCACAGTATTTTCATGATTTAAGACATTTCCATGATCTAGGCATTGACAGCAGACTATATATTCAAAGAACAATTTTTTATTTTAGTAGAAAAGCAAGTTTTTACTTTTGGTACACCATCTGTGGTGGTTTTAATACATAATTCACAATTTCTTTGATATTCCTCCCTTCAAAATGTAGGGCCCCTCCCCTGAATAAGGATAGTACTTAGGGACTTGCTTCTAATGAATAGAATGTGACAGAAATGACAGTGTGGTATTTTTGAGACTAGGTCATAAAATGGCATTGTGGCTTCATCTTTTCTGTCTCTCTTGGGTCATTGGTTCTGGGAGAAGCCAGCTACCATGTCCTGAGGATACCCATGAGGCTCTGTGGAGAGATCCATATGACTTCAGCCAACAACTACTGAGTGAACCAATTTGAAAGCAGGTCCTCCAGCCCTAGTCAGGCCTTCAGATGACTGCAGCCCCAGGCAACATCTTGACTGCAACCTCATGAGAGACCTTGATCCAGAACCAGCTAGCTAAACTGCTTCTGAACTCCTGACCCACAGAAATTGTGAGATAGCACATGTGTGTTGTTTTAAGCCACTAAATTTTGGAGGTACTTTGTTATTCAGCAATAGAGAACTGACATGCCATCATGTAATATTTTGTAGTAAAAATTTTGATAAACCTTTTATCTGTCTTATAGATAAGCCAACCAACATTGCTTTTAGTTCTCCTAAATTCTTACTTTTTTGTTATTATTTCTTTGGACTTTCTTGGACTGAGAGATAGGCATTAAAGTCATTATTAGCATTATTAGCATTTTTCTGTCTATTTCTCCAAATTTCTCCTGTAGTTGCTACTTTACAAAAATTGTTGCTGTATTATTTGTTGCATAGATATTTGTAACTATTATATCTTCATAGTGAATTGTAGCGTTTAGCACTATGAAGTGTCCTTCTTTTTCTCATTTGATGCTTTTTTGCTTGAATGTTACCTTGTCTGGTGTTAAGATTATAACCCTTGCTTTTTAAAATTTGCCTTTACCCAGTACATCTTTGTTTATTCTTTTATAAATTTATTTATTTATTTTTGGCTGTGTTGGGTCTTCGTTGCTGCGCACGGGTTTTCTCTGGTTGTGGTGAGCAGGGGCTACTCTTCATTGCGGTGCGCTGACTTCTTACTGCAGTGGCTTCTCTTGTTGTAGAGCAGGGGCTCTAGGCTCACGGGCTTCAGTAGTTGCGGCACTTGGGCTCAGTAGTTGTGGATTGCGGGATCTAGAGCACAGGCTCAGTAATTGTGGAGCACAGTCTTAGTTGCTCCGTGGCATGTGGGATCCTCCTCAACCAGGGCTCGAACCCATGTCCCCTGTATTGGCAGGCGGATTCTTAACCACTTCACCACCAGGGAAGTCCGTCTTTGTTCATTCTTTTAGGCTCTTATATCAGCCCAGAATTAGGTTCTATTTTGTGAGTCAATCTGAAAATCTTTTTCTTCTTATAAGTGATTTAAGCCCATATATATGTGTGTGTAAGCCCATATGTATATATGTGTGTGTATACACACACACACACACACACACACACACACACAACTGCTATGTTTGATCTCAATTATGTCATCTTTATAAATACAAAACAATTTATGGTCTTCCAGAAAACTGTGTTCGGTTTTCTTTGCTCTTTCCTTTATTTGTATGTTCTTCTCTTGATATTTAGGAAAATTTGTATTTTTTGTTCTAATGATTTCCTTTGTACCAGTACTCATATAATACCTTGGTCCTCTTTTTCTTTACACATTGACTATTAGTCTCCTGCTTGGAGCAATAATGAACGAACTTGAAACCGCCTTCTCTTTCCTGTGTGCCCTCCACCATCCAATTTTAATAATGTTACTTTTCTTAATGTTTATTTTTGTCCTCCTAAAATGTTATGGTTTATAATATTCAGTAGTTGGCTTTAAATGACATCCTTTAACTCCCACTTTAAAATTTTTAGACAATCAGTGAGATTATTCTACTCTTTTCTCTCTCTGCCATCTCTCTTTTTTTTTTTAGTTATGACTATATTGTCAGAGCATATAAAATTTATGTACTATTCTTATTCCCACCTTTGTTTTAGTCTTAGATATATAGCTAAATATATAATCTCTTTGTTTCACCATTCTTATTTCCATCCTCTGTGTCCTAAATGCTATATTTATTCCTAGTTGCTCTTTTTTGTTGTTTTAGGTTGCATTTCCTGGGACACAGACTAGACTCTGAGACAGAGATTTGTATACATGAAGTTTACTGGAGAGTACCTTTGGGATCAACACTTGTGACAATGTTAAGGAAGGAGTATTGGACAGTAGGAGGAGCTGAGCTGCAATTAATGGTATGCTGGTGAAGGTTTAACAACCAGTTCTCAAGGTGGGTGGGAAGGTGGGGGCAGGAAGCCCTGATTTGCAGCATTTCCAGCATGTAAATACTTCCATCATGGCCAATTTTAAGCTACCAACATGAGTCACTGAACATGGATCTGCATAGTAGCACCCATACAGATACAATAGATATAACAGGAGCATAGATAATAGTAAATGTAGTAAAATAATTAGGAAGTAATGAGTATTCATTACCTTGGTTTTGAATATAATTTATTTAATTTTGTTTTATATAATTTGTTTTAGTAATGGCTATGGTTAACAACCTGCTTGCAAAATTCCTTAAAATGTTAATTGGCTCTCACAAGCCAGTAAGAGCCAGCTCCAGCACATCACTGACCATGACCAGTCACAACAAAGGTCTTAGCCCATATCATGAAGAGCTTTGAAGTTGGAATGGCCCTTCAGCATGTTCCTCCTTGAGGCAAGGGCCTGTTCATCTTGTCATTGGAGACAGGTGGACCCTGGGGAGAGGGTTAGACCTTGGGTGAGGGAGTTTTCTTTGGCTAAAGGAAGTACTCAGAGAAGGATTCAGCTTCCAACATTCCAGCAACTTGGGGTATTATGGTGTCAGTCCTAAAGTGGGTATCTGGGGAGCACACCACAGGATCCGCTACACTTGTGTCTTGTAGTTTAGTCTTGGTTTCTGTTTTGGGACAGCATTTTTTTCTGGTATACTTTCATCTGTCAAAACTTGTGACTTGTTTCTGTTTTTTGTTTTTTTCTTACAGTAGTTTTGTCTGGATACTGATTTTTTTTTGGTTACTGTTATTCATGTTTGAATATGTTGTATTTTTCTGGGTCAGCTTTTACAGATGGATCTTTTGGAGAGAATGGAGAGGGGTTTGAGTGCCTTTCCTGGTTTTTCAGCTCAAGTGCTCCCTCTTCTGTTGCTATAGTGAAGAGCAGTTTTCTTAATTATAATGTGTGCGGGGCGTGGGGGGGGTGCTGGTGTTTTTTTGTTTTGTTTTGTTTTTGTAATCAGACTTCTGACTCTCCTATTCTTTTTTAAAGTGCACTACTTATCACCACTAACTATTTTTCTTTCTTCCAATTACCACGGGCTGCTGTCTCCGAAGAGCATGACTTTCTTTCCAAAGTGCCTCTTTATCCTTAAAGCGGCACTTCTCAAGACTGCCACCTTTGTTCCTATGAATTTTTCGAGCCCTATGTTTTGACTTCTCTTGCCAGTGCTGCTCTGCCAATTTTCAGACCACATCTCAGCTATTCCCACTAAGGTTTGGGTGATTTCCTCCTGGACGTGAATCGTTGATGTTACTGGGTTCTATCAACACTAAGACCCTCCGTGTTCCCTTACTCTTTCAAACAGATTCTGTGACCACAGATACACTTGTGGAGATTCCAGATGGTCCCTACTGTATTTTTCCCCACCTGCATGTAAACTGGAGATTGTAGGATTTTTTTTCTTTCTTTCTGTATTTAGTATCAGTTGTGGGAATTTTTTTTAATATATGATTACTTCTCCAATTTGTTTCACTTTATTTATTTTGATGATCTTTGTCAATTATTACTTGATATAAAATGGGATACTGAATTATATTATGCTTACTTAAAGCAAAGCAAAACAAAACAAAACAGTAATTCCTATATCTCCATTAATTCTTTCCCAGGAAATATTCACTAACATAATTTTGAGTCATACAAACAGTTGTTGATGTTATTTTCTAAGCAGACTTATTTAGGAGTAATTTTACATCTTTCACTCTTTGATAGCTCATCTTAATTTTAAAAAACAACAAATAACAAATAAGCAAACAAAAAATTCCCTAAGTATATTCATAGAGTATGGTATTGCTATATTGTAATTTTTTTTTAAATCAACTCATTTTTACTTTTTATTTTTAATTAATTAATTAATTTTTGGCTGTGTTGGGTCTTCGTTTCTGTGCGAGGGCTTTCTCTAGTTGCGGCGAGCGGGGGCCACTCTTCATCGCGGTGCGCAGGCCTCTCACTGTCGCGGCCTCTCTTGTTGCGGAGCACGGGCTCCAGACGCGCGCAGGCTCAGTAGCTGTGGCGCACGGGCCTAGTTGCTCTGCGGCATGTGGGATCTTCCCAGACCAGGGCTCGAACCCGTGTCCCCTGCGTTAGCAGGCAGATTCTCAACCACTGCGCCACCAGGGAAGCGCTGTAATTTTTATTTTAGTCTTAGCAGACAGTTTATATCCTACAATCATTTTTCAAAAATAGGCGAAATTGTTGTTAATATTGTGGAAAAAATGAACAATTTTCTGATATCATTTTTTATATCTTTCAAAGGAAATTTTACCCACAGCACAAGAATAGCCTCACAGTATATTTCAGATAGCCCTATACATCACTGAACTTCTTGATCTCTTTGTGGCATCTGTTATTTTCTAATCTTGCTTATTGCCTGTCACAGAATTATTCAGTCTTCTTTTCCTCTTGCCATCTGTTATCTGGCTCATTCTCTCTTTTTTTCTTTTTTTTTTTAACATCTTTATCGGAGTATAACTGCTTTACAATGTGGGGTTAGTTTCTGCTTTATAACAAAGTGAAGCGGCTATATGTATACATATATCCCCATATCCCCTCCCTCTTGCGTCTTCCTCCCACCCTCCCTATCCCAACCCTCTAGGTGTTTGCAAAGCACTGAGCTGATCTCCCTGTGCTATGCAGCTGCTTCCCACTAGCTACCTGTTTTACATTTGGTAGTGTGTATATGTCAATGCCACTCTCTCACTTCGTCCCAGCTTACCCTTCCCCCTCCCTGTGTCCTCAAGACCATTCTCTATGTCTGCGTCTTTATTCCTATCCTGCCCTGAGGTTCTTCAGAACCATTCTTTTTTTTTTAGATTCCATATATGTGTGTTAGCATACAGTATTTGTTTTTCTCTTTCTGACTTAACTTCACTCGTATGACAGACTCTAGGTCCGTCTACCTCACTACAAATAACTCAATTTCATTTCTTTTTATGGCTGAGTAATATTCCATTGTATATATGTGCCACATCTTCTTTATCCATTCATCTGTCGATGGACACTTAGGTTGCTACCATGTCCTGGCTATTGTAAATAGTGCTGCAATGAACATTTTGGTACATGACTCTTTTTGAATTATGGTTTTCTCAGGGTATATGCCCAGTAGTGGGATTGTTGGGTCGTATGGTAGTTCTATTTGTAGTTTTTTAAGGAACCTCCATACTGTTCTCCACAGTGGCTGTATCAGTTTACATTCCCACCAACAGTGCAGGAGGGTTCCCTTTTCTCCACACCCACTCCAGCATTTATTGTTTCTAGATTTTTTGATGATGGCCATTCTGACTGGTGTGAGGTGATACCTCATTGTAGTTTTGATTTCCATTTCTCTAATAATTAGTGATGTTGAGCATTCTTTCATGTGTTTGTTGGCAGTCTGTATATCTTCTTTGAAGAAATGTCTATTTAGGTCTTCTGCCCATTTTTGGGTTGGGTTGTTTGTTTTTTTGATATTGAGCTGCATGAGCTGCTTGTGTATTTTGGAAATTAATCCTTCATCAGTTGCTTTGTTTGGAAATATTTTCTCCCATTCTGAGGGTTGTCTTTTCATCTTGTTTATGGTTTCCTTTACTGTGCAAAAGCTTTTAAGTTTCATTAGGTCCCATTTGTTTATTTTTGTTTTTATTTCCATTTCTCTGTGAGGTGGGTCAAAAAGGATCTTGCTGTGATTTATGTCATAGAGTGTTCTGCCTATGTTTTCCTCTAAGAGTTTTATAGTGTCTGGCCTTACATTGAGGTCTTTAATCCGTTTTGAGTTTATCTTTGTGTATGGTGTTAGGAAGTGTTCTAATTTCATTCTTTTACATGTAGCTGTCCAGTTTTCCCAGCACCACTTATTGAAGAGACTGTCTTTTCTCCATTGTATATTCTTGCCTCCTTTATCAAAAATAAGGTGACCATATGTGTGTGGGTTTATCTCTGGGCTTTCTATCCTGTTCCATTGATCTATATTTCTGTTTTTGTGCCAGTACCATACTGTTTTTGTGCCAGTACCATACTTTTGTGCCAGTACCATACTTTTTGCGTACCGCAAAAAAAAAATAGTGGTGAAAGTGGGCAACCTTTTCTTTTTCCTGATCTTAGTGGAAATGCTTTCAGTTTTTCACCATTGAGAACAATGTTGGCTGTAGGGTTGTCATATATGGCCTTTATTATGTTGAGGTAAGTTCCCTCTGTGCCTACTTTCTGGAGAGTTTTTGTCATAAATGGGTGTTGAATTTTGTCAAAAGCTTTTTCTGCATCTATGGAGATTATCATATGGTTTTTATCCTTCAGTTTGTTAATATGGTGTACTACATTGATTGATTTGCATATATATATACATATATATATATATATATATATTTTTTTTTTGCGGTATGCGGGCCTCTCACTGTCGTGGCCTCTCCCGTTGCGGAGCACAAGCTCCGGACGCGCAGGCTCAGTGGCCATGGCTCCTGGGCCCAGCCGCTCGGCGGCATGTGGGATCTTCCCGGACCGGGGCACGAACCCGTGTGCCCTGCATTGGCAGGCGGACTCTCAACCACTGTGCCACCAGGGAAGCCCTTGATTTGCATATATTGAAGAATTCTTGCATTCCTGGGATAAATCCCACTTGATCATGGTGTACGATCCTTTTAAGGTGCTGTTGGATTCTGTTTGCAAGTATTTTGTTGAGGATTTTTGCATCTTTGTTCATCAGTGATTTTGGCCTGTAGTTTTCTTTTTCTGTGACATCTTTGTTTGGTTTTGGTATCAGGGTAGTGGTGGCCTCATAGAATGAGTTTGGGAGTGTTTCTCTCTCTGCTCTATTTTGGAAGAGTTTGAGAAGGATAGGTTTAGCTCTTCTCTAAATGTTTGATAGAATTCACCTGTGAAGCCATCTGGTCCTGGGCTTTTGTTTGTTGGAAGATTTTTAATCACAATTTCAATTTCAGTGCTTGTGATTGGTCTGTTTATATTTTCTATTTCTTTCTGGTTCAGTGTTGGAAGGTTGTGCTTTTCTAAGAATTTGTCTATTTCTTCCAGGTTGTCCATTTTATCTGCACATAGTTGCTTGTAGAAATCTCTCATGATCCTTCATATTTCTGCAGTGTCAGTTGTTACTTCTCCTTTTTCATTTGTAATTCTGTTGATTTGAGTCTTTCCCATTTTTCTTGATGACTCTGGCTAATGGTTTATCAATTTTGTTTATCTTCTCAAAGAACCAGCTTTTAGTTTTATTGATCTTGGCTATTGTGTCCTTCATTTCTTTTTCATTTATTTCTTATCTGTTTTTTATGATTTCTTTCCTTCTGCTAACTTTGGGCATTTTTTGCTCTTCTTTCTCTAATTGCTTTAGGTGTAAGGTTGGGTTGTTTATTCGGGATATTTCTTGTTTTCTGAGGTAGGATTGTATTGCTGTAAACTTCCCTCTTAGAACTGCTTTTGCTGCATCCCATAGGTTTTGGATCGTTGTGCTTTCATTGTCATTTGTGTCTCGGTATTTTTAGATTTACTCTTTGATTTCTTCAGTGATCTCTTGGTTATTTAGTAGCGTATTGTTTAGCCTCCGTGTGTTTGTATTTTTTACAGTTTTTTCCTGTAGTTGATATCTAGTCTCATAGTGTTGTGGTCAGAAAAGATACTGGATACGATTTCCATTTTCTTAAATTTACCGAGGCTTGATTTGTGACCCAAGGTATGATCTATCCTGGAGAATGTTCCGTCGGCACTTGAGAAGAAAGTGTATTCTGTTGTTTTTGGATGGAATGTCCTATAAATATCAATTAAGTCCATCTTGTTTAATGTATCATTTAAAGCTTGTGTTTCCTTATTTAGTTTCATTTTGGATGATCTGTCCATTGGTGAAAATGGGGTGTTAAAGTCCCCTACTATGATTGTGTTACTGTCAATTTCCCCTTTTATGGCTGTTAGCATTTGCCTTATGTATTGATGTGCTTCTATGTTGGGTGCATAAATATTTACAATTGTTATATCTTCTTGGATTGATCCCTTGATCATTATGTAGTGTCCTTCCTTGTCTCTTGTAACATTCTTTATTTTAAAGTCTATTTTGTGTGATATGAGAATTGCTACTCCAGCTTTCTTTTGATTTCCATTTGCGTGGAATATCTTTTTCCATCCCCTCACTTTCAGTCTGTATGTGTCCCTAGGTCTGAAGTGGGCCTCTTGTAGACAGCATATGTATGCGTCTTGTTTTTGTATCCATTCATCCAGTCTATGTCTTTTGGTTGGAGCATTTAATCCATTTACACTTAAGGTAATTATTGATATGTATGTTCCTATTACCATTTTCTCATTTTCTAAATTGTTTTGGGTTTGTTTTTGTAGGTCTTTTCTTTCTCTTGTGTTTCCTGCCTAGAGAAGTTCCTTTAGCATTTGTTGTAAAGCTGGTTTGGTGGTGCTGAATTCTGTTAGCTTTTGCTTGTCTGTAAGTGTTTTAATTTCTCCGCCAAATCTGAATGAGATCCTTGCTGGGTACAGTAATCTTGATTGTAGGTTTTTCCCCTTCATCATTTTAAATATGTCCTGCCACTCCCTTCTGGTGTGCAGAATCTCTGCTGAAAGATCAGCTGTTAACTTTATGGGGATTCCCTTGTATGTTATTTGTTGCTTTTCCCTTGCTGCTTTTAATATTTTTTCTTTGCATTTAATTTTTGCATTTAATTTTTGATAGTTTGATTAATACATGTCTTGGCGTGTTTCTCCTTGGATTTATCCTGTATGGACTCTCTGTGCTTCCTGGACTTGATTGACTGTTGCCTTTCCCATAATAGGGAAGTTTTCAACTATAATCTCTTCAAATATTTTCTCAGTCCCTTTCTTTTTCTCTTCTTCTTCTGGGATCCCTATAATTCGAATGTTGGTGCATTTAATGTTGTCCCAGAGGTCTCTGAGACTGTCCTCAATTCTTTTCATTCTTTTTTCTTTATTCTGCTCTGTGGTAGTTATTTCCACTATTTTATCTTCCAGGTCACTTATCTGTTCTTCTGCCTCAGTTATTCTGCTATTGATTCCTTCTAGAGAATTTTTAATTTCATTTATTGTGTTGTTCATCATTGTTTGTTTGCTCTTTAGTTCTTCTAGGTCCTTGTTAAACATTTCTTGTATCTTCTCCATTCAGTTTCTAAGATCTTGGATCATCTTTACTGTCATTACTCTGAATTCTTTTTCAGGTAGACTGCCTATTTCCTCTTCATTTGTTTGATCTGGTGGGTTTTTACTTTGCTCCTTCATCTGCTGCGTATTTCTCTGTCTTCTCATTTTGTTTAACTTACTGTGTTTGGGGTCTCCTTTTCGCAGGCTGCAGGTTCGTAGTTCCCGTTGTTTTTGGTGTCTGCCCCCAGTGGGTAAGGTTGGTTCAGTGGGTTGTGTAGGCTTCCTGGTGGAGGGGACTGGTGCCTGTGTTCTGGGGGATGAGCCTGGATCTTGTCTTTCTGGTGGGCAGAACCACATCTTGTGATGTGTTTTGGGGTGTCTGTGAACTTATTATGATTTTAGGCAGCCTCTCTGATAATGTGTGGGGTTGTATTCCTGTCTTGCTAGTTGTTTGGCATGGGGTGTCCAGCACTGGAACTTGCTGGTCATTGAGCGGAGCTGGGTCTTAGTGTTGAGACAGAGATCTCTGGGAGAGCTCTTTCCACTTGATATTATGTGGGGCTGTAGTGTCTCTGGTGGTCCAGTGTCCTGAAATCGGCTCTCCCACCTCAGAGGCTCAGGCCTGACACCTGGCTGGAGCAGCAAGACCCTGTCAGCCACACAGCTCAGAAGAAAAGGGAGAAAATAAATAAATAAATAAATAGTTATAAAATAAAATTTAAAAATTATTAAAATACAAAATTTTTTAAAGTAAAAAAAAAAGAAGAGAGCAACCAAACCAATAAACAAATCCACCAGTGATAACAAGTGATAAAAACTATACTATGATAAACATAAAAATCAATAACTAGTCTGTTGCATACAGCAAACCCCAAATCTACAGTTGCTCCCAAATTCCACTGCTTCAATTTTGGGATGATTCTTTGTCTATTCAGGTATTCCACAGATGCAGGGTACATCAAGTTGATTCTGCAGATTTAATTCACTGCTCCTGAGGCTGCACGGAGAAATTTCCGTTTCACTTCTTTGTTCATACAGCTCCTGGGGTTCAACTTTGGATTTGGCCCCGCCTCTGCGTGTAGGTCGCCCTCTGGCGTCTGTTCTTCACCCAGACAGGAGGGGGTTAAAGGAGCGGCTGATTAGGGGGCTCTGGCTTACTCAGGCCCGGGAGAGGGAGGGGTATGGAATGCAGGGCAAGCCTGTGGTGGCAGAGGCCGGCGTGACGTTGCAACAGCCTGATGTGTGCTGTGTGTTCTCCTGGGGAAGCTGTCCCTGGATCACGGGACCCTGGCGGTGGCGGGCTACACAGCCTCCCAGAAGGGGAGGTGTGGATAGTGACCTGTGCTTGCACACAGGATTCTTGGTGGCTGCAGTAGCAGCCTTAGCGTTTCATGCCCGTCTCTGGTGTCCGCACTGGTAGCCGCAGCTCGCGCCCATCTCTGAAGCCTTTTAGTTGGTGTTCTGAATCTCCTCTCCTCGCGCACCCTGAAACAATGGTCTCTTGACTCTTAGGCAGTTTCAGACTTTTTCCCCGACTTCTTCCTAGTTAGCTGTGGCAGTGTAGCCCCCTTCAGGCTGTGTTCACACAGCCAACCCCAGTCCTCTCCCTGGGATCTGACCTCCAAAGTCGGAGCCTCAGCTCCCAGCCCCTACCCACCCCAGTGGGTGAGCAGACAAGCCTCTCAGGCTGGTGAGTGCTGGTTGGCCCTGATCCTCTGTGTGGGAATCTCTCTGCTTTTCCCTCTGCATCCCTGTTGCTGAGCTCTCCTCTGTGGCTCCGAAGCTTCCCCCCCACACACCCCACCGTCTTCCACCAGTGAAGGGGCTGCCTAGTGTGTGGAAACTTTTCCTCCTTCACAGCTCCCTCCTAGAGGTGCAGGTCCCATCCCTATTCTTTTGTCACTGTTTTTTCTTTTTTCTTTTGCCCTACCCAGGTACATGGGGAGTTTCTTGCCTTTTGGGAAGTCTGAGGTCTTCTGCCTGCGTTCAGTAGGTGTTCTGTAGGAGCTGTTCCTCATGTAGATGTATTTTTGATGTATTTGTGGGGAGGAAGGTGATCTCCACGTCTTACTCCTCCACCATCTTGAAGGTCCTTCACCTGTTTATTTGTTCTTTTGTCTCTATCTTGTTGTTGCTGTCGTTTTTTAAATTTCTGTAGCGTGCTAGGTCTTAATAGTTTGTATTATTATCCTCTTTTTAATTTTCTTTTTCAAAACTGACTCATCTTTTCATGGGCTACTATTGCATATACATTTTATTTTGGCTGCGCAGCTTGTGGGATCTTAGTTCCCTGACTAGGGATTGAAACCGGGCCCTTGGCAGTGAGAGTGCAGAATCCTAAACACTGAACCACTAGGGAATTCCCTCCATATCTATTTTAGAATGAGCTTGTCAAGTTTCTAAAAAGTTCCAGCTTACATTTTTAAAAAGATTTGAACTAATTGATTAATTTGGGAAGAGTTGACGTCTTTACTAAGCTAAATTGTTTTATCTAAGAATGTAGTTTATCTATTTTTTCCGATCTTCTTTTATATCCTTTATTAAAGTTTCAAGTTTTTCGGGGAAAAGGTATTATGTCATATTTGTGGATTAATTGTTAAATATTTTATAATTTTTAGCGCTGTTGTGAATGGTAGCTTGCCATTTCTGGTTTGTTATTGCTAGTGTAGAGAAATAATATTTGTTTTTCTGCAGAAATTTTAAAATAAGTGTTTAACTTTATTACATGTTTTATTCTGCAAGTTTGGGGATGAATATGTGATTTTTTTCTCCTTTAATTCATAGATATGGTCAATAACATTGATAGTTTTCTCATGCTAAGCCATTCTTGTGTTCCTGGAAGAACATCTTGATGGTTGAATTTGGTCATATAATATTTATTTGCATCTATTTTTTAAAATCTATTTTCATTAGTGACCTGGATTATGATTCTCTTTTCTTGTACTATCTATCTGATTTTGGAATAATTTTTTTCCCTCTTTTCCTATTTTCTGGAACAATTTAATTGATAAAAAGATTATTGTTTCCTTGAAGGCTTGGTAAAACTCACTATAAAACCATATAAGCCTGAGACTTTTTTCTAGGGATAAGGTCTTAATTACTTTTCAATTTATTTGTAGGTATTTGGTCTGTTCATATTTTTAATTTCTTTTACCAATTTTGGCATTTTATAATTTTCCAAAAATCATCTACTTCACTTAAGTTTAGTGAATGAGTCTATAATTAACCATAATATTCTTTTCTATCTCTGTTGTAGCTGTTGCTAGTTCCCTTGATTTCGTTATGTAATTTGAGTATTTACATCTTTTTTGCTGATTAACTCATTAGACAGTTGTCTATCTTACTCATCCTTATAAATAAAATGGCAAAAATAAGTTCTAACATAACTGAAATTATAATAAATATTAATCAGTTAAATCCATCAATAAGAAGACACAAACTCAGATTGGAGCTCAGGCTGGATTTAAAAATTAAGGTCTAGCAATATATTATTATGAGACACACTTAAAATGAAAGAATATGGACAAATTGAAAGTAGAGATATAAGTAGATATTTCAGTCTAATATGAGCAGAAACACCAAACATACAAATGTAAAAACAGATAGCTGTTTTATATAAGGTTCAAGTTACAAATTCAAGGTGAAAAGTATCAGGGACAAAGCATAAGGAGTAGGCAGACTATCAGGAGCTTAACCATGTGGTGATATCAAGTGGATAGTTGGATATATAGGACCAGAATTCAGGGGAAAAGTTCAGAAGCAAAATAAAAGCTGAGATATAAATTTGGAGTCATCAGCATATATATGGTATTTAAAGCCATAAGACTGAGTGAGACTATCAAGGAAGTGTAAACAAGAAAAGAGGTCCAAGGAGTAAACTCTGAACCACTCCAACATTCTGAGGTCAGGGAGATGAAGAGGAACCAGCAAAAAGATAGAAGTGGCCAGAAAGATAGGAGCCAAACGAGGAGAGCATCATGTCCTGGAACCACGTGAAAAAATGATTTCAAAGGAAGAGAGTGATTAGCAGTTTCAAATGTTGCTAACAGGCCAAATAAGAGGAGGACTGCAAATTGACCTTTGGATTTAACAATCTGGAGGTTGTTGGTGACCTCCCTAGGAGCAAGTTTGATAATGGAGTTGGGGCAAAGACCTGATTAGAGTGGGTTCAAGAGAGGAGAGTAATTTGAGACAGTGAGTTAACACAGGTTTATTTATTTATTAATTTAGTTAGTTAGTTTGGCTGCGTTGGGTCTTCATTGCTGCATGCGGGCTGTCTCTAGTTGCAGCGAGCGGGGGCTACTCTTCATTGCGGTGTGCGGGCTTCTCATTGCAGTGGCTTCTTTTGTTGCGGAGCATGGGCTCTAGGCACACGGGCTTCAGTAGTTGTGGCACATGGGCTCAGTAGTTGTGTCTTGCGTGCTCTAGAGTGCAGGCTTAGTAGTTGTGGTGCACAGGCTTAGTTGCTCTGCAGCATGTGGGATCTTCTGGACCAGGACTTGAACCCGTGTCCCCTGCATTGGCAGGCGGATTCTTAACCACTGCGCCACCAGGGAAGACCCTACACAGTTTTTAAAAGGAGTTTTGCTGCTAAAGGAAGGAGAGAAATGGGGCAGTAACTGGCAGAGGAGATGGATCTTAGAGAGTTGTTTGTTTGTTTTTAAGTTAAAAGTTAAGAAAAATAACATCATGTTAGAGAAGCAAAAGTCGGTGCTGAGAGAAATGGGAGAATTACTGAACCAATGTCCTTGAATAGAAGAGATCTAGTGTGCAAGTAGAGAGGCTGGCATTAAATAGGAGTCATATAGTTCATCCACAGGTAACAAGAGAGAAAGTAGAATATATAAGGACAAATTCAGATAATTAGGGAGATGTGGTTAATAATGTGGAATTAATAATGATTGCTTACATTTTCTCAGTGCAGTAGGGAGCTAGGTCATCGGCCAAGAAAGAAGATGGAAGAGAAGGCTGCAGAGATCTGAAGAGACAGGAGAAAATATAGAATTTTGTCCAGGAAAGTCAGAGTGAATGGATTAGGGAAACATAGTATATTTGCCAGGCAGCATTATGGGCCACTTGAGGTTAATGATTATATAAAGTAAGACCAGTCAGCAAGTTTGAATGTTTTCCTGAAGCTACATTCAGCTTCCAGGGTGCAGCTATGGAGTAGGCAGAGAAAACTGGATTTAAGCTGGGCTGTGGTCAGCCAAGGAGTATTTCAGAGCAAGAGAAAAACAAATGAGTTCGAGTTGAGAGCATATACCAGGAACTGATTATAATTATAACTATGGAATTCTAGCTGGGTTACAAAGGAAGTGAGGACATGAAGGGGTGAGAGACAGTAAGAAGGTGGTAGAATTAATGAAGGAAAGGTCTCTGTGGAGTTCAAAAGGATTGTGGAGTTGGGGTACTAGAAGGAGAGAGCTATAAAGAGGTGATGTTTGGAGAATGAATTATTTGAAACCAAGACTATGGAAGGGTTGCAGTTTTCCTTTTTTTTTTTTCCATTAGTCATATCCTTGACAAGGTCAAGGATATGACTAATGGGTAGAGGATTAAATCTCTGAAGGAGAACAGATCAAAGCATTGTGAGGCCCCGTGTTGGAAAGAGCTATGTGAATATTGAAATTACCAGGGATTATGACAGAGGGACTGGATAAAAGTGACAGTGAGCAAGGAGGAGGTAAATGACTGCAACAGAGAGAGCAATGGGTAGTATATAGTCTCATGACAGGAGATTTAAAGCTGAGTCTTATTAGAGAGTAGGGGAGAATGATCTGGAAGTAGCATTGAGGAATGAGGAAGATCCCTACCTCATTTCCAGGCCAAGCGATAAGGGGGATGTGAAAGTTAAAATAGACATCCTTTGAGAGGGCTGCAAGTGAGGCAGTATTATCAGGGGAGAGCAAGGGGTCAGTTATTACTTTGCGTATTTTGAGGATATATTGTTATAAGCATCTATATTAACAATATAGATGTATGATATTATCTCTATATTACACATTTTTGATCTACTGTCTCCCTTTGCCCCTAATGATGCTTCTTGCCTTGAATTCTATTTTTGCCTGTTATTAGATGTCTGCTTGGCTTTTGGGGGGGGGTTCATATTTGTCTTTTTCTATCTCTTTGTTTTAACTTTGTCCTGTCCTTTTTAAAAATTTTTATTGGAGTATAGTCAATTTACAATGTTGGGATAGTTTCTGCTGTACAGTAAAGTGAATCAGTTATACATATACATACATCCACTCTTTTTTAGATTCTTTTTGTCCTGTCCTTCTTTTAAGTGTGTCTCTTGTAGACATTATATTGCTAGATCTTGTTTTTAAATTAAATCTGAGAATTCTACCTTTTCTTGGTAAATTTAACTAATTTATTAAATTCCTTTTATGTTGAACATTTTATTTCTTCTTAGATTAAATTTTCTTTCATTTTTTTCTTGCTTATTTACTTATATTAGTTTTTTCTATGAGTTTGAAAAGTATGCATTTTATATTTGTTCTTCCACTGGTTATCTTTAACTTGTTAAGACTCTTACTTGTATTTATCTTTCCCAACTTATGAAACTTATCAACACCTATCTGTATCTTCCTCCATAGTGGGACAAATACTTTAACATACACACTCTTGCCTACCTCTGGATATTGCACTTTGTTATATCTGTGGTGTTTGTGTGTTTGTGTGTGTGTAGTGTATTTATATTTACAATGCTTTTAGACACCAACAAACTTTACAAAATTATTTTCTCATTTTTACTATCTTATATTTTGAGGCATTTCCTAAAAGTTTCATTTGATAGATCACTTCCTTCAAGAGTATTTTCAAAGAGGATCTTAATGATACTGCTGAGACCTTGAAGGTCTGAGACTATATTTGTTGTACCCTTACATTTAAGCAATAGCTTAGCTGAATATAGCTTAGATTCAAAGTTCTGTTTTCAATATTATAAAAATATTTATTATTTTCCTGTCTCTAATGTTGCTCCTGAGAAGTCTGACATTCTGATTCATTCTCTTTGTGGGTGAGCTGCTTTTCTTAGAATTTTCTCTTTGCCTTTGGAGTTCTTAAATTTCATTAAAATATCACTAAGTATTCATGTTTTCTATATCAGCCCTCTTTATCCCCACTCCCCATATACCCTTCCAATATCAGTCTTTCTTTGGAGGTTCTCACTTGTTTTTTTCATATATCATCTTCCCTCCATTAACTTTTTCTCTCCTGCTGGGACTCGTATTATATAAATGCTGTCTTTTCTATGTCTAGCTTCATTAATTTGTATATTTTTTCATCTCTTATTCATTCTCAATGTCTTCTGGAAAAGTTTCTTGACCTGATCTTGGGTTGTGTTCATTTTGCTGTTTATATCATCTAGTGAGTTTATTTCAATTGTGTATTGAATATTCAGTAATCCTGCTTGGTTCTTCATAATTGTTTGTTTCTGCTTCAGTATCAATATCCTCTTTGGGAACATTTATTTGGCCTGTATTCTATTAATTCTTGTCATCTAGAGTAGGTTATTCAATTTATTGTCTTCCTAATTGTCTAGTTATTTTTCCCTGTGAGGTCATTTTCCTTTACGAGTATCAGTTATCTTGGTGAGTAATGGAAGGAGAAAGGGGTGGGAGGAGTCAAGACCCGCCTTTAGCTTGTACAACTCCTGGTGAGTGGGAGGGTCCAACTTTGAATGTTTTTATATCTATCGCTCTCGTCAGAGGGCTTTGCCCCTTAGTGAAGGTCTCTGTACCCTAGGCTTTGTCCTTTTATTTATTTATTTATTTATTTTTGGCTGCTTTGGGTCATTGTTGCTGTGCGAGGGCTTTCTCTAGTTGCAGCGAGTGGGGGCTACTCTCCGTTGCGGTGCGCGGGCTTCTCATTGTGGTGACTTCTCTTGTCGCGGAGCGCGGGCTTTAGGCGCACGGGCTTCAGTAGTTGTGGCATACGGGCTCAGTAGTTGTGGCACGCGGGCTCAGTAGTTGTGGCACGTGGGCTCTAGAGCACAGGCTCAGTAGTTGTGGCGCATGGGCTTAGTTGCTCCGAGGCATGTGGGATCTTCCCAGACCAGGGATTGAACCCGTGTCCCTTGCATTGGCAGGAGGATTCTTAACCACTGCACCACCAGGGAAGTCCCCTTAGGCTTTGTTCTTTTCTAAGAATGTATTTGTCTAGCCTCCTGGGTGAAAAGAAAGCCTATGAGGAAAGGTAGGAGGAAACCCTTAGGTGTTTGTTGGCTGAGCCAGCAGTTGCTGGTTTTTTTACCTTACATCCCAGTAGTGTAACCCTATGAACTTGCTTTCTGGTATGTAGAGGGATGATGGGGAAGGCAGTGATCTACCCTAGGCATGCAGTGGATAGAAAAGAGCCCAACTCAAAATTTCTCCCCAAATCTCCATGTTGAAAGCCGGGCCCTCCTTTGTCTAGGGCTACTATTTCCCTTCTTTATCAAACCATAACCATCTTCTGACCCTCCAGGGGTTTCTGCTGGTTTCATTTTCTTTCTTTTTTTTTTTTTTTTTGCCCATTCATTTCTTATTTCTGAGGCATCTTTGGGCTTGAGTTGGGTGGGGGAGGTAGACTGTGCCACTTTGCCATCATATCAGGGATCATTTTGTGATAGCCTACCTCAGTGTTTGTTGAAGCTTTGTGTTTCAAGTAATTTAGAGCAGAAAATATTCTTTCTTGAGTGGTTATGGTAGTAGTCTGGAAATGAAGATGTTTAACCTGAAGAACTACAGGCAAAATATAAAAATATAGGTTGGACAAAGCAATGTATATACATGAAAGAAAGCAAAATAGGCATTTTACTGAAACATTGAAATTTACTTTCCACATGCTTGTGTTTAATTTTACAGTCACTTGGGAATCTTCTTAAACCTGGAAACAAGATGAGAAAATTAATCTTATTACAAATTACTCTTGAACACATTTGTGGGAAAACAGATGATTCACAGGGAAATTAAGAGTGCCACCAGAACTCACAGTCAAACTAGTAAAATCAGTCTGTAATCCATATTTATAAAAGTCACCTTCACAAGGCAGAATGTCTCCCAGGACCAAATTCAGGAAGAGCAGGGCCTGGCAATAGTTTATACTTATTAGACAGTATTCTTACACCTGAAGTTAGAACACAGCCTAAATATTGACAATGGTTGTTATTTCTGGGCATGGACTTGTCTGTATTTTCCAAATTTTTTTATGATGAACATTCATTACTTTTGTAATTGGAAAAAATTATTCGAATGGAATTTTCAAAGTGAAATCATCATATAAATATACAAACTTGTGCAAGGATATTTGCTGCAGCATCGTTTGCAATGTTGAAAAAGATCCAGATTTCTATCAGTAGGAGAACCGTTCAATAAATTATGATAGATCTTTATAAGAAATATCATGCAAACAATAAAGATGATGATATAAGTCTATATTAACATAGAAGAATTTCAAAGATTTACTGTTAAGTGAAGCAAAGTAGGTTAAAAGACATGTCTGAAATGAGCCCATTTTTGCAACCAAAAAGTAAGTGCACAGAAATTTTTTGAAAAGTGTATGCAAAAAGTTTCTTCTCAATCTTAACAGCAAGTAAAAAGTTGAGCAAAGTGAAAAATCAACGACTCTTCTTTGATTCTTTGGAGAAGTGAGGTCACAGGGCAAACCATTGCCCCCAAAATTGGAGAGACAGACAGATGATATAGAGAATTACAACTTAACTAGAACAGAAACTCATGAGCAGAAACTTCTGCAGGAACCAGTGCCTGGTAAAAAACCTAAACTGTAATTGATGAATTGCTGGAGGCTCAGTATAAACAAGTCTGAGAGTTAAAAACTCCAGGGGACCTAGTCAAAGGGACCTTCAGAAACTCTACTAGGTCCTGACAGTGAAGATTGGAGAAAAATCCCCTCATGTTTACCCCAGAGGAAGGGGGAAAGTAACCATTCTGAAATACAGCAGAGCATTCTGTTCTTCTTAACAAATCTGCCCTCAGGAGAAACTATTTTACCAGAGTCTAACATGCTGGGGTTTTATCAGGGCCTGACCTACTTGGAGGAAGGGAAATACTCAACTCCAGTCAGCTCTAGCCATCCTGTCCCATCTAAGGTGGAGTGGGAGTCATGGGTACTGAGAAGCACTGGTAAAGTTCATAGTCCAGAGGCATAGGCTCTCCAAAAGACTGAGACCTAATCATAGAACTATAAAATGTTTCCCCTTCTCCCATACTTCATCACACCACTAAAGGCCTATTTACCAGAGTTTCTTTCACCTAGTATATCATGTCTGGATTTTAATTAAAAAATGACAAGGCACACTAAAAGGCAAAAAATACAGTTTGAAGAGGCTGAACATGCATCAGAACCAGAGTCAGATATGGTAGTGATGTTGTAATTATGATAATTATAATCATAATTAACTGTGATTAATATGCTAAGGACTTTGATGAAAAAGTAGATAACATGCAGGAACATTGGATAATGTGAATTTTCTTCAAAGAAGAACTCTCAAGAGAAATTTTAAAATATTTTGAACTAAATGAAAATGAAAATACACACTTATCAAAATTTGTGGGTTGCAGCAAAAGCGGTGTGCTTAGAGGGAAATTTATAGCATTGAATGCACATGTTAGGAAAGAAAAAAATCTTAAATCAATAATCTAAGCTTCCACCTTGGGAAACTAAAAAAAGAGGAGCAAACTAAATCCAAAGTAAGCAGAAGAAAAGAAGTAATAAAAATTAGAGCAGAAATCAATAGAGAAAATCAACAGATTTAAGTGGGCATCTTGCTCATCCCTCAACCATGTGTTAATGTTGTTTAGAGTTACATATATAGTTAGGTATAAAGCCAAATGTGTAGAAATATTAAGAGCAAATTCAGTATAGTGGTTTCTATGGAGCAAGAAGGAGAAAAATGTCATTGGTTAGGGGTACACAGAGGAATTCACTCTTATGTGTGTTTGTATTATGTATTTTTAATTTTTGCTTTTTGGGTTTTTCCTTTCTTTTTTAAAAACAATTATTTAAGTTATTTATTTTTGGCTGCGTTGGGTCTGTGTTGCTGCACACAGGCTTTCTCTAGGTGTGGCGTGCGGGGGCTACCCTGCATTGCAGTGCGCGGGCTTCTCGCTGCAGTGGCTTCTCTTGTTGCGGAGCACAGGCTCTAGGTGCACGGGCTTCAGTAGTTGTGGCGCGCAGACTTACTTGCTCCAGGGCATGTGGGATCCTCTTGGCCCAGGGCTCGAACCTGTGTCCCCTGCATTGGCAGGCAGATTCCTAATCACTGCACCACCAGGCAAGTCCTTTCCTTTCTTTTCCTTTCTTTTTTTTTTTTTTTTTTTTTTGCGGTACGTGGGCCTCTCACGGTTGTGGCCTCTCCTGCTGCGGAGCGCAGGTTCCGGACGCACAGGCTCAGCGGCCATGGCCTCACGGGCCTAGCTGCTTGGCGGCATGCGGGATCCTCCCAGACCGGGGCACAAACCCGTGTCCCCTGCATCGGCAGGCGGACTCTCAACCTCTGCGCCACCAGGGAAGCCCCTCCTTTCTTTTTTAAAGAGCATGTTTTTTTCTTTTAAATTTTATTTATTTATTTATTCATTTAGGCCACGTCTCACGGCATGTGGGATCTTAGTTCCCCAACCAGGGATTGAACCTGCACCCCCTGCAGTGGAACTTCAGAACCTTAACCATTGGACCACCGGGAAAGTCCCCGCATGTTTTATTTCTTAAGCTTAGTGTTGCATTTGCAGATTTTTGAATATTACTGTGCTTTTTGCTGTCTGAAATATTGATAATAAATATCTTTAAAATATTCTGTAGCCCTCTAGATAAAGTCCAGGGAACCTAATATGGATTACAAACACCTTCATGGTTTCTCTGACCCTACTTACCTCTCTAATCTTGCCGCTTCCAGTTTGTACACAGTGGTCCGACCAGGCTGACCAATTTTCCTCAAAAGACCTGCAAGCCTTTGCCATTCCCTCTCTCCAGCACAGCCAGCCCTCCTCCCCTTTTCATCCATCTTCCTCTTGCTATTAAATCTTTGCTTAATTGTCCATAACTTTAGGAAAACTTTTCTGGCACTTTATCTTTGTGTGGATTGAGTACTTCTTTGTAATTCCAAAACATTTAGTACTTTCACCATCTCTTACCACTTATTCACACCATATTGGAATTGTTGATTTACTTCTCTGTAGCTTCCATTTGAATATAAAAGTATAGAAACTGTCTCATTTATCTTAACATCCCTGGCCTCTGCCTAGTACCTGGCAGTAATAGGCCCTCAGTAAATATTCTTCTAGGAGTCAATTAGTTAGTTAATGATGGGCTGGTTTACTTAACATTCTTTTTTTTTAAATTTTATTTATTTTATTTTTGGCTGTGTTGGGTCTTTTGTTGCTGCATGTGGACTTTTCTGTAGCTGTGGCGAGTGGGGGCTATTCTTTGCTGCAGTGCGCAGGACTCCCATTGCGGTGGCTTCTCTTGTTGCAGAGCACGGGCTCTATGCCTACAGGCTTCAGTAGTTGTGGCACGTGTGCTCAGTAGTTATGGTTCATGGGCTCTAGAGCACGGGCTCAGTAGTTGTGGTGCACGGGCTTAGCTGCTCTGTGGCATGTGGGATCCTCCCGGACCAGGACTCGAACCCGTGTCCCCTGAACTGACAGGCAGATTCTTAACCACAGAACCACCAGGGAAGCCCTACTTAACATTCTTGAGGCATGCTATAATTTAATTTTTAATGTGAACCCTGTTTAATAATCAGTATTTAGCTGGAATCATAAATCTTAACCATCCCATAGTGTGGTTAGAAATAATTACCTGGAAAACAGAAACAAAAATAAAAACAAACAAAACCCAAAACAGAAATCATTACCTGGAATAAAGTTCTCTTCAGTCATTCGTATATCAAAGTTTGGGTTAAATTAGGTCTTGCTTTTGTTTTTTAGGATTAGCTCATAGTAGGTGTTCATCAGATTTTTATTTTTATAAATTCAAATTTGATGACTATAATAGGTATTACTCTAATGGATGGTAAGTATGATACCACTTGCATTTAATGAACCTAATGAAAATGCCATTGTTACTTATATTTTCTTCTTAGTCTGCTCTTTTGCTTCATTTTCCTTAGAGTCCATGTGCTGCTAACTAAAGATTGTGATTTACGAACAGCTCCTAACCCCGTATGTAAAAAAAATACTTAAAAAAATTATTTATTTGGCTGTTTCGGGTCTTCGTTGCAGCACACGGGCTCTTCATTGCAGCTTGCAGGCTTCTCTCTAGTTGTGGCGTGCGGGCCGTTTTCTCTCTGTAGTGAGCTCTGTAGTCTGTGGCTCGTGCACGGGCTCTCTGGTTGAGGCACTTGAGCTCAGTAGTTATGGCGCACGGGCTTAGTTGCCCTGCAGCATGTGGGATCTTAGTTCCCTGACCAGGGATCAAACCCGCATCCCCTGCATTGGAAGGTGGATTCTTTACCACTGGACCACCAGGAAGATATAATATTGTTTTATATCTTAATAAAATAATACAACTTTCCTTTCAAACAAAAGTTATATGCCAAAATGTTAGCAGCAGTATTATCCCTGAATGGTAGGGGTCCAAAGTAATTTTTAAATTTTCTTTGTTATACTTTCTTATACTTTATATATTTTTGAAATATTTTTGTAAAAATATATCAAATTATACTTGGAAAAAAGCAATTCCCTGTTTAAAAAGAAAAACTTTAGGAAAAAGACTTTAAGTGGAATGGCAGATGGTCAGCATGGAAACAAGAAGCATGGGGTCACAGAAGAGTCTCTGGAAAAGCAGCATGCTGCGTAGCCAGCATAACTGTCCAGGTTGTTGGTCAGGTACATTCTTATGGTGGAGATGAATCCACATCATAATCTTATGTCACAACCATTGATATCACGTAAACAGCTGCTTCTGCCCTGATTCTGTATTTGCCAGACAACTTTCTAATTTCTGATTTATGTCCTAAGTAGTTTTTCCCCCTTTAGGGAAAATGCTCTAATAAGCCAAGGCAAACATCTGAACCATTTCCTTATTTTCAAGTGTGCAAGCCCCCTGCTAGGACCAGCCCTTAGAAAAAATAAAGAATTATGACACAGCACACTAGGGACTTCCCTGGTGGCACAGTGGTTAAGACTCCACACTCCCAATGCAGGGGGCCCAGCTTCAATACCTGGTCAGGGAACTAGATCCCACATGCATGCCACAACTAAGAGTTCTCATGCCACAACAAAGGAGTTGGCAAGCTGCAACTAAGGAGCCCGCCTGCCACAACTAAGACTTGGTGCAGCCAAATAAATAAATAAATACATATTTTTTTAAAAAAAGAATGAATGACATATCACACTATATGCCAGCTTTCTCTACCCATCTTTTAAACAAAGATTTGAATAGTGAAAGACAGAAAGGCACGTGTACGTGTTTGCTTATGTGTGACACACAGAAAGTGGCAGGGCCATAGGGTGAATGACAGAAACAGAAAATCCAGTCATTCTGAGTGACACTAACCTTTGTCTACTGTATGGTAAGTAAGAATTTTCACATCAGATGGTCTTTATCTCAGTGAGAGAGAAATATTTAAACCATTTAGCTTAAGGTAAATTTCAGGTATCTTTAGTGTGGCATGTGGAACTTGTTTGAAATTCTGCTTCTGCTTCAGCTTCCTAGTCTTTAAAATGCTTGCTCTCTTTACCTCATCAGGATGGCTGTGAGGTTTAAATTTGATATTAGATTCACTGTTTGTAAAAAGCACCACACAACTGTGAAGTGTTATTGTTATTACTATTACTTAACAGGTAATATAGTACTTCCCTCAATAAAAATTGCACCAGATAGCCTGCAGTTTCCAAAGCTTCCTCTGCCCTAAGAGAGTCCTGTTGAAACTGTTCTTTTGGGAATTCCCAGTGGTTAGGACTCAGCACTTTCACTGCTGGGGCCCGGGTTCAATCCCTGGTCAGGGAACTAAAATCCCACAAGCTGTACATGCAGCCAATAAATAAATAAATATTTTTGAAAATATTTTTTAAAAATGGAAACTGTTCTTTTGAGAGTTGCTGCCTTTTGTAATTCCTCAGTATTTTATCACCCCCTACTTTGATTATTACCCCTTTGGGGAAAGAAACATAGATTTATTCATTCATTCAACATTGAACTTTTTTGGATATCTCTAATGGGTCAAAATGTCAGATCTCCTGGGATACAAGGAGACAGATGCATAAACAGATCATTATAATACATGTGGTAAATACAATGATAGAGTAATAATCTTAGGATATTATGGGAGTTTGGGGAAATGGCACATAAGGGCAATAGGGAAGATTAGGAAAACTTTCCTCAGGGGGGAAAAAAGTATAAACTGATTAAGTCAGTAATATTTTGTGCTGCAGGTAACAGAATCCCTACCCTCTTGCACTGTTTGTGGGAATGTAAATTGATACAGCCACTATGCAGAACAGTATGGAGGTTCCTTAAAAAACTAAAATCAGAACTACCATGCAACCCAGCAGTCCCATTACTGGGCATATACCCTGAGAAAACCATAATTCAAAAAGAGTCATGTACCACAATGTTCACTGCAGCTCTGTTTGCAATAGTCAGGACATGGAAGCAATCTAAATGTCCACCGACAGATGAATGGATAAAGAAGATGTGGCACATATATACAGTGGAATATTACTCAGCCATAAAAAGAAACGAAATTTAGTTATTTGTAGTGAGGTGGATGGACCTAGAGTCTGTCATACAGAGTGAAGTAAGTCAGAAAAAGAAAAACAAATACCATATGCTAACACATATATATGGAATCTTAAAAAAAAAAAAAGGTTCTGAAGAACCTAGGGGCAGGACAGGAATAGAGACGCAGATGTAGAGAATGGACTTGAGGGCACGGGGAGCGGGAAGGGTAAGCTGGGACGAAGTAAGAGAGTGGCATGGACATATATACACTACCAAATGTAAAATAGCTAGTGGGAAGTAGCCGCATAGCACAGGGAGATCAGCTCGTGCTTTGTGACCACCTAGAGGGGTGGGATAGGGAGGGTGGGAGGGAGGGAGACGCAAGAGGGAGGAGATATGGGAACATATGTATATGTATAGCTGATTCACTTTGTTATACAGCAGAAACTAACACACCGTTGTAAAGCAATTATACTCCAATAAAGATGTTAAAAAAAAAGTAACAGAATCCCTAAGGATGGTTGAAACTAAAAAAGTCATTTATTGCTCACTTAACAAAAAGGCCAGAGGCAGGTGTACTCAGGGTTGTTCCAGCAACTTAATGTTATCAAAGATAGGGTTTCATTTATCCTCCTCCTCTGTAATTCTTGGTGTATTGTCTTTTTGTCCTGTGGTTATCACCTCAGGGTTGCCAAAGATGACAATAGCTCCAAGCATCACATGACACATCAAGGCAGGAAGAGAAATTTTAGTTCTAGTCATCTCTGTTGGAAACAGGAAGAAAGGGTACTGGAGAGTAGGGAGGTTTTTGTTTTTATATATTTTTAATAAAAAAAAATCATTTATTTATTTGACTGCCTTGGGTCTTAGTTGCGGCACATAGGATCTTCGTTGTGGTGCACGGGCCTCTCTCTAGTTGTGGCACGCGGGCTCCAGAGCATGTGGGCTTAGTTGCCCCAAGGCATGTGGGATCTTAGTTCCCCGACCAGGGATGGAACCCACGTCCCCTGCATTGGAAGGTGGAATCTTAACCACTGGACCACCAGGGAAGTTCCTATATTTTAAATTAAAAAAAAATTTTTTTATGAGATAAAGTAAAAGAAGAAATATGTTATCGGCCCTGGATTTTTGCACGTAGTGTTCCTTCTGCCTGGCATCCATGGTCTCTTGAACCCTTTCCACATATTATATCTCAGTGCCTCATTATAGTACCTGGCACATAGGAAGTAGTAAATATTTTTGAAAGGAAAGCAGGCAGAGCAAAAATAGAGGCAGTTGAACACAACAGGCAGTTAATCTCCTTAAAACATATTGTCTAGGGGCTTTCCTGGTGGCACAGTGGTTAAGAATCTGTCTGCCAATGCAGGGGTCACGGGTTCGAGCCCTGGTCCAGGAAGATCCCACATACCACGGAGCAACTAAGCCCATGGGCCACAACTACTGAGTCTGCGCTCTAGAGCCCGTGAGCCACAACTAGTGTGCCCGTGTGCCACAACTACTGAAGCCTGCGTACCTAGAGCCCATGCTCCTAAGCCAGAGAAGCCACCACAATGAGAAGCCTGCACACCCCATCAAAGAGTAGCCCCCGCTCACCACAACTGGAGAAAGCAGGTGTGCAGCAACGAAGACCCAACGAAGCCAAAAATAAATACATTTTTAAAAACATATTGTCTAAAATCAGGGGAGGTAAGTAATAAGGCAATTACAATACAGAATGGTAAGTGCTAAGACAGTATTAATTATAAGACGCTATGGGAGAACACAGGAGTCAGAGAAGACAGCTCGGAAAGAGTGATTGGGAACTTCCCTTTGATCCAGTGGTTAAGACTCTGTGCTTCTAATGCAGGAGGCGGGTGTTCCATCCCTGGTCAGGGAACTAGGATCCCACATGTCCTGCGGCATGGCCAAAAAAAAAAAAAGTTGAGAAAAAAAAAGAAAGAGTGATTATTTAAACTGAGATCCAAAGGATGGTAGAAATAACCAAACCCAGAGGGAAAAAAGTCTCTTGGTTTGGACTATAATTGCCACAAAGTAAAAAAATATATAATCCTCTTTGAGGGAGAAAGACCTTGAAGAGATTCTAGGGAGGAAAAAAAGAGGGGGAGGATGGCAAATAGTAACGGATCATGTAGTGCCCGTTATTACTAATTAAAGGTGTCTTAAAAGTAGGTTTAGTGAAAAATAGAAAAGAATCCAAGTCTTCAATTCTTCTATTTCCTATAATGTCTTATTAAAGTTTTTCACTGTTTTAGCATCTCCTACTCTGAAAGTTTTCAAACATCTAACTCTATAACTCAGAAACTCCTAATACATATTTTGTATCTAATATCATGTAAAAATGGAAGTTTTGGCAAAGCCCAATAGAAGGGTTGCCAGATTAAATACAGGGTGCCTAGTCAAATTTGAACTTCAGATAAATAATAAATAATTTTTTACAATTACATGGACCATACTTATACTAAATCACTTGCTGTTTATCTGAAATTAAAATTTAACTGGGTGTCCTACCTTTTTATTTGCTAAATCTGGCAACCCTAACAATGGATACCAAATTCCGAAGAGAAGTGCTAGACTAGGATTTACAAAGAAATAAACTCTTAATCTTTTAACTCACTCTGAGGGTATTAGATGGTCAAGGAGAAGAGGATTTTGAGAGTGCTTCTACCCTTCCTCCACTCCGAGAACTTAACATGAGTCTCCAGTTTGGAGGCCCAGTAGACGAGGGTCTGATTCCATACCTGAAAAAAAAACCATACCTAACTGATTGGCTAGCTGCTCTAATGGCAGAAACAAAGAAAAAGCTGCTGCTGCATTGGGATAGGCCTTCAGCCTCAGAGTTTATCTGGACAAAGGAGGCTCAAGTGTTTCCTATAGACTAGATGAGGACCACACATACATATATACCCAGGAGAGATGACATAGGGCTGTCATGTATTCTGTCCAGGAGAACTGCCTTAATATGCAAACACATCTCAGCAGAGAGAAGCTGGGGGTATCACACATGCAAACAACCAGTTGGAATAGAAATGTATCTGCCATGATGAAGAAATCTGCAGGGAATTCCCTGGCTGCCCAGTGGTTAGGACTCCGCACTCTTACTGCCAAGGGCCCGGGTTCCATCCCTGGTCAGGGAACTAAGATCCCACAAGCCGTGGGGTGTGGCCAAAAAGAAAAAAACATGCAGAAGACATCTGCAGATGAGTGATCTCCAGTGATGATGATCACCAAGGAACTCACCAAGCACTCCCATGAAAGAGTCATCTTCAAAAATCTGTCACATCCAGGAAGCAATGATGTGAGAAAATGCAACAGTGGTAGTCAGTAAGAACTTTCTCTTTCCCTTTCCCTCTCCTCCCTTCTCAGAACTGTAATCCATAAGAGGTCCAATACCAGCAAGCTGGAAAAGTTGGAACAAAAGCAGTAGGGCCACAAGAGAGAAAATAAGCTGTTCATGTCCTCCTTCCCTGACTGTTAAGTTGCAATAGTCTAAACTGGAAGAGAGGAGAGCTTTAAAAGAAAATTAAAGCTCTATTATACATGGTTCTGGACATTTTAATTACCGACTAGATAAACTTACATTACTGAAAAGTTGCCAGAAATGGGGACTTCCCTGGTGGTCCAGTGGTAAAGAATCCATCTTCCAATGCAGGGGACATGAGTTCGATCCCTGGTCGGGGAATTAAGATCCCACATGCTGCGGGGCAACTGAGCATGCACACCACAACTACTGAGCCTGAGTGCCTCAACTAGAGAGGCCGTGTGCCCGCAAACTACAGAGCCCACGCTCTCTGGAGCCCACACGCCCCAGCAAAAGATCCCGCATGCCACAACGAAGATCCCACCTGCCGCAACTAAGAATAAATATTCACGACGTAGCCAAGAATAAAATAAATAAATAAATATTTTAAAAAATACTATATAAAAAAAAAGTTACCAGAAATGTCATGGAACCATCTAGGTTTTCATCTAGAGGTAGGGTAAGAACTAGCTTCACTGAATAAATGTAAAGGGATGTAAAATCACTTTGGAAAAAAGCTAAGCCATTTCTTATAAAGTAAATATACACTTACCATACAACCCAGCAATCCCACACCTGGGTATTTTTCTAGGAGAAGTGAAAACTTACATTCACCCCAAAACCTGTATATGAATTTTTATAGCAGTTTTATTCATAAGTGCCAAAAACTGGAAACAACTCAGATGTCTTTGACCTGGTGAATGGATAAAGTAATATGGTATAGCCATACAGTGGAATAATACTAGTCAGGAAGTAAAAGGAAATGAATTACTGATACATGTAACAGCATGGATGAATCACATGAATTATGCCAAGTGGAAAAAGCCAGATTCAAAAGATTACATACTGTATACTTCCATTTATATGACATTCTGGAAAAGAGAAAACTATAGGGACTGCAAGCAGATTAATGCTTGCCATAACTATGCACTTGTCAAGACTCAGAACTGTACCCTAAAGAGGTTAAATGTATATACATTATACCTTAAAAAAAAAAATCTATGGGAAGCTCCTTGATTCTGAGTACTTCCAAACAGTAAATTGGAAGTAGGAGTCTCACTAACTTTGTAGGATTTAGCATGAGTAAGAAGTGAATAGTTAGGTCAGTAGTATATCTAATAGTTGAAGCTAGCTGTGGAATGGAGATAAAGGAAATATTATTCAAAGAAAAATTTATACATCTTGTCCCAAGCACTATAGGCATTAAATTAGCAATGTTATCTCTCCAAATAACCTAAGTTAATTAATTTAATTACTCAAAAAATGTAAGGGAAAATGGGAGACAAAAAGAAAGCTGCTTTCTGATTATAACCTATAACTTAGGAGTCATACTTACTCAACTTAATGGTTACATTTGATTTGGTTACTTTTCTTCATGAACACTTGTGCTCATGGTATATGATTTTATATTGTATACATTATATAATATTTTTGCTATTACTTTACTTTATTATAGAATTTTAAGTGTCTTATTTCATGGTGTCTGCTACCTAAACAAATTGATGAGTTAACACTATTTCTTCTTACCCCAGGACTTGGATTTCACCAGAATAAATCAGACTGCTCCCACAAACTCTTTCAGGTTACAAAAGTTCCATTTCTAAATTCTTAGCTTAGAACATTAAATAATCCTCTTACTTGAGAGAGGTAATGGAGACTCCAAAACTCTTCACTTCCACTAGAATGGTTTCCAATAGTTTCAGTGAGAATCTGGTTTAACAGAATTTGGAAATGTGGAACCACATGACCACCTTACCTGTTCTCTCCGAGTCTCTTCAGTGCATCCTGGGATACAAGCACTGAATTTACTTCAAATTTGGCCTAGATATGACAACTGCATTTAAGGTCATGTTACTGAATCATGAAGTGGGCGAAAGCATTCTACTACGGTCTTTCTGGTTCTTCCAGTAATAAATCCCTAAGGGTGGAATTCAAAGTGGACCTATCTAGAGTTAGATTAGGTTTCATGGTATTATAACTGCTTTTTGTCTGTTTGTTTGTTTGTTTATATTATTCCAGTAGTGACATCTATAGGCCTATGAAGAGAAACACTAAAAGACTAATGTTGAATTTACCTGTACTATTTTATGGCCGGTGTGAGTCTGACCTCACACCAAAAAACTACTTTTGGCAACTCCCTGGTGCTGTAAGAGAAAGTCAGGTTAGGGAAACAAAAGGTACATGACCAAAGGCCCAATTACCAGAGTGCTCCCCCCCAGTCCTTAACTTACTTTGGTTGAATGCACGCAAGAGATCTTCGGAACGTAGAGTGAACATCTAACTGGAGCAGCATAGGAATATCTGGGTACCCACCCAGCTGGGCCCAGAGTGAATACATTGATGTCTTCTCTGTTATTGGGTAACTTGAAGTGGATAGATCAGCATTCCAGATGGCTTCCATTTGGTCTTCTTGTCTAGAGAATCAGAGAACAAGCACCATTTGGAAGCATCAAACTCTCCTGAACTCCATAGCCATTCAAAAGATATAATTCCTATTCTCGCCCCTTCTCTTCACCACCACCGTGTCCTATAAAGCCCCCCTGGCACCAAGGAACATTAGCTATGCCCACTTTGACTGAGAGATGGATTAAAACAGCAGAATTTGCAGAAATAACGTTTTTTCCCCCGAAAGTTGCATTTCCATGACTTCACCTACTAATACGTTTTAAAATGACTTTCTTAGCTTCATGGAGTATACACTCCATATGCAGGCTATGTTTCCCCCACAGCAGTCTTTTCCCCTTCCTTCCCAAAGTTTCTACCTTCTTAAAAAAAAAAAAAAAAGTAACGCTTCTAAGTTTCTTCACTGTGTGTATTAAAATAATTTGTTTCTTCGTAAGGAAGAATCAACTTCATTTTTTTTAAGGAACTCAAAATTAGTTATTAAATATTTAAGTAGAAATAAGCCTTTTGCTAAATTAGCTAAGAAAATTAATATTCTCCACTGAACCATATCAAAACTGTGGAGAAGGGGAAGCTCTTGGGCAGGAAAAAAAAACATGAGGTCCCAGATATTATCCAAAGAAAGTTTAATGTCAGTCTTTCCTACCACATACCTGAACTTATTGAATATATCATACTTTTTGTCCTCTTCTTTTAGGATTGGCTGTTGAACAAATTTGGTAGAGGCAGATGTTTGCTTCTTTTTGATGATCAAAGGGATAGGTTGATTTAGATTCAATTTATATATCTCTTGAAGCTAAACATAAATAAATCAGAAAAAGGAAATCATGAAAAGAAAGGGCCAAAGTCTTTAGGAAGGTCTTCCTAGCTGGCCTTAGCTAAACTATGACACTTCCTTGGAAAAGGAATTCTCATTCTCCAAGCCCTTTCTCCCTTCCTCCTGCCACTCCTCGACCTCTACCTGCCTCCAACACACAATTTCAGAGTTGGCAACTATGATGTATAAAAACCGTGGTCCTGCATTAAGTTCTAGTTTTAGTCCTCTCATTTCCCAGCTTTGTGACTTTGGGTTAGTTGCTAATTTTATCTGCACTTCTTTTCTCATTTCTAAAACAAGAATAATAAACACAGGGTTCTTATGAGAGTTGTGTAAGACAATATATTCATCAGTTGTGAAACATTGTGCAAATATAATGATAGCTAACTTTGACTGTCAGGTGCTTTCTATGTATTAATTTATTTGATATTTGCTACCTTATGAGATAGGTACTATTATTATCCTTGTCTTCTTACATATGGGGATATGAAGCTCAGAAAAGTTAAGTGGCTTGCCCAAGATCTCTTAGCTAGTATGTGGTGAAGCTGATTTGAACCCAATCTGGTAGCAGAACCAACCTCTTGACCATCACTCTGATTCAGTGTATTTATTCATTTCTACCCTTTTCTTCCTTTTTGCTTTTTCCCCTCCCTTCTTGATGCCTTGATACCCACCTCATCATCTAGATTCTAGCTTCCCTGACCCCAGACCCATATTAATCCCCTGAAATGCCCTAGACATTGTAATTCCTGTCAGACAGTTCATGACACTGCCAATTCATCTTGCTTTACTCCATTTACATTGGTCGTATTTTCCAAACCCAGAACTGTCAAAAATATCCAATTTTTGAGGTCAGAGAGTTTTAATGTTTAAAGTGTACTTCTAGGGACTTCCTTGGTAGTCCAGTGGGTAAGGCCCGCTGCTCCCAATGCAGGGGGCCCAGGTTCAATCCCTGGTTGGGGAATGAGATCCCGCATGCATGCCGCAACTAAGACCCGGTGCAGCCAAACTAAACTAAACTAAACTAAACTAAACTAAAATAAAATAAAATGTAACTTCTGGGGAGTTCCCTGATGGCCTAGTGGTTAGGATTCCAGGCTTTCACTGCTGTGGCCTGGATTTAATCCTTGGTTGGGGAACTGAGATCCTGCAAGCTGTGTGGCGTGGCCAAAAAAAAAAAGAAAAGAAAAGAAAAGAAAAAGTAACTTCTGGGAAATTCACAATATGTCTATAATGAGAAGTCTCTCTGTACCTTCTAGAGTAGCAAGTAAACTAATCTTGTAAATTATTTACTTTAGTAAAAGAAAATGATGTATAAATATTCCTAGAACTCCAAGAATGTTACAGAACTCCATGCTGGAGAAAATAATGGGAGCATATAATCCCAGAACAAAGAACTCTAATCTCAGCTCTATAACTTTTGGAAGGTATCACTTCCAAAAGCATACTAATGGTCATCTCAGAGAGGGCTCTGAGACATAATTGGGTGGATGTCAGAGTTCAGCAGGATCTTCTGTGCCTGGTGCTATGTAAGCAAGTTAAGTAAACCCTTATCTCCATTTTTTGTAAATGCATATTAAAACTTGCTTTCTGATAGTTTTGAGGAATGTAACCACCAAGAATCAGCTGGAGAGCAGTGAGCTCAAGAGGTTTCATATCTAGAGGCTGGTAGATGTGGGTTGACTAGGAAGGAGTTGAGCATTTCTGGAAGTCTCTCCTATTCTAACCTTTTCTCATCTAGAGAGTCCAGCCAGTATTCCTGTTGTCAATTTAGGAGTTTCACTGAAGTCACAGTGTAGTGGATTGAATGATGAACTCCCCAGAAGATATGTTCACTCAGAACATGTGAATGTGGCCTTATTTGGAAAAAGGGTCTTTACAGATGTAGTTAAGGATCTCAAGATGAGGTCATCCTGGTTTAACCAGATGGGTCCTAAATCCAATGACACATGGCTTTGTAAGAGGAGAACATAAAACACACTAGGAGGAAGGCCATGGGAAAGACAGAGGCAGAGATTGGAGTTATGCAGCTACAAGCCAAGGAATGCCAAGGATTGTCTATAGCCACCAGAATCTAGAAGAGAGACTTGGAACAAATTTCTCCCTCAGAGCCTCCAGAAGGAACCAACCCTGCCAACACCCTGATTTCTCGAACTGGCCTCCAGAACTGTAAGAGAATACATTTCTGTTGTTTTAAGCCATGAAATTTGTAGTATGTTATGGTATCTCCGGGTAACTTATTTTCAAAGCCTACCACTTTGCCTTTTCTTACAACACACTGGGGAGAGGGAAAAGAAAACAGATTATCTGGCTGAATAAGTACGTCATTTTCCTCAGGCACTGATTCTGTTTCTGCTGTAGCGACTTCTGCTTCCCTGTGCAGATCTGCATCACCTTTTTTTGATAGTCATCAATTCTGCTCAGCATTATGTAGAGGTTCTGGGTCTCATAACCTCTCCCAGTATTCTGGATGGCTTGTAACCATTTAATTATGTTGTTTCTTGGAAAAATTAACAAGAATGAGATTCATATAATTACTGACACTAACTCAGCAAACCTGGTGTCACCAGTCTCATCTCATCCTTAGTAAGTAGAGAGAGATAGTATAGGGGTGGCAGGCTTGCTTAATGAGACCTTAATCTAGTTCCCTATATGACTAAACTTTCAAAACTCTATATGACTGTCAAATTTTCATTAACTCCTCACACAGTTTTTAGTGTTAAAATAGTGTTGCTTATTATTTTTTTAATATATTATATTTTAGTATTGATATGTATACAACATATAGAAGGTACTTAATACAATTATGAAAAAGAGTGTCCTTGCCTTCAAAGCACTTACAAGCCAGATTAGGAGACTAATAAGTTGTGTCAGAGAGAGAATGAAATAAATGCTAAATAGCAATTTAGCTGTTTGAGCAAAAAGGAAAACATAATTAATTCTAACAAGAGGAATAAAGAATGCTTCATAGGAAGACATTGAATAGGATCTTGAGGAACAGTCATAAAAATGTAGTACCCTCTTTACTATAATGTAGTAAGCCACAATGTTTGGGCCTCCAAAACATGGTTTTTTGCCATCCCTATTCTACAGGAGAGGAAAAGGATTCTGAGCAAAGTTAAGTAATTTTCTAAAGTCACATAATTGATAAATAACAGATTTGGGAAGCAAACCCAGATCTTTTCTCTTTCCACAATACCAGTATTTCTCAAAGTGTGGACCCTAATCACCTGGACTGAATCATTTTGTTGGGGGTGGGAGGGTGGTGCTTGTTGAAAATGCAGATTCCAGGGTGCATCCCCAGACCGTTTGAATAAAAAATCTTGGTGGTAAGCTTCAGGATCTGTATTTTTAAAAAAATCTCAGGTAAACCTTACAGCCACTGAAGTTTGAGAAAAAGGGGATGAAGAATTCCAGGTTGAGGGAACACTATAAATAAAGGCAAGACAATGAAAGTTATATTTTGGGAGTGGTGAATACTCTGGAACTTTTAGACCACAGATATGTGAAAGGATATAGTGGGGGATGAGACTGATATAGCTGTCTCATAAACAGCATATTATGGAGTTTGGATTTTGGGGGAGGTAGGCAATGGGAACCCACTGAAGATGTTTTTCTGAATATATGTATTTTACATATATAGAGAGAGGGGGAAGGGAATAACTCTTAGGTCTCTTTGTGGGTTGTAATAGCTTAGAACCTACTGTATATATGGATCATTTAATACTTAAATATATTAACTTTCTGAGTTAATTTTATATTTTATTATTATTTTTTTTTTTTTGGCTGCGTTGGGTCTTCATTGCTGCGTCCGGGCTTTCTCCAGTTGTGGTGAACGGGGGCTACTCTTTGTTGTGGTGCAGGGGCTTCTCATTGCAGTGGCTTCTCTTGCTGCGGAGCATGGACTCTAGGTACGTGGGCTTCATTAGTTGCAACACACGGGCTCAGTAGTTGGGGCGAGCGGGCTCTAGAGTGCAGGCTCAGTAGGTGTGGCACACGGGCTTAGTTGCTCCATGGCATGTGGGATCTTCCCGGACCAGGGATCGTCCCCTGCATGGGCAGGCGGATTCTCAACCTCTGCGCCACCAGGGAAGTCCCCTTGCAACCATTCTTTGAAGTAATTATCATTACATCAATTTTACAAATTTGAGTCAGCACATTTGAGTCTTAGAGAAGTTCAGAACTGGAAATTCGAGCCAAGGTCTTCCTGACATCAGAGAAAAAGCATGATCAGAATTTGGATATAAAACTAATACTACCCTCCTACACTGTTGGTGGGAATGTAAATTGGTGCAGCCTCTATGGAGAACAGGATGTAGGTTCCCTAAAAAACTAAAAATAGAGTTACCATATGATCCTGCAATCCCACTCCTGGGCATATATCTGGAGAAAACTCTAATTTGAAAAGATACACGTTCTTTTGAAAAGATACATGCACCCCAGTGTTCATAGCAGCACTATTTACCATAGCCAAGACATGGAAGCAACCTAGAAGTCCATCAACAGATGAATGGATAAAGATGTGGTATATATAGACAATGGAATATTACTCAGCCATAAAAAGAATGAAATCATGCCATTTGCAGCATATGGATGGACCCAAATTTTATCATATTAAGTGAAGTAAGTCAGACAGAGAAAGACAAATATCATATGATATCACTGATATGTGGCATCTGAAAAAATGGTACAGGGAATTCCCTGGCGGTCCAGTGGTTAGGACTTCATGCTTCCCTGCTTCCATTGCAGGGGACACGGGTTCGATCCCTGGTTGAACTAAGATCCTGCAAACCACATGGCATGGCCAAAAAAAAAAAAAAAGATAAAAATGAACTTATTTACAAAGCAGAAATAGACTCATAGACATAGAAAACAAACTTATGGTTACCAAAGTGGTTACCAGGGGTTGGGGGAGATGAATTAGGAGTTTGGGATCAACATATACACACTACTATATATAAAATAGGTAAACAACAAGGACCTGCTGTATAGCACAGGAAACTATACTCAGTATCCTGTAATAACCTATAATGGAAAAGAATCTGAAAACGAATGTATATATATTAATATGTATATATGTATAACTGAATCACTTTGCAACGAACACAACATTGTAAATTAACTATATATCAATTTTTAAAAATTAAAAAAAAAAATAAAAATACTTTATTGCTAAAAAATTCTAACAGTCATCTGAGCTGGTAGAGAATCTTGCCTCAGTGCTGATGGCTGCTGACTGATCAGGTGGCGGTTGCTGAAGGTTTGGGTGGCTTTGGCAATTTCTTAAAAAAAGACAACAATGAAGTTTGCTGCATCCATTGACTTGTCCTTTTTCGAATGATATCTCTGTAGCCTGCAGAGCTGTGTGATAGCATTTTTCGTTTGTTTGTTTGATAGCATTTTATCCATGGTAGAACTTCTTTTAAAATTGGAGTCAGTCCTCTCAAACCCTGCCACTGCTTCAACAGCTAAGTTTATGTAATATCCTAAATCCTTTGTTGTCATTTCAACAGTCTTCCCAGCGTCTTCATCAGAAGAATCTATCTCAAGAAACCACTTTCTTTGCTCTTCCATAAGAAGCAACTCCTCATCTATTCAGGTTTCATCATGAGATGGTAGCAATTCAGTCCCATCTTCAGGCTCTACTTCTACTTCTAGTTCTCTTGCTGTTTCTACCACATCTGCAGTTACTTCTTACACTGAAGTCTTGAGCTGCTCAGTTATCCATGAAGGTTGGAATCAGTTTCTTCTAAACTCCTGTTCACGTTGGTATTTTGCCTTCTTTCCATGAATCATGAATGATCTTAATGGCATCTAGAATGGTGAATCCTTTCCAGAAGGTTTTTAATTGACTTTGCACAGATCCATTATCTATGACAGCTACTGTATAGCCTTACAAAATCTATTTCTTAAATAATAAGACTTGAAAGTCGAAATTACTCCTTGATCCATGGGCTGCAGAGTGGAAGCTGTGTTAGCAGGCATGAAAACAACATGAATCTTAATGGAGATTAAGATTAATGGAGCATCTCCATTAGAGCTCTTGGGTGACCAGGTGCATTGTCAATGAGCAGTAATATTTTGAAAGGAATCTTTTTTTTCTGAGCAGTAGGTCTCAATAGTAGGCCTAAAATATTTAGTAAACCATGTTGTCAATAGTTGTGCTGTCATCTAAGCTTTGCTGTTTCATTGATAGAACATAGCAGAGTAGATTTAGCATTTTAATTTAGCATGGTTAATGAGCACTGGCTTCAACTTAAAGTCACCAGCTGCATTAGCCCCTAACAAGAGAGTCAGCCTGTCCTTCAAAGCTCTGAAGCCTTGAAGTCAGGCATTGACTAATCCTCTCTAGCTATGAAAGTCCTAGATGGCATCTTCTTCCAATATAAGGCTGTTTTGTATACATTGAAAATCTGTTTTTTAATATAGCCACCTTCATTACTTATTTTAGCTAGATCTGGATAACTTGCTCCAGCTTCTACATTAGCACTTGCTGCTTCACCTTGCACTTTGATGTTATGAAGAGGCTTCTTTCCTTAAACCTCATAAATCAACCTCTGCTAGCTTCAGACTTTTCTTCTGCAGCTTTCTCACCTCTCTCAGCCTTCATAGAATTGAAGAGACTTAGGGCCGTGCTCTGGATTAGGCTTTCAATTAAGGCAATGTCATGAATGGTTTGATCTTCTATCCAGACCAGTAAAAGTTTCTCCACATCAGCAATAAGGCTGTTTGTCTTTCTTATCATTCATGTGTTCACTAGAGTAGCACTTTCAATTTCCTTCAAGAACTTTTCCTTTGCATTCACAACTTAGCTAACTGTGCAAAAGGCCTAGCTTTCAGCCTTTCTCAGCTTTCAACATGCCTTCCTTACTAAGCTCATTCATGTCTAGCTTTTGACTTAAAGTGATAAAGTGAGGGACATGAGACTCTTCCTTCCACTTTAACACTTAGAGGCCATAGTAGGGTTATTAATTGGCCTAACTTCAATATTGTTGTGTGTCTCAGGGGATAGGGAAGCCCAAGAAGAGGGAGAGAGATGGGGGAACGGCCGATTGGTGAAGCAGTCAGAACACACAAAACATTTATCATTTAAATTTGCCATCTTATATGGATACGGTTCATCGTGCCCCGAAACAGTTACTGGTTTCCACCGACAGACACACACACACACACACACACACACATACAACTTTGCTTCTTTCTTCCTTTCTTTGTCCTGCTAGACTCTGCCTTTGCTGCCTTACTGACTTTTACTAGTTCTTTGAGACATAGTTCAAAGGTCTGGACTCCTAGAAGCTTTACCTAACTCTCCCCTCTCCTCAGTCCTCTTGTATAGAGTAGGTGATATATTCTTTCCACGTCATACTATATAATCATTTGTTTGTATGACTGTCTCTTAGTAGACTTTGAGTGCCCTCAAGGCAGGGTTATGGCTTATCCATTTTTGTATCCTTCCACCCTCTACCCCCTGGGCCTAACCCAGCCCCTGGCATGTAGTGGATATTTTAAATGTTGATGAATTAAATGATACGTTAAATCCTATCTAGTCACCGCAACATTTAATATCTTTAAGAACTTTCTTCAATATATATGGAAATGAAATGTTTCATTATCAGCATCTGGTGTAATTTTACATTCTTTCCATCATTGCTTTTCAGGTATATTACACTGATCATGTGGTAATACAACTCTAAAACTGTATTTTAGCATTTAAACATGGAATCTTTACTTACAGAGGTTCTACAAAATTTTCTTTATTCAAAAATAGTTTATATTATTATACTTTATGTTTTCTCTCCCATATAATGTTAGAATCTTCTTGACTCAGCCATTTTTATTATGGAATCTTTCATCTGTCAATATTTAATTCCTTGTTATACCTGTTGGTGATTTGATTATTATAACATTAAATATTAAAGAAGAGCTTTCTGAAGAATGAACAAATTGATCCTTGATGGATCAATTATAAAAGTTATAAGTGTATAAATTAAATATTGTTGTGAAATGTTGATCTATATATTTCAATTTTTAAATGATTTTACTAAAACAGGTCACATCGTGTCACTTAGCTCTTCAAAATCTTCACTAAAACTAAACAAACTTAATTGCCATATAAAAATTAAGAAAGTTGTCATAGAATTCCCCCCAAAAGTACCAAGCCCATATAATATCATAGGTGAAATCTATCAAACTTACAAAGAATAGCTAATTTTATCATTAAACTGTTCCAGAGCATAGAAAAAAAATAAGCTTTCACATTTTTTAAATGATATAAACTTAAACCAAAATTTGACAAAGATAGCACCAAGAGAAGTAAACCACCAAACTTACTAATGAATATCAATGCAAAGTAAAATCCTAAATAAAATATTAGCAAATGTAACACATTCAAAGAAAGGTACAACAAGGACAAATTCCAGGGATGTGATGATGGTTTAAAATAATTAATCATATTAATAGAGCTGAGGAGAAAATATGTTCTCTAATAACCATGAAAATGAAGTGCTGAAATCACATTTAACAAAATGTGATTTAATAAATTTAACAAAATTCAACATCCACTCTTGATTTAAAAAAAATAACAAAACAGGAGCTGACAGATACTTCTTTAATATGATAAAATGTATTTCAACCCAAAAGCCAGCATTTTTTAATGACATATACTAGAAAGATGTCCACTATCACCACTATAATAATTAGCAATGAAAGGACTTACATTTTGGCATTCTGAGTTACAAAGGAATGGAGAAAATAACCCCCCTCAAAATGAAATTGACTAAGGTTAAAGTTGTTTTGTAACTTTTTCAGAAAGGAGAATATAAATATAAACAATCCTTTTAAATGTTCTTGAAGGTGAGTTTTTTCCTAGAAAAAAATAACATGGGACCATGGAAGGGCACTACTAGCTGTTACTCAGGGCAAGTCAAATGAACAAAGATGGCCTTGTGGCCACATCACCAATATTTTTTAATATAGTTCTGAAGGTACTAATCAATTCAGGTAGACAGGGACAGAAATGAGATGTTTAAAAGTTGGAAATTCTAGATGTAAAAAATTATTATTTGCAGGTGATATGATTATGTAATTGGAAAACTCAAGAATATCAACTGAAAACCTATCACATGCTTTCGAATACAGTAAGATGGCTGCATACAAAATTGATACAGAGAAATCTAGCCTTCATTTATACAAATAACAACCAGTTAGAAGGTATCATAGAAGAAGAGAGTCCATTTACAATAGTAACAACAAAAATAAAAACTAGCAAGATATACACTTATGGCAGAATATGCAAGAGCTAGATGAAAACTTTAGAATGCTCCAACAGGACACATGCACACACACACACACGTGCACACGCACACACAAACGACCTGAACAAAAGCAAAGGTATATCATTTTCTTGAATAGGAAGACTATATTAATAAAGATAAACTGGGTTTTGCTGTTTGTAAACAAAAGTTTACCTGTTGCTCATACTACAAATCCATCATAGCTTTGCAGGGAGTGAGCTTCATTCTATACTCTCAGGAACACAAGCTAACAGAGCAGTCATCACCTTGAACACTATAGGTTATCATACCAGAGGAAAAGGAGACTCTAGAGGGTCTCAAACTGACAATGACAAGCTTAGTACAGAAATGATACACATTAATTCTGCTCACATCTCATTGACAAGTACTGGCAAATAGTACTAACTACCACGAAGACTCAGCATCATAAAAATAAAACTGCAATAAATAACAGAGAATAGAAGTAACTCATCTATATGCAATCAATAAAAAATAATAGAAAATCCAGTTATGGACTTAAATGATACAACAATTTATGATGAAGCTACATTCAAATCAATGAGGGAAAAAGGTAGATTATTTTGTAAATAGTGATGGGGCAACTGTGCAGCCATGTGGGGGAGTGAAAAACATCACACCTATATCTCACAACAGAAAGCTTAGAATCGAAGACTTAAATGTAAAACAAACAAAAAACTAATAACCAACCATAAAAGTACTAAAAGCAACCTAGAAATAATTTTTTTATATTTCTCATAGTGGAGAGGGCCTTTCTAAATATGGTACAAAGCATTATTGCAAATATTGATATAGGGACTTCCATGGTGGTCCAGTGGGTAAGACTCCAAGTTCCCAGTGCAAGAGGCTCGGCTTCGATCCCTGGTCAGGGAACTAGATCCCGCATACATGCCGCAACTAAGAGTCCGCGTACCACAACTAAGACGTCCACATGCTGCAACTAAGACCCAGTGCATCCAAAATAAGTAAATAAATATTTAAATAAGAAAATATAAACACATAAAAATCAAAATTTTTTTAGAAAGCAGAACCCACCAAAAGCAGAGTCAAAACACAAGTGGGGGAAATTAGGCAATTTATGTCACAGACAAGGGACTAATTTTCCAAATATTTGAACAGGCCCCACGAATCAATTAAAAAAGCAACTTGACAACCCAACTGAAAAATGGGCAAAGTATTGAATAGAATCTTCACAGAAAATAAAATACAGATGGCTCTTAAGTCTATGAAAAGATGCTTAACCTCAACCTATAATAAAAGTAATGCAAATTAAAGCATTGAAATGCCATATTTTATCTATTACATTGGCAATGAACCAAAAAACTGATAATATTTCATGTTAGTCTTGATGTGGGGAAGTACTCTTTTACAATGCTGACCAATGTATAAATTGTTACCAGTTGGAAGTTACCATTCTTCCAGTTGGAAGCATTTCTAAACTTCTGAAGTTGATATTTTGGAGATCAACCATGATCCACAAAATATACTTAAGCATGTCTGCTAGAGATATAAATGAATGAAATAGATGTTATAAGACATTTTTTATTTCCTAAAAAATATACTTCCTTTTACTATCTTAAATATGCTTCCATTCCACAGACCTTCTATAAGAGAATCTTTTAGAACATCTAATCTGACAAATATGTATATACTTATAGGGCAGTGAGGGAGGATATTTGAAATCAGGACTAAACCTGATTTCAGAAAACTGGACACACAATATTTATATCTACCTTGCACACTGGATCAGCCTATAGGCAATGTACTTGTGGAACAGGTATCCCAGCCGAACTTTGTCCGTATGAAGTGTCTCAATTATGAGATTCCTAGCTGTTGTGTGTAGTTGTGAAGGGAGTATAGAAGCTTTTGTCGCCTGATTTAAGAGAATCAGGTTCTTCTGCTGAGCCTCCACATCAACAAAATAGTTCTGTTCTTTGAGCTCTTGGGGATAGGAAGTGGGCACCATCATCTTGGTTTTCTGGGTACCTGAAAGTGAGGTCAGTATCCAGGTCTTATCTATAGGGGGAAATCGGGATTTCTGGTCCCATTCAGAAGGTGAGCTCTGTGATGTTTTGGGTAGTAAGAGAAGGTAGTGATATTACAGGCTTAATGAGAGTAGGAAGGGCCCCCTCATCAATGTAAGGGGTTTGGGATACTGGTGTCCTGTAATCAGTGAGATAGGACTTAAATGTTCTAAATTGTTCCATAGCAAAAGGATCTCGGGGGTCTCTGGATTTCTTCATAAGTGTCAGAGACCTCTGATATTTGGAACTTCTTAGTGGTGAAAGGGGCTTGAGGTACCTTGAAACTTGGAGCACTGGGATGGACCAATGCTGATTTAGGTTTCAGAGAAGAAATAATTGACAATCTTTCCTTACTTTTTTTAGAGACAGGAGAGGACAAATTTTTCTGGGGCTTTCCAGGGGTTGAGGGAGCCCATAGTGTAGGGCGTTGCCCAGGGGTGGGAGGGATCCATAGTGGGCAAGCTTGCCCAAGAAGGGTCCATGGTGACAGATGCTGCCTAAGGGTAGAAGGGGCTTGTAGATAGCTCATGGGTGGCAGAGGTCTGGAATGCCTGAGGCTGCTCAGAGAGGGTTAAGGGTCCAGATTCCAAGAGTTCCTCAGGGGTGGAAGAAGCCCCAGGAACCAAGCACTTCCTATGAGAGAAAGGAGCCCAGATACTGGGAATCTGTGCAGAAGTGGCTGGGACTCCAGATATAAGGAGCTGTCTGAGGTCAAGAAGGGGCTTCAATATCAGAGGCAACTGGGGAGTCACAATGTCCCTAGATATGAAGAATTGCCTAGAACTAAGAAGGGCCTGGTGCAAGGGGCTGCCCTGGAGTGGGAGAGGGCCCAGATATTGGGCTGGGGACTGGAGCTGGGAACCGAACAGAGGTGGATTGACCCTTAGAAACTGGGGTCTGTCTAGAGGAAGGAAAAGTCTGTGGTGCCAGGAGCTTCCTGGGCTCTGAAGGAATCCTCATTCCCAAGGATTTCCCAGGGACAAAGGGGGCTTGTGTAAGAGGAGACCTTGATATCTGCGAAGGAGTGGAAGAGACCTCAGATAGAGGGGACTTCTCAGCAACAGGAGCAGATGGTACTGGGGACTGCTTAGGAATGTGAGGAGCACGTGTTGTGACAGCTATATCAGTAACGGAAAAGACCCCAACTTCCAGAGTATGTCTTGAAGGAGGACCAGGCCTGCGTGGTAAGGACTGCTCATTAATAAGAAGAGCTCCTAATTTTAGGTCCTGCTCAGACCTGAGAGTAATACCCATGGACTGGGCCTGTCCTGGGGTGAAAGGGGCTCCCAAAGGTTGGATTTGTTCTGGGATGTGGGGAGATTCTAAGGTATAGTTGTTATCTGAGGTGGGAGGAACTCCTAATTCCTCAAACTGTTCTGGAGAGAGAGAAACCCCCAATGCTTGAGCCTGTCCTAAAGTGAAAGGGGCCCCCAAGTCCTGGGCCTGCTGAGGGGTGACATGGATCCCCAGTCCCTGGGCCTGTTGAGGGGTGAGAGTGATCCCCAGTTCCTGGGTCTGCTGAGCAGTGACATGGGGGACCACCTGTGCCTGGGCCTGTTCAGGGGTGACATGAATCCCCAGTGTCTGGGCCTGCTCATGGGTGAGAGTTATCCCCAATGCCTGGACTTGCTGAGGGGTAAGGGTGACCCTCAGTGCATGGGCCTGCTCAGGTGCGTGGGCTGCTCCCAAACCCTGAGACATCTTAGGAGTAGGGTTTTCCCCCAATTCCTGAACCTGATGGGAGGTGGGGGTGATTCCCAGTGCCTTGGCCTCTTCAGGGGTGAGGTTAATTTCCATTGCCTGGGCCTGCTGAGGGGTAAGAGTAATGGACTTTGTGGGAGACTGTCCAGAAATAGAAAAGGCTCCTGGTGAGGAAGATTGTATAGAGATGGGAGGAATGATTGGTATGGGGTGCTTTCCATAGCCAGATTCTCTAATTTCTTAAGATTCCCATTGAACTCTCTTCTTTGGTGTAACTGCAGTGCGTCTTTTGGTGTGCTCTGCCACCTGGAAGACAATGTCACTGAAGTGTGACTGAGCACCTGTTCTGGTTGTTCAGAGGTTTTCATCTCCTTTGCTGTTTTCTGCTTCTGCCTTTCATGGTCCTCTACCTTTCTCCTTGGCTTCTGCTTCTCCTCCTCTCTCTCCGGACTGCTTTCTTGCTCCAGATATCTCACTTCCTTCTGAACCTGCATCACCTGCTGTCCTTTCTCCTTCTCCAAGGGCACTCCTTGTTCTTTCATTTTTTGCTTCCATGCTTCCAGCTGCTGCTGCTTTGACTTCTGATGCCCTTCTTTCTCCTCTTCCCTTTTCTTTTGCCTCTCATCTGGCTCAATCTGCTTTTGCATCCTCTGTTTTTGCTGTCCCTTCCACACCTCTTCTTCCTGCCACTGTTTCTGCTTCTGTTGCCCTCGCTTTCCCTCCTTCATTGGGAGCCATGCCTCTTCCTTTTCCAAATTCTTATTTATCATCTCATAGCTCCTTTCTTCTAGCCTTTGTTTTTCCTTCTCCTTATGGTCTTTCCCTACTGTTGAGGCTACAGGAACATCCCGTTCACTTTCTATTTCAGCCAAGATCATTTGTATTAAATTGTCAGTTAGTGGACCAAGGCTCTCCTGTGAAAGTAAGGTGCTAATTTCTGACTTTGCACTAATCTGCTTCTGAAAATGCAATTCTGGCATAAATGAGACCACCTTTTTTCGTTTCATAGGTTTCTCTCCAATTTGTCCTGCATTTTTTATATCTTTGTATTTTCTCAAGATTTTTGTCACAGTTTCAGCCACTTTTTGGAAATATTCCTCGATTTTTGTCTTTATGATTCCTAATTTTTCAACTTCTGCTCTTTTTAATAATAACTCTTCTTTTGACCTAGTCTTTTTATCCAAAGGCTTTCCTATGTTATCGATTTTCTCTTTTAGGAATGACACTATGGCTTTCTGAAATTCTTCTAGATTACTCTGTTCTCTTTTGCCATCTGGAGTTCCTGAAGTCTCTTTAGTTATCCTAGACTGTGATTTAACAAGTTCAAGAGACTTGACTTTCTTGGCGAAGACTGACATATCCTTCTCTTCAGTTTTTTCTTCTTTGCTTATAATGGTTCCTGGAGAGATTTGGTGTTTCTTTCCTTTTATTTTCATTTTCTCAGAGGAATAATCAAGTTGGCTCAACCTGGATGGCTCTGCTTGGCTACTCATCTCACTTCTGCCTTCTTCGTCCATTGACTCAATGATGAGTTCCTCTTTATTCTCTGAAGAAATTTGACTTTTGCTATGGGAATATTCAGGTTTGGCTTTCCTGAGTCTTTCCCATATACTACTGGTTCCACTTTTGCCACCTTGGCTCTTTGTGTCAGAAGGGAAATCAGAAGGAAAATGTTGACCTTTTGATTCAGTGAGTGACTTTGATTTGCTTTCAGAAAAGGATTTTATTTCTTTTCTCTTCTTTTCTAGTGCTTGTATTTCAAAGTGGTGATCAAGTTTGGGCCCTGCAACTTTCTGTTTACCTTTATCATCATTCACATTTGATTCGGAGGTCTCCTGCACATATGGGCCTTTTGTGCGCTTTCCTTTCTGTGATTGGTACTGATCAGTCCCATCTTTCTGAAAGGCACCGCCTTTCTTCGCTGATATCTTATCTATAATGATATCTTCAGTGATCTCTTCAGAAGACTTTTTCTGTTTTTTTTCAGGTAAAGGGTATTGCTGGTCAGTTATATCTGAAATCGTCTCACCTTGGGCTGTATATGAAGGAGATGAGTCCCACTTGATCCCCAAGGCTTTGGTCCCTTTTTGGGGGGCCTCATCTACAACAATTTCAAATTCTTTGGCCAAAATATTATCTACACTGTCTAATGTGTCAGCTTGGCTAATGGCTAATTGTGGAGAAGGCTCAGGTAGCACTCTCAGTGTTGATGTGGGCAATGCTTGGTGTTCTACACCTTTGGATCGAACAAGGTGTTTATATTTTTCTTCTGCTTCTTGAAGTTTCTGCTGAAGCATTTCATTTTTTTTACTGAGATCTTGTATTATCTTCAGGGAAATCTCTTTTTCTCTTTCACTTGTCGCATTTGTATACATATTGGCACTTTGGAGGTTAATAACTTTCACTTCATCATTTAGTGTACTCAAAGCTTTAGAAAGGTTTTCTATTGTTGATGACATATATTTAATAGCATTGTTTTCCAATTTATTGAACACTGCAGTATCTTTGAGTTCCTGTAGCATATCTTGGATTTCTGAAACCTTTGTATTTGTTGCAAATTGATCACTAATCGTCTGATCTGGTCTTAAAGCATGAGCTGTTGCAGGTCGCTGTATAACACTTTCTATCCAAGATTTCCATAGAGAACCTCTAGATGCTAGAAGAAATAAATAAATAAATAAAATAATGAGATCGCATTTCTTCTTTTGTGCTGTGCTCTATGTTTAAGCCTAAGGAATTTAGCCTAAATTAACAGATAGATATAGGATAAAGTTTCATCTGGTAAGTTTGGCCCCAAAATATACAGCATTATTTTCAAAAGAATGACTCTTTTCCCACAATCATCTAGAAGTTCTTCTTCCAGAGTTTAGGAGAAGAACTCAGCTGTGACCTCAACTTACTTTCGATTACAATTTTGAGATTAGACATAAGGTAAACCAGAACTTTCCTTTGGTTTTGATTATGCTTGGTGCTTTCCATTTTCTTTCTTGGGTTCCTATCTTTCTTTTCTCCCTTTTCTGAGTCGAAGCTAACCTTGATTCTTTCAAAAGGATCACAAAAGAATAGAAGGCAAACATTTGAAGGGATTTCCAAAATGGCTGAATGAGAAACTCAGCAAATTTTTCCCAAAAAGGCAATGAAAAAACTGAGCAAAACTGCCAAAAACAATCATTTTAGGACGTTGGAAACTGAGCAAAGGCATACAACAAATTGAGAAGAATTTATTCAAGAAAAATTTGCTATGATGTTTTAGCCTGGAGCTGCTTCCATCTCCAACTCCCTAGCCCTATGGCCTGAGTTCTACCAGAGTGAGGCAGCCTGTGAGGACTGACAGCTCTACTGCCTGAGGGGGTTGATTTGATCTAGAGCAAAGCAATTCTTTAACAATACTACTTTAACCCATACACAGATCTGTTAGCAAAGAGTAGAAGCCTTACTGGATCAATCTGGATTAATTAACGATTGACTAATCATTGACTGACCACTAAGCTATGCTGACCCAAAAGTAACCCCTAAAATTCAGGCTTAAAAATAAAAATAAACAAACAAAAAAACACAACTGAGTAGAGATATCAGTGGTTGCCCACTGTGGGGGATACAGACTCCGCCAAATTAGTCCAGACAAGTCACTAAAAAACAAACCAAAAAGGCAACAAAAACAAACTCTGGAGGTTGTAAGGAGAATCAAAATCCAGAGTTGCTACAATATATTACCTAAAATGTCCAGTTTTCAACATAAAAAAAAGCATGCAAAGTAACAGAAAAGTGTGACCCATACACAGGAGGAAAAGCAGTCAGTAGAAATTGTCTCAGGGACCAGGGAGAGGAGGTGGGCAGATGTTGGACTTACCAGAAAAAAAGAAGCAGTTATAAATACGTCCAAAAAACTAAAAGAAACCATATTTTAAAATAAAAGTATGATGACAATTACTCGTCAAATAGAGCATATCGTTAAAGAGATGAAAACTGGAAAACCAAGTGGAAAAATTGGAGTTGAGTAGTACAATAACTGAAATGAAAAATTCACCAAAAGGGCTCAACAGCATGTATGAGCTTACAGAAGAAAATAACCAGCAAACCTGATGCTAGATAACTAGAGATTGTCTACTCTGAAGAACAGGGAGGAAAAAGAATAAAGAAAAATGAACAAAGCCTCAGAGACTTGTAAGGTACCATCAAGCATACCAATGTACAAGCAATAGAAATCCCAGAAGAAGAAGACAGTGGGGCATTAAAAGTATTTGAAGAAATAATGGCCAGATCATCTCAAATTTGATGAAAAACATTAATCAACACGTTCAAGAAGCTCAGCAAATTCTAAGTGGGATAAATACCGAAAGAGCAATACCTAGAACATCATAGTCAAACTGTTGAAAGCCAGACAAAGTGAGAATCTTTAAAGCAAAAAGAGAAAAATGACTCATCACAATCAAAGGAGACCCATTTAGAACAGGGGAACTGCAGTAAATTTAACAGGTCACTTCTTATCGGAAACAGTGGAGGCAGAAGGCAGTGGGATGGTATATTCAAAGTGCTGAAAGAATAATACTATTAACCAAGAATTCTATATCCACCAAAACTATTCTTCAAAAATAACCAGCAAACTTGATGCTAGATTGCTAGAAGTTAAGACATCCATTCCCTGAAATAACACTCTTCCCAAAGTAGCATGAATGTACAGCCCTCATAACCATCATTATTGCATGTTTTTAAACACTTCTCTAAATGTATTACAGAAGAGCTATCACATCCATTCACTGAAATAACACTCCTGTCAAAGTTGCTTTCAGTGAACACTCATATATCCATAGTTAATACATGTATTTTTAAACTCTTCTCTAAGTACATTGCAGAATGTCTGTCACATCCATTCACTGAAATAAGTACATGCTTCTCAAAGTAGCATGCATGTACAACTCTTTATTTTTAATGAAGGAGAGAAATAATATATACTGACAGCAAGTAAGCTTATGAGAAGATGCTCAATATCACTTGTCATTAGAGAATTGAAATTACAATGAGATACTGTTACACGCCTATTAAAATATCTAAAATTAAAAAAAACAGATAATACCAGTGCTTGCAAGGATATGGAGTAATGGAACTTTTGTTTATTGCTGGTGGGAATGAAAAATGGTACAGATACTTGAGAAGACAGTTTCGAAGTTTCTTACAAAATTACTTACAAAATAATGTAGTCTTTTAAAAAATTTACTACTATTATTTATTTATTTATTTATTTATTTATTTTTGCCTGCATGGGGTCTTTTTTCCTATGCATGGGCTTTCTCTAGTTGTGGTGAGTGGGGGCTATACTCTTCGTTGTGGTGCGCAGGCTTCTCATGGCTTCTCTTGTTGTGGAGCACAGGCTTTAGGCATGTGGGCTTCAGTAGTTGTGGCACGTGGGCTCAGTAGTTGTGGCTCGTGGGCTTTAGAGCGCAGGCTCAGTAGTTGTGGTGCACAGGCTTAGTTGCTCCGCGGCATGTGGGATCTTCCCGGACCAGGGATCGAACCTGTGTCCCTGCGTTGGCAGGCAGATTCTTAACCACTGCACCACCAGGGAAGTCCCAAATAGTTATTTATTTGGCTGTGCCAGGTCTTAGTTACGGCACACAGGATCTTTGTTGCGGCATGCAGACTTCTTAGTTGCGGCATGTGGACTCTTAGTTGCAGCATGTGGGATTTAGTTCCCTGACCACGGACGGAACCTGGGCCTGCATTGGGAGCACGGAGTCTTGACCACTGGACCACCAGGGAAGTCCCAATGTAGTCTTATATGATTCAGCAGTCATGCTTCTAGGTATCTACCCAGTTAATTTGAAAACTTACATCCACACAAAATACTTGCATGAGAATGTTTATAGTAACTTTATTCTTAATCACCAAAACCTGGAAGCAGCCAAAATGTCCTTCAATAGGGAGATAAACAAACTGTGGTACATCTATACAATGAAATATTATTCAGCAATAAAAAGAAATAATCTATTAAGCCACAAAATATTATGGAGGAAACTTAAATGTGTATTGCTAAGAGATAGAAACCTGTCTGGAAAAGCTACATACTGCATAATTCCAATTATATGACATTCTTGACAAGTCAAAACTATAGGGACCCTAAACAAGCAGTGGTTGCCAGAGTCTTGGAGAGGGGAAGGATTAAACACAGGGGATTTTTAGGATGGAGAAACTATTCTGTATGATACTGTAATGGTGGATACATGACAATATACATTTGTCAAACCCTACATAACTCTACAGTACCAAGAGTGAAACTACATAGGCAAATTTTAAAAAATAACCATCTAGGAGGTAAGGGGATCCCAGGAAGGAATTCATACTGTGATACGAGAATCTAACCATATTAGAAATGTATGACACAACCTCACTGAAAGAAATGGCAGTGCCGGGGAAGAGGGAGTGTTGCTGACCTAAGTAACTGGAAATGAAAGGATTCTGTAAGACCAAGGCAAAAGGAACTACATATGAGGGCTGTACTGTAGTTGATAAGTTGTTTCCCTTGGGAGTATGGGTTAATAATTCTGATACTGCTATACATGTATACTGGACTGAACAATTAAGTAAATGGATGGCGGATGGTAGGAACAGGTTTCTCACTGTTTGGGGTAGGAATTTACTGATAAGCAAGGGGAGGGAGCTAGAATGATCCATGTGATAATGAACTAGAGTTAGAGACATTGACAAGAACTCATGTTTAGCTTAATGTAGTTACAGATGATTATATACATAAATGTCTATAGATATGTGCATATTCATGGATCAGCACACGCACACATTTTTTTTGCTCTGTCAGATGAGAGGGCCAAGGGAATTCCCTGGTGCTCCGGTGGTTAGGACTCCAGGCTCTCACTCCCAAGGGCCCAGGTTGAATCCCTGGTCAGGGAACTAAGACCCCACAAGCCAAAAAAAAAAAAAAGAAAAAAAGAAAGATGAGAGGGCCAAACAGAAATAACACCCTAGTAGCAATGACCACACATAGCAACCAGATCTTGGTTTTTAATACTATTCTCTAATGAAAGGAACCAGAAGTCCTTGGAGAAATGACAGATTCTAGAACTGGGGCAGGAAATATCCAAGATGAACCTGAAGCATCTTGTAACTTGTAAGTACCAGAAAGTAAGGAAGTGCTAAAAAAAAAAAGAGAGAGAATAAACCACATTGATGCGGGTATGTGAAAGGGGCACAAAACCAACTGAAAGAGGTTCTGATGGCCAAAGCTGGAACTTGAGCAAGAAAATAAAGTAGTATTAGGTTTTATAACCCAAAGTATTAAATATCTGTGCGTTCATTTTGATATAAATAAATAATCTAATAAATTACTAAATAAGAGAGAAGAGACAGACTCCTGTGCTTAAAAGTTCAAATAATTTATGTAGATACTCCACCCTAGAGGAGGGGGCGCATAACTCTCCATTCCTTAAATGTGGGCTGCACATATGGACTTCCTTTTAAAGAGCACAATATGGCAAATGAGGAAAAAACTACCTTTGCAGTGGAGAAACCTGACAAGCACTATTTTAGCTAGGTGATCAAGGTCAACACTGAGTCATAAATCATTTGATAATATGTACAGTTGAAATGGTATTGTGACAATAGTACTTTACCTCTGTGATCTTTCTCCCAAAACCCCATAGCCCCAGGGTAAATGTGAGAAAAATATCAGATGAATTCCAATAGAGGGGCATTTTACAATACACCTGACTGGTACTCCTCAAACCCATCAGGGACATCAAACACAAGGAAAAATCTGAGAAATTGTCACAGCCAAGAAAGCCTAAGGAGACATGGCAACTAGATGTAATCTGGTACCCTGGATGGTCTCCTGAAACAGAAAAAGGACACTAGGTAAAAACAAGGAATTATTAATCAATTACAAACTTTAATTAATAATGTCTCAATATTGGTTTGTTAATTATAGCAAATGCATCATACTAATGTAAATATTAATAATAATAAAGTATGGTGAGATAAATGGAACTTTATTATAGTCTCAATTTTTCTCTAAATCTAAAACTGCCTGAAAAAAATGACTGTGAAATGAAGACAATCCCAGATAAGCAATGACTTGGTGCTGGTAGACTGGCCTTACAAGACATAGTAAAGAAGTCTTTTAGGTTGAAAGAAAATGACACCAGAGGATAATGCAATTTCACACAAAGAAATAAAGAGCACCAGTATATGTAAGTAAATTTAAAAGACGGTAAAAATATTATTTTCTTTTTCCTCTCTTAGTCAATTAAAAAGACAATCATATAAAACAATAATTTATATGGACTTCCCTGGTGGCGCAGTGGTTAAGAATACTCCCACCAATGCAGGGGACATGGGTTTAATCCCTGGTCCAGGAAGATCCGACATGCCTCGGCACAACTAAGCCCATGTGCCACAACTACTGAGCCCACGTTCCACAACCACTGAAGCCCACGTGCCTAGAGCCTGTGCTCCGCAACAAGAGAAGCCACCACATTGAGAAGCCTGTGCACTGCAATGAAGAGTAGCCCCCGCTTGCTGCAACTAGAGAAAACCCGCGTGCAGCAGCGAAGACCCAACGCAGCCAAAAATAAATAAATAAATAACAATAATTATAAAACTATATTGTTGGGCATATAATGTGTAAATATGTAATATATATGACAAAGCACAAAGGAGGGGAAGAGAATGGAGCTATTGGAGCAAAGGTTCTATATTTTGCTGAAATTAAGTTAGTACTAATCTCTGGCAGATTGTGGTAATTTAAGGTGTATACTGCAGGTCCTAGAACAACCACTAAGAAAATTACTCCAAAAATGTAGGAAAAAATGGAATTAAAAGGTAGACTAGGGCTTCCCTGGTGGCACAGTGGTTGAGAGTCCACCTGCCGATGCAGGGGACACAGGTTCGTGCCCCGGTCTGGGAGGATACCACATGCCGCGGAGCGGCTGGGCCCGTGAGCCATGGCCGCTGAGCCTGCGCGTCCGGAGCCTGTGCTCCGCAACGGGAGAGGCCACAACGGTGAGAGGCCCGCGTACTTCAAAAAAAAAAAAAAAAAAAAAAAACCAAAAAAAAAAGGTAGACTAGAAAATATCTGTTTAGGGGACTTCCCTGGTGGTGCAGTGGTTAAGATCCGCCTGCCAATGCACAGGACACGGCTTTGATCCCTGGTCCTGGAAGATCCCACATGCCATGGAGCAAGTAAGCCCGTGTGCTACAACTACTGAGCCTGCACTCTAGAGCCCACGAGCCACAACTACTGAGCCAGTGTGGAACAACTACTGAAGCCCACGTGCCTAGAACCTGTGCTCCGCAACAAGAGAAGCCACCGCAATGAGAAGCCCGCAAACCACAACAAAGAGTAGTCCCTGCTTGCTGCAACTAGAGGAAGCCTGCACGCAGCAGCGAAGACCCAACACAGCTAAAAATAAAATAAATAAAAATAAAATATCTGTTTAACACAGAAGGCAGTAAAAGAAGAATAGAAGAAGAAAAAGATATATGAGACATATGGAAAACAGCAAAATAGCAGGTATATATCCAACCATATCAATAATTACATTAAATATGAATTAATCACTCCAGCCAAAAGTCAGAGATTGCCATATTGTATTTAAAAAAAAAAAAAAGCCCACAAGATCCAACTATAAGCAACATATCCTAGATTCAGTCTTGCTAACAGTAACTACAGGGGAGCTAGAGAGACTATACTAATATCCGATAAAATAAACGTTAAGGCAAAATAAAAAAAATGGTTCTAGAGACAACAGAAGACATTTTATAATGATAAAAGGGTCAGTTCATCAGGAAGCTAACACAATTATAAACATATGTGCATCTAACAACAGAGCCTTCAAATACAGGAAGCAAAAAAACTGACAGAATTAAAGAGAGAAATAACAATAATATTGGAGAGTTCAGTGTCCCACTCTCAATAATGGATAGAACAACTAGATAGAAAGGTCAGCAAAGAGATACATAGAAGACTAGAACAACAATATAAACCAACTATAAAACACTGCACCTGACAACAACCAGATATATATTCTTTTCAAGAACACATGGAATACTCTCCAGAATAGCTCATATGCTAGGCTATAAAACAAGTCCCAATACATTTAAAAGAATTAAAATAATACAGAGCATGTTCCTCAATTGCAATGTGATAGATGGATAGATAGATTATATATAATCTCCTTCTGGTTCTGCTCTCATGGTTGAATTCTGACTGATACAAGTTCATAATACAACACTAAAACCATGATCCATATAAGAAAAAAATGATAAATTGATGGAACATCATCAAAATTAAACACTTTTGGGTTTCAAGGCACCATTAAGAAAATGAAAGACAAGCCACAGACTGGGAGAAAACATTTGCAAATCACTTTTCTGATAAAGGACTTGTATCCAGGATATATAAGGAACTCTTAAAACTCAATAATAAAAATGGCTAAGTATTTGAATAGACATTTCATCAAAGATATAGGAAAGACTAATAAGCACATGAAAAAATGGTCAACATCATTAATCATTAGGGAAATGCAAATTAAAACCACAATGAGGGCTTCCCTGGTGGCGCAGTGGTTGAGAGTCCGCCTGCCAGATGCAGGGGACACGGGTTCGTGCCCCGTTCTGGGAAGATCCCACGTGCCGCGGAGCAGCTGGGCCCGTGAGCCATGGCCGCTGGGCCTGCACGTCTGGAGCCTGTGCTCCGCAACGGGAGAGGCCACAACAGTGAGAGGCCCGCGTACCGCAAAAAAACAAACAAACAAACAAAAAACCACAATGAGATATCACTTCATACTTATTAGAAAGGCTATAATAAAAAAGACAGACAATGACAAGTGTTGTTGAGGATGTGAAGAAACTGGAACCGTAATACACTGCTGATGGAAATTGCAATGGTGCTGTCACTTGGGAAATCAGTTAACAATTTCTTAAAAAGTTAAACATAAGTTTACCAGCAATAGATAAATAAATGACATAGAAATTCTACTCCCAGGTATCTCCAAAAAGAAATGAAATTTTATGTCCACACAAAAACTTATACATGTGTGTTCATAACAGCATTATGCATAAAAGCCAAAAAGTGGGAGCAATGCAAATGTCCATGCACTGGTAAATGGATAAACAAAGTTTGGTATATGCAAACAATGGTCTACAATTGGCAATAGAAAGGAAGAAACTACTGATACATCCTATAACATGGCTGAACCTCAAAAACATTATGCTAAATGAAAGACACCAGACATAAAAGACTACATAAAATATGTTTCCACTTCATGAAATATCCAGGAAAGGCAAATCTACTGAGACAGAAAAGAGATTAGTGGTTGTCTTGGGCTGAGGGTGGGAATGAGGATTGACTGCAAATGGGCCTGAGAGATCTTTGGGGGATGATAAAAATGTTCTAAAGTTAGATTGTGGTGATAGTTGCACAACTCTAAATTTATTAAAAGTCATTGAATTGTACAATTATCGTGGGTAAATTTTATGGTACGTAAATTATAAAGCTCTTTTTTAGAAAAAGTCAAATCTATTTCCAAAGTCTTAGAGCACTCTTACCTGTTTTTTTCTTTTGTTCCTTCTTTTCTTCAAAGGTGTACTAATTCTGCTCAGTAGCTTGACATTGCTCTCGATAGCTTTGAGCGTTTCTGGTAACATCTCCGTTTGTGCTATACAGTGGTGGTGTTCATCAATATCAATTGTAGTCATCTCAGGCAAAATGACATCTTGAAGAGAGTAAAAAAAATTACTTTTGTGCAGAAAAATAAATAATTATAACCATATAGGCTTATAATATTGGCTACCTATTCAATATTGTAGTACTGGGAAATATAAGTATCTCGTAATGATTTCTATTCTGAGGCTTTCTCTATGAAGAAATTTAAAAAGAGAGACTTGGAATAGAAGGCCGAACAGTAAGCCTTGGCCATGAAAATATGGTTAAAATTGGTTAAAAGGTGTCTAATTTGTTAACTTCAGGGATGGGGATATCTAAAATGTGAACATGTGCTTTAATATTGGGGATCTAAACCCCAATTAACTCCTTTGGTAAGTTTTCTAGTATTTATAACACCTGTTACATGAGATTTCTTGTAACTAAATGAAATTTCTCTTTTTTGTATTCTTAGCTTATTCATTCTTTCATTCAACCAGTGTCTCCTCTGTCATGTACTGTTCTAGATCCTGCAGATACAGCATTGAATAAAACAAATTCCCTAATTTCATACTATGTACATTCTAGTGAAAGGACACAGACAAAAAATTTTTAAAAGACACATTAATTATAAAGTGTGTCAGATGGTAAGAAATGCTATAGACAAAAATAAGGAAGAGTAAAGAATAATGGACAGTGCCAGTGGGTAGAGAATGCGGATGGTCAGAGAACACCTCATTTTAAAGAGAAATATAAGCAGAGAATGAGCCATGTGGCTACCTGATGGAAAATGTTCCAGGCAAGGGACTAGGAAGCATAAGGACACTGGGCAGGAGTATGCTGGCATGCTCGAAGAAAAGCAAGGAGGCCAGAATAGCCGGTACTAAGTGAGCGAGCTTATATTTTCCTTATTCTATTCTTCCTGGAACAGAGAGCACCTGTTCTCTAAATAACCACCTTAGTCTTTTCTTGTTTAGTCTTTTTCTAATCCTTCATAATTTGCTTATAATTCCATTCTCTAGCTTTTTCATTAACTTTAAATCACTTCTGGAAACTTACTCCATTCTTCCAACCAGGCCAGAATGTAGACAAGAGTCTTTTCTTTAATTTCAGCAGTCTTGGCACAAGTAACTATTTTCTCCAGCAAACTTGCTCTCTATTTCTTATGTTCTGTAAGGGGTATTTTCCTTCCAGAGTGCACATTCTCTTCCATAGTATAGCAATTTATTATCCACTGCACATTCTGCATGATGTCACCCAACTGCATATTAAGGTCCTATAAGAATAAGAAGGGGGAATATATTAATAAATCCTCTGTTTGACAGTAAGCTTTGACCACCTTTCTTCCCAGAATGTCAGTGACAGTCACTATAGAGCTGTCTAATCAAAGGCCTGCCAATTCTAGTTTTTTTTTGTTGTTGTCTTTTGTTTGTTTTTGGCTGCGCAGCATGTGAGATCTTAGTTTCCTGACCAGGGATCAAATCCACACCCCCCTGCAGTGGAAGCATGGAGTCTTAACCAGTGGACCACCAGGGAAGTCCCCTAATTCCAGTTTTTCTCTGAGTCTCAGATTTTCCTCTTAAATTTTTTTTCTCTGCCTCCATCCTAGCATTGCTATGATATAATGAAAAGAATATTGGGTCTGAAACCATATCTGGATTCCAACTCTATCTCTCTCGTTAAAATGACTTTTAATAAATCACTTAACAATTCTGAGCTGCCCTGACTCATCTGTAAAATAATGGAGATGCTGAGTTTACAGTTGATGTGAGACGCCTAAGATGTGTGAAATGCCTTATAAACTGTGGCTGCTATAAAAAAACTAATTAATTACTAATTAATCAAAGGAAGTTACTTCTTTTTCTTTTTTTAATCAACGCTTACACCTGGAAAGCAGCTATCAGAATATTCCACGACATGACTTCTACTTCATTATTTCCCCTCCTCAAGAATCTATCAGCAAATTCTCAGTGGGGGTAATTACTGCCTCATATGGGCATTTAGAAATTTGTGGGGACTTCCCTGCTGGCACAGTGGTTAAGAATCTGCCTGCCAATGCAATGGACACGGGTTCCATCCCTGGTCGGGGAAGATCCCACATGCCGCGAAGCAAATAAGCCCATGCACCATAACTACTGAGACTGCGCTCTAGAGCCAGCGAGCCACAACTACAGAGCCCACACACTGCAACTACTGAAGCCCACATGGCTAGAGCACGTGCTCCGCAACAAGAGTGGCCACTGCAACGAGAAGCCCGCGCACTCCAACAAAGAGTAGCTCCCGCTCACCACAACTAGAGAAAGCCCGCACGCAGCAATGAAGACCCAACGCAGCCTAAATAAATAAATAACTTAAAAAAGAAATTTGTGGAAGCATTTTTCGTTGTAACAATGAATGGGAGGGAAGATTTATTGTATTTAGTAAAAGGTGCTAAGTGGTGCCAGCCCACCCAACAGTGCAATGGACAGTACACATGTTAAAGAATTGGCCCATCCTGCATAAATTTTGACTGTCCCATGGGATATTCACATAGGTTAAAAAAAATCTGTTTATAATTATCTGAGCCTAGAAACTTACTCTTTTTAAAGTATAAATGCAGAATAATTTTTTACGAAGTTTCATTGCTTACTGAAATTTCCAGGAATACAAATATTTTGTAAATCAAAGGAAAATATTCTTTAGAATTTCTCCAATAAAATTTCACCATTCTGAAACACCATAGTACCAACTAGCAAGGCACTACTGCTAATAGTATGTAGTGCCAGTACAATAAACCTGCATTTGTATCAGCCTATATTTGTAGCTTTCATATTTATTTTAATTCTACATAAGGATGCAAGCCTCTATCTACTACTTTGTTACGTCTTCTAGTGAAGTTTGACCTAGAATTTACACATTGAAATGCATGTTATTATAAATGAGCACTTATATTTACCCTCACATATTAATTTTTTAAAGTATAAGTATAGATATTTTATCTATGAATTTCACTTCAGAGGAACAAAGGTATGTTAAAAATATTTTAAAAGGGAATGGTAAATCTGATAGATGGAGAATCACTGCTCCATCTTTTCCAAATTTATCAATTACTCGCTCAGTTTGGCTTCAGACAAACTGAACTCTCTCTACACTCCTTACAATAACATTAAGATTTGGATTTTGCAAGCCAAATCACCATGTCAAAAGAGTAATCAGGGCTTCCCTGGTGGCGCAGTGGTTGAGAGTCCGCCTGCCGATGCAGGGGACGCGGGTTCGTGCCCCGGTCCGGGAGGATCCCACATGCCGCGGAGTGGCTGGGCCCGTGAGCCATGGCCGCTGAGCCTGTGCGTCTGGAGCCTGTGCTCCACAATGGGAGAGGCCACAACAGTGAGAGGCCCGCGTACCGCAAAAAAAAAAAAAAAAAAAAAGAGTAATCAAATGTTAGGTGCTGGAAATACTGCAGTCAGAAATAGGTAATGCAGTTGCAGCAAATTGTCAGAAATACAGGAGAGCAGAGACAAAGTTTGATAAGCCGTGATGAAGAATAACATTACAAACTAACACACAGCATGGTGATTAAAGAAAAAGTATCACCAACTTCTCATAAATTCTCCCAGAAAATTGAAGAGAAAGGAACCTTTCTCAACTCATTCTTTGTGGTCAGAATTACCCTCATACCAAAGTCAGATAGATACTGCAAAACAGAAAAAACAAAAAAACTACAGACCAACATCTCTAAACATTGTCGCAAAAATCCTCAACAATATACTAGCAAACAGAATTAAACAGCACATTAATAGAATTATATACCATGACGACGTGGGGTTTATTCCAGGGATGCAAAAATGGTTCAACATGTGAAAATAAATGAAAGAAATATACCAAATTTACAAAATGAAGGGGAAAAAATCATATGATCATCTCAATTGGGAAAAAATCATATGATCATCTCAATTGATGCAGAATAAGCATGTGACAAAATTCAACACCCTTTCATGATGAAAACTTCAACAAAGCAGGTATAGAGGGAACATACCTCAAAATAATAAATGCCATATATGACAAGCCCACAGCTAACATCATACTGAAAAGTGAAAATCTGAAAATTATTCCTCTAAGATTAGGAACAAGGCAAGGATGCCCACTCTTACCAGTTCTATTTGACATATTACTGGAAGTCCTAGCCAGAGTAATTAGGCAAGAAGAAAGAAATAGGGACTTCCCTGGTGGTGCAGTGGTTAAGAATCCACCTGCCAATGCAGGGGACACGGGTTCAATCCCTGGTCTGGGAAGATCCCACATGTTGTGGGGCAACCAAGCCTGTGTACCACAATTACTAAGCCTGTGCTCTAGATCCTGTGAGCCACAGCTACTGAACCTGCGTGCCACAACTACTGGAGCCTGCATGCCACAACTACTGAAGCCCGTGCGCCTAAAGCCTGTGCTCCACAACAAGAGAAGCCTGCGCACAGCAACGAAGAGTAGCCCCCACTCACCGCAACTAGAGTAAGCCCACCCGCAGCAGCAAAGACTCAATGCAGCCAAAAATAAATAAATATTTTAAAAAAGAAAAAGAAATAAAAGACATCCATATTGAAAAGGAGGAAATATTATATTTGTTTGCAGATGATATACTCTTATATATAGAAAACTCTAAAGATTCCATCAAAAGGGACTTCCCTTGTGGCGCAGTGGTTAAGAATCCACCTGCCAATGCAGGGGGCATGGGTTCGATCCCTGGTCCAGGAAGAGTCCACATGCCATGGAGCAATTAAGCCCGTGCACCACAACTACTGAGGCTGTGCTCTAGAACCCACAAGCCACAACTACTGGGCCCGTGTGCCACAACTACTGAAGCTTGCATGCCTAGAACCCATGCTCCACAAAAGAGAAGTCACCGCAATGAGAAGCCCACTGTAACGAAGAGTAGCCCCTGCTCGCCACAACTAGAGAAACCCTGTGTGCAGCAACGAAGACCCAACACAGCCCAAAAAAAAAGTTTCCATCAAAAAACAACAGCAACAACAACAAAAACCAAACCTGTTAGAATAAATGAATTCATGAAAGTTGCAGGATACAAAATCATACACAAAAATGTTTAGTTTTCTATATACTAATAATGAACTATCAGAAAGAGAAATTAAGAAAGTAATCCCATTTACAACTTCATCAAAAAGAATAAAATACCTGAGACTAAATTTAACCAAGGAGGTGAAAGACGTGTATATTGGAAACTACAAGACATTAATGAAAGAAATTGAAGAAGACACACATGGAAAAGTATTTCATGCTCATACACTGTGAGAATTAATATTGTTAAAATATCTATACTACCCAAAGCAACCTACAGATTGAATACAATCCTTTTCAAAATTCCAATGACATCAGAAATAGAACAAAAAAATCCTAAAAATAGAAGAAAAAATCCTGAAATTTTTTACAGAAATAGAACAAAAAATCCTAAAATTTGATTCTTTTGGAATCATAAAAGACTCTGAAGAGCTAAAGCCATATTGAGATAAAAGACAAAAGCTGGAGGCATCAAGCTCCCTGATTTCAAACAATATTACAAAGCTATAGAAATTAAAACAGTATGATATCAGCATAAAAATAAACACATACACCAATGGAACAGAAAAGAGAACCTGGAAATAAACCCACACACACATATCATCAGTTTATGACAAAGGAACCAAGAAGGGCTTCCCTGGTGGTGCAGTGGTTAAGAATCTGCCTGCCAATGCAGGGGACATGGGATCGAGCTCTGGTCTGGGATGATCCCACATGCCGTGGAGCAACTAAACCCATGCGCCACAGCTACTGAACCTGTGCTCTAGAGCCCGCAAGCCACAACTACTGAGCCCGTGAGCCACAATTACTGAAGCCCATGTGCCTAGAGCCCGTGCTCTGCCACAAGAGAATCCACCACAATGAGAAACCCGTGCACCGCAACGAAGAGTAGCCCCCACTCACTGCAACTAGAGAAAAGCCCGCGTGCAGCAACAAAGACCTAAGGCAGCCAAAATTATAAATAAATAAATTTTTTAAAACAAGGAACCAAGAATATACAGTGGGGAAAGGAAAGTCTTTTCAATATATGGTGCTGGGAAAATTGGACAGCCACATGCAAAAGAGTGAAACTGGATTTCTATCTTATACCGTACATAAAAATTAACTCCAAATGGATGAAAGACTTGAATGTAAGACCTGGAACTATAAAAATTCCGGAAGAAAACATAGGTAATAATCTCCTTGACATTGCTCTTGGTGATAATTTTTTGGATTTGACACCAATAGCAAAGGTAAAAAAAGCAAAAATAAACAAGTGGTACGACCTCAAACTAAAAAGCTTCTGGGGACTTCCCTGGTGGTCCAGTGGGTAAGACTCCATGCTCCCAATGCAGGGGGTCTGGGTTCAATCCCCAGTCAGGGAACTAGATCCCACATGCATACGACAACTAAGAGACCACATGACACAGCTAAGAGTCTGCATGCCTCAACTAAGAAGTCCGCATGCTGCAACTAAAAGATCCCATATGCTGCAACGAAGATCCCAAGTGCCTCAACTAAGACCTGGTGCAGCCTAAATAAATAAATAGCTTCTGCACAGCAAAGGAAACCATCAACAAAATGAAAAAGCAACCTACCAAATGGGAGAAAATATTTGCAAATCATATATCTGATAAGGGGCTAATATTCAAAATATGTAAAGAACTCATACAACTCAATAGCAAAAACCCAAACAATCTGATTAGAAAAATGGACTGAAGATATGCATAGACATTTTTCCAAAGAAGACATACAGATGGCCAATGGGTACATGAAAAGATGCTCTACCATTATTAATCATCAGGGAAATGCAAATCAAAACCACAATGAAATGTACCTCACACCTGTTAGAATGGCTATTATCAAAAAGACTAAAATTAACAACACTTCTTAGTGTTGGCAAGGATGTGGAGAAAAGGGAACCCTTGTGCACTGTTGGTGGGAATGTAAATTGGTGCAGCTACTATGGAAAACAAAATGGAGTTTCCTCAAAAGATTAAAAATAGAGCTACCATATGATTCAGCAATTCCACTTTTGGGTATTTATCTGAAGAAAACAAAAATACTAATTAGAAAAGATATTTGCACTCCCATGTTCACTGTAGCATTATTTACAATAGCCAAGATATGGAAACAAACCAAGCATACATAAATATACAATGGAATATTATTCAACCACAGAAAAGAATGAAGTTTTGCCATTTACAACAACATGGATGGACTTTGAGTGCATTATGCTAAGTGAAATAAGTGAGACAGAGAAACACAAATACGGTATGATCTTTCTTATACGTGCAATCTAAAATAAAACTAAATTCATAGCTACAGAGAACAGTTTGGTGGTTACCAAAGGTAGGGGTAGGGACAGTGTGAAAAATGGGTGAACTATTTCTTTTTTTAGTTTAGTTTAAATAAATTGAATTTTTAAAAATCAGTTGTGTTGTTATACACTAACAGTTAACAATCTGAAAAGGAAATTAAGAAAACATTTCTACTTACAGTAGCATCAAAAGAATGAAATACTCATAATAAACTTAACCAAGGAGATGAAAGACAATGTTAAAACATCAGTACTACTGAACCAATCTACAGACAGTACAATCCCTAACAAAACCCCAATGGTGTTTTTTGCAGAAATAGAAAAATCCATCTTTAGGATTCATGTGGAATCTCAAGGTACCCCAAATACCCAAAACCATCTTGAAAAAGAAGAATAAAATTGGAGAGCTCATACTTCTCATTTTCAAATATTACTATAAATCTACAATAATTAAAATAGCATACTGTCATAAAAGACATATAGACCAGTAGAATAGAATACAGAGCCCAGAAATAAACTTTTGCATATATGGCCAAATAATTTTTGACAAGAGTGCCAAGACCATTCAATGGGAGAGGACAATCTGTCAACAAATGATGTTGGGAAAACTGGATACCCACATGCAAGAATGAAGTTGGACCCTTATCTTATACTATATACAAAAATTGACTCAAAATGGATCAAAAACCTAAGCATAAGACCTAAAACTATAAAACAGAGGAAATGTAGAGAGAAAAGCTTCATGACGTTGGATTTGGCAATGATTTCTTAGATATGACACCAAAAGTACAGGCAATAAAAGTAAAAATAGATAGATTGGTCTAAATCAAAATTTAAAACTTGTGCATCAAAGGACACAACAGAGTGAAAAGGTAACCTATAGAGTGAAAAAAATTTTTGCAAATCATATATCTAATGAAGGGTTAATATCCACAATATATAAAGAACTCTTGGGACTTCCCTGGTGGCACGGTGGATAAGACTCCATGCTCCCAATGCAGGGGGCCCAGGTTCGATCCCTGGTCAAACCCACTGTGGTTTCTGAGAACTAGATCCCACACGCATGCTGCAACTAAGAGTTCGCATGCCACAACTAAGGAGCCCATGTGCTGCAACTAAAACCCAGAGCAATCAAATAAATATTAAAAAGAACTTATTTAAAAATAAACTCTCAACATCAAATAAATAAATAACCCAATTCAAAAATGGGCAAAGGACTTGAATAGACATTCAAAGAAGATATATAAAATGGCCAACAGATATATGAAAAAAAGCTCAACATCACTAATCATTAGGGAAATGCAAATCAAAACGACAATGAGATACCACTTCACACCCATACAGATGGCTACTATCAAAAACAAACAAACAAGTGAAAAATAGAAAATAAATGTTGGCAAGGATGTGAAAATTGGAACTCTTGTGCACTATTGGTGGGAATACAAAATGATACAACCACTATGGAAAATGTATGGCAGTTCCTCAAAATATTAAAAATAGAATTACCATATGATCCAGCAATTTTACTTCTGGGTATATACCTGAAATAATTGAAAACAGGGTCCCTAAGAGATCTTAGTACACCTGTGTTCATAGTAGCATTATTCACAATAGCCAAGAGATAGAAGCAACCCAAGTGTGCATTAACAGCTGAAAGGATAACAAGATGTGGTATATACATACATTGAAATGTTATTCAGCCTTAAAAAGGAAAGAAATTCTGACACATGGTACATGGATGAACCTTAAGACATTAAACTAAGTGAAATAAGCCAGTCATAAAAAACAAATACTGTATGATTTCACTAATATGAGATATCTAGAATGGTAGAATTTATAGAAACAAGTAAAATGGTGGTTTCCAGAGGCAAAAGGAAGAGGGAAATAGGGTATTGTTTAATAGGTGTAGAGTTTTAGTTTTGCAAGATGAAAAAGTTCTGGGGGAATCCCCTGGCAGTCCAGTGGTTAGGACTCTGTGCTCTCACTGCCAAGGGCTGTGCAGTGGAGCCAAAAAAAAAAAAAGATGAAAAAGTTCTGGAGGTTGATTGCATAACAATGTGATTATACTTAATACTACTGAACTATATACTTAAAAATGATTAAGATGATAAAATTTATGTTATGTGCATTCTACCACAATTAAAATTAGACAAAAACTTTTTTTAAATTAAAATAAGGAGTAATCAGATGTTAAGTGCTGGAAATATTGCAATAAGAAACAGATGATCCAGTTGCAGCCAGTAATTTAAGTCAGGTATACAGGAGAGCAGAGTCAAACTTTGCTAGGTCAAGTGATGAAAAATAACATTACGAACTAACCAGCTGCTCATAAGTTCTTCCATAAAACTGAACAGGAAAGAACATTTCCCAACTTATTCTTTGAGGCCAGCATTATCCTGATACCCAACTCAGACAAAGACATAAGAAAATAAACTATATGTCAATATTCTTTATGAACACAGTCACAAAAATGCGTAACAAAATATTAGAAATTAGATCAAACAATGGACTAGAAAGAAAACATTATGAATAAGTGGGGTTTATTCCTAGAACACAAGGTTGATTCAAAACTGGAAAATTAATAAATGTAAGTCACCATATCAATAGTCTAAATAAGAAAAAACATATGATCATCTCAATAGATGCAGAAAAAGCAGCTGACAACATTCATTCATGATTTTAAAAAAATTCTATAGCAAACTAGGAATAGAGGATAACTTCCCCAACGTGATGAAGAACATTTACAAAAAATTTACAGCTAGGATTATACTTAATGGTGAAAGTCTAAATTGCTCTAAGGATTCATTTTTATTCAATCTTGTATTAAGGTCCTACCCAATGCAATAAAGTAAGAAAAGGAAATAAAAGAATATTCATTGGAAAGGGAGAAATAAAAGGTTTGTATTTACAGACCAAATAAAAACAAAAACAAACCAAAAATCAAACAAACAAAAAACTGTCTGTGTAAAAACTCCCAAAGAATCTATAAAAAAGAGCTTCCAGTATACAAAAATCAAAATCATATTTCTATACACTAGCAATAAACAATTGAAATTTAATAAAACAGTACCATTTGCAATTAACACTAAAAATATGAAATACTTAAGTACAAATCTAACAAGTGCAAGATCTGTACATTGAAAATTACAAAGCATTGATGAAAGAAATCAAAGAAGATCTAAATAAATGATGACAATTCTAAGCACAGACAAGGATGTAGAGCAACTGGAACTCATACTTTCCCAGTGGGAATGCAAAATAGTAAAGCTATTTAAGATAACAGTTTGGCAGTTTTTTGTAAACGTATGCTACCATACGATCTAGCAATACCATTCCTAGGTATTTAGCCAAGAGATGAAAACTTATGTTTATACAAGAATTTATACATGAATGTTTGTAGTGACTTTACTTGTAATTGCTCCAAACTGGAAACAACCCCAGTATCCTTCAAATAGTGAATGCATGCTTTATGCTAAGACAGATTCAAATGATAGGGTATGATTCCCTTTGTGTGGCATTCAGGAAAGGGAAAACTATAAGGACAGAAAACTAATGGCTTCAGGGGTCTATCAGCCAGGGAGAGGTTGGCCACAAAAGGGCATAAGGGGATTTTTCGAGGAGACAGAATTGTTTTAAATCTGAATTTTGATGGTGATGACATGTCTTTGTCAAAACTCTTGAACAGTATACCAAAAAGTGGGAATTTTACCTTAATTAAAAAAACAAAGTTACAGGCAATAGAATCAAACTACCTGGATTTTATTTTATTTTTTTAATTTTTAAATTTTTTTGGCTGCGTTGCTGTGAGCAGGCTTTCTCTAGTTTTGGTGAGCGGGGGCTATTCTTTGTTGTGGTGCACGGGCTTCTCATTGTGGTGGCTTCTCTTGTTGCAGAACAGAGGCTCTAGGCACACAGGCTTCAGCAGTTGCAGCACTCGGGCTCAGTAGTTGTGGTACACGGGATTAGTTGCTCTGCGGCATGTGGGATCTTCCTGGACCAGGGATCAAACCCGTGTCCCCTGCATTGGCAGGTGGATTCCCAACCACTGCACCACCAGGGAATCCCACACTACCTGGATTTGATTCAGATCCACCACGTGTAACAACTATGACCTTTAGGCAGGCCTCAAATAGTCTCAGTTTCCCATCCGTGAAATAGGATTAATAGTAATACCTATCCATGTTGAATTATCATGGGAATTAAGTGAGATAATCTGTAAATAAACTTTTACCATAGGTAACATGGTAAACACTTTAAATGCTACCAGGTTATTAAGTGCTTACTATATGCCAGAGGGGTGAAAGGGTCAAAGTAAGAAGAAGGGTAGAGAAAGCACCATAACCTGGAGCAGGATAGAACATGAGAAGCAGATAATAGCAATAGCAAAATGAACACAGTGTACCTATTCTCCAGTTGAAAAAACAGAAAATTTTTTAAGTCTCCTGTGTTCCCCATGTCAATTGCATCCCTTTCCCAATTCCCAGAGATAAATACTATCCTGAATTTTAATCTCTATACTTTTAACACTGTAGTAAGCTGAATGATGTCCCCATCCCCCAAAGATATTGTTAACAAACACAAGTTCCTTCACAGTGAGGCCAAACAAATCTAAATGTCGGAGTTTGGAGCAGAGAAAGGTTTATTGCAGGGCCAAGCAAGGAGAATGGGTGGCTCCTGCTCAGAAACCCACAACTCTCCAATGGTTTGGGGAGATAAGTTTTTACAGGCAAAATTGGGGGTGAGGGCTGCAGGGTGTGTGACTTTCTTCTGATTAGGTTGGTGGTGAGGCAACAGGGTGGTGCTCTAGGAATCTTGTGTTCAGCCTGAAGCTACCATCCTAAACCTGGGTGGAGGCCTTAGTACCTGCAGAAGAACTCAAAGGTATTGTTATGCATATTCCTTGCAGAGGAACCAGGACCCTGCCCCAAGGCTGCACTGTTGTTTCTTGACTGCTCCTCCTTTGCTTCTGCATTCCCTCCCTTCCCTGATTAGCAACTATTTGAATCTGCCCTTTAGAACTCAGGGAAGGTCGAGGAGGTTGAAGACTTTGCCTGCAAGTAAGAAACGGGGACACGGAAAGGATTTGTAACAGGGAGGGCCCCACAGGGTCTTACTCCATTTCAGTATCAGGTCATAATCCCTGGAATGTGTAAAAGTTACTTTATATGGAAAAAGGGTCTTTGAAGATGTGTTTAAATTAGGGATCTTGGGGTGGAGAGATTATTCTGGATTATCTAGGAGTGCCCTATTGCCATCACAAGTGTCCTTATAAAAGGGAGGAAGAGGGACAAAATTTTACAGACACATACAGAAGAGAAGGTTCAAAGTGAAGATGGAGCAGAGAGAGGTTTGAACCTGCTGGCCTTGGAGACTGGAGTGATGTGGCCACAGACAAGGAATGCCAGCAGCTACCAGAAACTGCAAGAGACAAGGAATGGATTCTCAGAGTCCAGAGAAAGAGCAGCCCTGCTGATATCTGGACTTCAGCCCAGTGATGCAGATTTCAGACCTCTAGAATTTCTGACCTTTAGACTTGTGAGAGACTAAATATGTGTTGTTTTATACCATGTGGTTGTGGATATTTGTTACAGCAGTGAAGGAAACCATAATATGTCACCCCAAAATATGCCTCTGACATAAAAATTATTTTGAGCTGAAGGCTATTAAGAATCAGCAAACGTGGGAATCCCCTGGCTGTCCAGTGGTTAGAACTCCTGCTTTCACTGCCGAGGGCCTGGGTTCAATCTCTGGTTGAATCCCCGCAAGCTGTGTTGCGCGGCCAAAAAAAAAAAAAATCAGCAAATGCCGGAAAAGCTCTCTCATCCCCCTGTTCTGCCTAAAGGCAGGATACAAATTCTTTTTACTGGAGATAGACTTATCAGCACCAGAGGAATCTGCAAAGAAACCTTACTCTATTAGTTTCCTCCCATGTATTTACCTTCCCACAGTTTGCCACTTTGAAAGCCTAAAACTACTTTCCTTTGTCCTGTCATTTCTCCACAAATTTATTGTTCTTTGTTGAAGATGCTAACTTAAGCCACTTGGAGTTACTCTTCCTTTAAATTTCTCCCAGGTGATGTGCACTGCACACGTTAATAAAGTGCTTTTCTCTTGTTAATCTGTCTTTTTGTGAAGGAGTACTAGCTGAAAACCTAAAATGGGTGAGGTAAAGTTTTTTCCCCTATAGTAGAGACCACACATGCACTCACTCACGCATGTGTGCACACACACATCCTTAGACAGTAGATTGTGTAGTTTTGCTTGTTTTTAAATTATTCTCTTTATCCTTCAGTGACTTGCTTTTTTCCCTCAACATAGTGTTGTTTTTAGTTTATACACGTTGGAATGTATACCTATAGCTCGTTCATTTACACTGTTGTGTGTTTAGTATTTTATTGCACAAATATACTACAATTTACTTATCCATTACTATATTGGTTTGTTTTCAGTTTTGTGCTTTTACAGACAATGGTATAAAATTTTTGAACATTCCTCATGGTACACATATGCAAGAGTTTTTCTAGAGCTACGCTGTCCAATATGGTAGCCACTAGCCACATGTAGCTACTGAGAAATTTTAATGAGGCAAGTGTGACAGGAAATAAATTTTAATTTAAATTAAACTAATTGAAAAATTAAAACTAATACAATTCATTTATTGGAAAACCTTTAAGTATTTTGGAAGAACTTGGTATATGAATCTAACTCTTCATCTATAAATTTTATGAAATCTAAATATCGATCAAGTATTTCTGATGAAAATTTGACATGCAATTTGAGATGTATTCTAAGAACAAATTACATGCTGAATTTCAGACAGTATGAAAACAGTGTATACCTCTTAATAATTTTTTTTTTATTGATAAACAACTTCAAGCTTTGAAGAGTAAATAGCTCTCAACCTAGAACTATATATCCAGCAAAATTATCTTTCAAAAGTATGAGGGTTATATGATATTAATATTATAAAAATATGTTATAAAGAGTTTTCCATTTTTCTCTTCTCTGAAAAATTTGTATAAGTTTAATTTTCCTAGAAAATTTCCCAATTCACCTAAGCTTTCTAAGTTACTGTCCCCAAGTTGTACAATATATTCTATATCCTCTTATCATTTTTCCAATCTCTGCTGCATGTACTGTTATATCACCCCTTTCATTCTTTTTTTTTTTAAATATTTATTTATTTATTTGGTTGTGCTGGGTCTTAGTTGCAGCAGGTGGGCTCCTTAGTTGTGGCTACCCCTTTCATTCTTTTTTTTTTTTTAAAGGTAGAAATGAGTTTTCTTCTTTTTTTTTAATTAATTAATTAATTAATTTTTTGGCTGCATTGGGTCTCTGTTGCTGAGTGCGGGCTTTCTCTAGTTGCAGTGAACGGGGGCTACTCTTCATTGACTGTGCGGGCTTCTCATTGCAGTGGCTTCTCTTGTTGCAGAGCATGGGCCCTAGGTGCATAGGCTTCAGTAGTTGGGGCACGCGGGCTCAGTAGTTGTGGCTCATGGGCTCTAGAGCACAGGCTCAGTAGTTGTGGCTCTCGGGCTTAGTCGCTCCACGGCATGTGGGATCTTCCCAGACCAGGGCTCAAACCTGTGTCCCCTGCATTGACAAGTGGATTCTTAACCACTGCGCCACCAGGGAAGTCCACCCCTTTCATTCTTAATAGTGTTTATTTGCTCCTTGTCTTTTCTTTTCTTGATCAACTGTTACAAAGATTGTTCAATTAGACTACTCAAAGAATCATTTTTTACCTTTCTTAAGCCTCTTCATTGTATTTTTTTCTATTTTTTAAATTTGTACTCTTAATTTTTGTTACTTCCTTCATTTTACATTCTCTGGGCTTAATCTGTTGTTTTTTTTCCCCCTAACTTCTAAGTTGTCTGTTTAACTTATGCATTTTTAACTTTCTTTTCTAATATAAGGTATAAATTTCCCTGTAAGTACTACTTTCATTACATCTCATATGCATTTAATATAGTGCATTTATTGTTATTCTAAGTATGTTATTCTAAGCATTTTCTAATTTCTACTATGACTTCTTTGACTTATGAATTATTTTGGAGTTTTCCCCAATTTGTTTCTCTAGTTTTTAGCCAACTTTTGTCCACTAATTTCTAATTTGGTTACATTGTGGTCTGTACGATATCAATTCTTTGAAAATTTTAAAACCTTTAATCTAAAATGTGGCCAATTCTGGGAAATGTTCCATTTGTGCTTAGAGAATATGTATTTTCCAGTTTTAATGTTGATTCCTGAATTTGTCCATTAGATGATGCTTGTTATTGTGTTGTTTAAACCTTTTACATCTTCAATGTGGTTTTGTTAGCTTAATCAACCAATTATATCAAAATAGTAGATTTTTTTTCAATTTCTTCTTGTACTTGTGAAATCTTTTTCTTTGTATATTTTTAAGCTTTGTTACTAGAGGCATAGGCATGCGTGCAGGTTCAGAATTATCACATATGGAATTGAATCTTATTGCTTGATAACCCTCTTTCTCTCCAGTAATACTTTTTTTTTTTTTTGGCTGCATTGTGTCTTTGTTGCTGCCTGTGGGCTTTCTCTAGTTGCGGCGAGCAGGGGCTACTCTTCATTGCAGTGCACGGGCTCCTTATTGTGGTGGCTTCTCATTGTGGTGGCTTCTCTTGTTGCGGAGCACAGGCTTTAGTCGCGTGGGCATCAGTAGTTGTGGCACGTGGGCTCAGTAGTTGTGGCTCACTGGCTTAGTTGCTCCACGGCATGTGGGAATCTTCCTGGACCAGGGCTCGAACCCATGTCCCCTGCATTGGCAGGTGGATTCTTAACCACTGCACCACCAGGGAAGCCCTCCAGTAATACTTCTTGACTTAAAGTCTATTAGTCTGATACTAAAACAATTGCACCAACAGTTAATATTTGTCTGGTATATGTTTTGCCATCCTTTTGTTTTCAATTTTTCTGTCTCTTGTTTTAGATATCTTCTAAAGAGAATTTACTGAATTTTTTTCATCCAGTCTAACAATCTTTGTATTTTAATTTTTACTTTTGCATAGCTATTGAATATATCAGTCAGGGTCTAACCAGAAAAAGAGAGAGCATTACATACGTAAAGCATTAAAAAAATTTTAAGCAGAGAATTTGTTACATATGTCATAGAAGAGCCAAAAGGCCAAACGGGATGAAAGTGAGGCAACCAGAGATTAGTAACAGCAGGAACAAAGAGAGGAGATTGTGTTACTGAAGCTCAGGTGCTTGGAAGCAGGTATAATAGGCCTGTCATGAACTGGATCCATGAAGGAGATACTCCAGAGACACTGCCCCAGCGAAACAGGGAGGGGGTCTACCTTCCTCCTGCTTTACAGCCTTTTGCTTTGCCTTCCTTTGTCCAAACCCAGAAGCCCGCTGGCATAGGTGCTTGGGAAAGGCAGCATGCAGGGGTCTGTCCACCTCTCCTCCATTCCTTCCCATGCCACATAATTCAGAGAAGACTAAGGGAAAGGTAAACAGATCCAGGTCCAGCAGATTGATATATTTGCTTCATTTTTACCATCTATAATCATTCACGTTATTTCTAATTAGAATGATTACAAAGCACTAAATAAGATTGATTAGAATACTTACTGTTCTAAGTTTTTCACCTTTCTTGCTGACTTTTGAATTGATTTTTTTCTTTTAGTAATAGCTTCCTTAAAAATTTCAACACATATATTTATAAATTAACACAGTCTAAGGTAAATCAATATCAATACGCATCTTGGATAGTACAAGTATCTTAATGCTTTAACTCTGATCAATCTCTTTTTAATATGTTATTGTTGTCCAGTATTTTATTTCTATTTTTGTAAAGCTCCACAAATTAGACATTGTTATTGTTTTATTGTTATTGTTTTGTATACCTGATTTCTTTATATTTGCCTATGTTTACAATTTTATTTTCTCATTACGCCTTTTTTCATATTAAACTTCTCTGTGATTACCTTCCTTCTTCCTCAGAAACATCCTTTAGAAGTTCCTTAAGTGAGGGTCTATTAGTAGCAAACCCTCTAAATTTCTCATTGTCTGAAAATGTCTTTATTTCACCCTCATACTTGAAAGATTTTTTGCTGGATATGCAATTCTAGGTTGAGAGTTCTTTACTCTCAAAGCTTTGAAGTTGTTATCCCATTATCTTTGGTATCCATTGTTACTCTTGAGATAGCTGGGAGAATAAATGCCATTACTTTGTAGGAATCTGACTTTATTCTCTGCCTGCTTTTAAGATGCAATCTTTGTCATTGGTTTTCTGCTGTCTCACAACTATGTATTTAAATATTGATTTGATTTTTGTTACCTTGCTTGGGATTCTTTGGGATACCTGAATCTGAATATTGGTGTCTTTTATCTAATACGTAAAATTCTCAGCCATTATTTATTTATGTATTACCTCTCTCCAGTCTTTTCTATTTTCTCCTTCTGAAAGTCTGACTAGAATATATTGGATCTTCATGTTGGTTAACCCCTCTTTTGTGGTTTCAATTTTTTCATCTCTCTGAGCTGCATTCTTTTTTTTTTTTTTTTGGCCATGCTGCGTGGCTTGTGGGATCTTAGTTCCCCGACCAGGGATTGAACCCAGGTCCATGGCAGTGAAAGCACCAAGTCCCAACCACTGGACCACCAGGGAATTCCCCATGAGCTGCATTCTTAATAATTTCTTCACAATTTTCTCAGTTTATTAACTCTTTCTTTTGTGTTTAATCTGCTATTTCACCTGTCTATTGAACTTGTGATTTTAATATTTTTATGTTTAGAAATTTTATTTGGTGGCTTCCCTGCTGGCGCAGTGGTTAAGAATCCACCTGCCAATTGTAGGGGACATGGGTTCGAGCCCTGGTCCAGGAAGATCCCACAGGCCACGGAGCAACTAAGCCCGTGCGCCACAACTACTGAGCCTGCACTCTAGAGCCTGAGAACCACAACTACTGAGCCCACATGCCACAACTACTGAAGCACACGCCTAGAGCCTATGCTCCGCAACAAGAGAAGCCACCACAATGAGAAGCCCACGCGCCACAATAAAGAGTAACCCCTGTTTACCACAACTAAAGAAAGCCCACATGCAGCAACGAAGACCCAACACAGCCAAAAATAAATAAATTTATTTATTAAAAAAAAAAGAAATTCTATTTGGTTTTTTTCAAAACTTCCTGCTCACTTTGAGAGAATTTTAATCTTATCGTATTCTGGTCATTTTTATTCTTTTAAACATGGTAAATGAGCTTAAATTCTACATCTGACAATTTTAAAAATCCAGTGTTGGTGGGTGTGATTTCTTAGATTCTTGTTTCTGCTAAATCTTGATCATTGTAGCCTATTTCCTCTTCCATAAAACTTCTTTGCTGGGGACATCCCTTGTGGTCCAGTGGTTAAGACTCTGCCCTTCCAATACAGGGGACGTGGGTTGGATCCCTGGTTGGAGAACTAAGATACCACCTGCCCTGCGTACAGCCAAATAAAAAACAAAACAAAACAAAAAAACTTCATGGCTGAAAATACATTGTCTTGTGTTTAAAATAATTCCCCTTGGGCAGGATCTATAGATCTATATATTCATTTTTGGGAAGATCCCTTGTGATTTCTTTAAAATTCCAGCTTGATTTTTAGGGGGATACAGAGTTAGCATGAATTCTGTTTCCAAACTCATATGAGCACCAATCTATTGGTAGGCATTCTAAGAGATTTTCTTTTCTTCTCTACCTTCCAGGCCCAAGACTGAACCAGTAAGCTTTCTTATTATTACCTTTGGTAGTATTGGGCAGTGGAATATAGTTAATTTACTGAGGATATTGTCTATCAAAGGTCCCAATTACATGCAAAGTTCTGTGTTCTGACCTCCCACCTTACTTAAACCCTGGACTTGTCTCGTTCCCCCAAGCTTGTGTCTAGTTAAAATTCAAGTTCTAATCTCTACTTCACACCATAAACAAAATTTAATTCCAGGTGGACTGTAGATCTAAATGTGAAAGGTAAACACAACATATAAATATATTTTCATTACTTTTTACAGCAAGAAGCACTAAGCATAAAGTAAAAGAGAAATAAATTGGATTACATTAAAATTTAAGAAATTGCATTAGTCAATAGGCACAATTAGGAGCATGAAAGGAAATCCACAGAGTAAGAGAAAATAGTTGCAGGCCATATTATTAGTGAAGGACTTGAATCCAGAACATATAAAGAACGCTTACAAATTAATAGAACCCGATAGAAAGACTAGGCAAAAGACATGAATGGTATTTCAATAAAGAGAATGTCCAAATGATCAAAAATCACAAGAAAATGTGTTCAATTTCATCAGTAACTAATAAAATGCAAATGAAAACCATAATAACATAGTATCATATACCCATTGGAATGGCTAAAAATAAGACTGTAATATGAAGTACTGGTAATGCTACAGAGTCATGGCATTCTTACAGATTGTTCGTGGAAGTCTATTTGGTACAACCACTTTAAAAAACTCTTTGGGGGGCTTCCCTGGTGGTCCAGTGGTTAAGAATCTGCTTGCCAATGCAGGGGACATGGGTTCGATCCCTGGTCCGGGAAGATTCCACATGCCAAGGGGCAACTAAGCCCGTGCACCACACCTACTGAGCCTGCGCTCTAGAGCCCATGCACCACAACTACTGAAGCCTGTGTGCTCTGGGGCCCATGTGCCGCAACTACTGAGCCCAAGTGCTGCAACTATTGAAACACTCGCACCTAGAGCCTGTGCTCCACAACAAGAGAAGCCACCGCAATGAAAAGCCTGCTCACCACAACGAAGAGTAGCCTCTGCTCGCCACAACTTGAGAAAGATCGTGTGCAGCAATGAAGACCCAGCGCAGCCAAAAAAAAAAAGAAAAGAATCCACCTTCCAATTCAGGGGACGTGGGTTCAATCTCTGGCTGGGGAACTAAGATCCCACATGCCGCATGGCAACTAAGCCCGTGTGGTGAAACTACTGAGCCCACGTGTGCTCTGGAGCCTGTGCACGACAACTAGAGAGAAGCCCATGCTCCGCAGCAAAAGATCCTGTGTGCCACATCGAAGATCCCAAGTGCAGCAACTAAGACCCAACACAGCCAAATAAATAAATAAATAAATATTTTTTTTAAAACGAACTCTTTGGGACTTCTGGGTAACTGCAAACAATGGAGGTCATGTAGCAAATAATCTTTCTAAATCTCTTTCCTAAAAGATACAGAATAACATCACATGTATGCAAATTCAATGCAAATATATACATACATCGCTGAAAGAGAGTTCTGAAAATGCAAGATGACTGTAAGTAAAAAGAGAGAAGAAAAAACTAAATACCAGTTACCCAGTCGCACATACTCCCACCCCATCCCTGCCCTGCCGCAGAGCTTTATAATGAGCAAAGGGAGACTGATCAAAACTACAGAGAAGGTGGTGCAGTGGTTAAGAATCCGCCTGCCAATGCAGGGGACACGGGTTCGAGCCCTGGTCTGGGAAGATCCCACATGCCGCAGAGTGACTAAGTCTGTGCACCAAAACTACTGAGCCTGAGCTCTAGAGCCTGTGAGCCACAACTACTGAGCCCACGTGCCACAACTACTGAAGCCCACACACCTAGAGCCCGTGCTCTGCAACAAGAGAAGCCACTGCAATGAGAAGCCCGCACACAGCAATGAAGAGTAGCCCCCGCTCACCGCAACCAGAGAAAAGCCTGCACGCAGCAACAAAGACCCAACACAGCAAAAAAAAAAAAAAAATCAATAAAAAATTACAGGGAAGGGCTTCCCTGGTGGCGCAGTGGTTGAGAGTCCGCCTGTCGATGCAGGGGACATGGGTTCGTGCCCCGGTCTGGGAAGATCCCACATGCCGCAGAGGGGCTGGGCCCGTGAGCCATGGCCGTTGAGCCTGCGCGTCCGGAGCCTGTGCTCCACAACAGGAGAGGCCACAACAGTGAGAGGCCCGCGTACCGCAAAAAAAAAAAAAAAAACTACAGGGAAGACATAGGAAGGATGCTAGCAAAGATACCTTAGAATGAATTGGAACAATCCAGAAAAATCAAATTCACCTTAAGTCTGAAAATACTTTAAAAAAGCAGTAACTGAGCAGATGAGATCCTAAATTTCATAGAAGAGATTTCAAAGTTTGGGCATCCTGAAGGCCAGCCGCTATAAAGAGTCAAAGCTGGGTTTTAAAAAGATAAACGCCTTTTCCAGATATGGGATTCAAAGAGACAGATACCATACGGCAGGCCAGGCATGGAACTCTACTTAAAGGGGTACGACTTAAAAGGGCAGTCTTCTAGGGGGAGAGGGGGAATCCACAGGAAGAAAGAAGCATCTGTTAGTGATTGGGCAGTAAAGGGTGGGGGGAGATAAATTTAGGGTTCTGCAAAACCAAAGAGAACTACAATATCACAGGACTCATAACCCCTCCCCTCACCACTAATGCAAACAAACTAAAATTCTTTAAAATACCTGGATTTTGCTATCCTGACAGAAAAGGGCGCAATTAAACTGGAAATCTATCATAAAATGAGAGAGAATTCCCTGGCTGTCCAGTGGTTAGGACTCTGTGCTCTCACTATCAAGGGCCTGGGTTCAATCCCTGGTCAGGGAGCTGCACAGGCATGGACCAAAGAGAGAGAGAGAGAGAGAAAGAGAGAGAGAGAGAGGCAGAGAAAAAAGAAATCTATAATAAATTACTGCAGAAGATTAGGAAATAAGTTTGCACATAAATCAAGTGGGGAAAATCTCTCTCTCCAAAAACAATCAGGAAGTCACAGACAAATTTAAATCCAACTCCAAACAGAATTAAATACACTCAAACAAGTATCTGAGGATATGAAAAACCACCTTGAATCATAAATTTTAAAACTAAAAACAAATATGGACAAAAACAGGGAGAATTGAAAAAAATGATGAAATGGGAAAGAAATGAAAGAAAAATAAAACTAGAAACAACTTAAGTATCCATCCACAGATGAATGGATAAAGAAGATGTTGAATATATATATATATGTATGTGTATATATATACACATATATATATATGTGTGTGTGTGTGTGTGTAATATTATTCAGCCATATAAAATGGAAATCCTACCATTTACGACAACATGGATGGACCTGGAGGGTATTGTGCCAAGTGAAATAAGTCAGAGAAACACAAATACTGTATTATCTCACTTATATGTGGAATCCAAAAAAACTAAGTTCATAAATACAGAGAACAGATTGGTTGTTGCCAGATGTGAGGGTTGGGGGGTGGATGAAATGGATAAAGGTGGTCAAAGGTACAAACTTCTAGTTGTAACATGAATAAGTTCTGGAGATGCAATGTACAGCATGGCGACTATAGTTAACAGTACTGTATGCATATTTGAAAGTTGTTAAGAGAGTAGACCTTAAAAATTTTTATCACAAGGAAAAAATTTTGTAACTGTGAGATGATGGATGTTAATTAAATTTATTGTGGTAATCATTTCACAATGTATATATATAGCAAATCATTATGTTGCACATCTTAAACTAATACAATGTTATATATCAATTATATCTTAATAAAACTAGACAGAAAGATTATTAAAAAATAAACTAAAGATATCTGTTGGCTCATCAGGGAAAAAAAGAAAGAAAAATATAAAATTGTCTCAGAAATAAACTATAAATTACAAGGTGCCCCAAGGGAGAATAGACTCAAGTGTCAATTTAATAAGGGTCATTGAAGTCAAGAAAATAACCAAAATGATGAAGGACATAAGAGAAAAGTCAAAAAGGGCCAGAGAAAAAGTGGATGAAATTGAAGATAAGCAAATAATTAGTAATATTCATATTTTCAGAATCTCTGAACAATAAAAATTTTTTAAATTGTATTTCTATATACTAGCAATGAACAACTGGAAATTGAAATTGAAAAACAATAACATTCACCAATATTTATAGCAGCTTTATTCATAATTGCCAAAACTTGGAAACAACAAGATGTCCTTCAATAGGTAAATGGATTAATAAATTGTGGTTTGTCCAGACAATGGAATATTATTCAGCACTGAAAAAAGAGAGCTATCAAGACATGGAGGAACCTTAAATGCATGTTGCTAAGTAAAAGAAGCCAATCCGAAAAGGCTACATACTCTATGATTCCAACATATCACATTTTGGAAAAGGCAAAAGTGGAGGCAGTAAAAAATCAGTGGTTGTCAAGGGTCAGGGAGGATGGTGAGGCATGAATAGGTGGAGCACAGAGGTTTTTTTTTTTTTTTTTGCGGTACGCGGGCCTCTCACTGTTGTGGCCTCTCCTGTTGCGGAGCACAGGCTCGGGACGCGCAGGCTCAGTGGCCATGGCTCACGGGCCTAGCCGCTCCGCGGCATGTGGGATCTTCCCAGACCGGGGCATGAACCCGTGTGCCCTGCATCAGCAGGCGGACTCTCAACCACTGCGCCACCAGGGAAGCCTACAGAGGATTTTTAGGACAATGAAAATACTCTGTATGATACTATCATGATTGATACATGTCATTATGTATTTGTCCAAACCTATAAAATGTACAGCACAAAGAATGAACCCTAATGTAAACCATGGACTTTGGGTGATCATGATATGTCAATGTAGGTTCATCAGTTGTAATAAATGTACCACTCTCTTGGGGGTTGTTAATAATGGAGAAGGGTATGTATTTTTGAAAGGGGGGTATATGGGAAATCTCTGTACCTTCCTCTTAATTTTGCTGTGGACCTAAAACTACTCCAAAAAATATAAAGTCTTTCAAAAAATACTCTTCACCATAACGTCAGAAATAAGTCTTTTAAGGAATTGGTCCATTTCATCTGGGTTATCAAATTGGGGGGGGCACAGATTTATTCATATTATTCCTTTATTATCCGTTTAATGTTCATGTAATTTGTAGTGGAATGTTGCCACTTTCATCTCTGATAATTAGTAATTTGTGTCCTCTCTCTCTCTTTTTTTTTTTTTTCCCTAGTTAGCCTGGCTAGAGGCTTATCCATTTTATTGTTTTCAAAAAATGAGCTTTGGTTTCATTGATTTTCTCTATTGATTTCCTGTTTCCGATTTTATTGATTTTGGCACTAATTTTATTTCTTTTCTTCTGCTCTCTTTGGATTTAATTTGCTCTTCCTTTTCTAGTTTCCCAAAGTGAAAACTTAAGTTATTGATTTTAGATCTTTTTCTAATGCTAGTTGGGTTAACATCTATCATGTTTGTTACTGTTTTCTATTTTTTGCCCTCCTTTTTCTATTTTTGTCTTCCACTCTATTTCTGCCTTTTGTGGTTTTCATTGAGCATTTTATATTATGCTCATTTCTCCTTAGTATATCACCTATACATCTTTTTTTTCTTTCTTTTTTTTAGTGATTGCCTTAGAGTTTTCAATATATTCTTACAACTAATTGAAGTCCATTTTCAAGTAACATTATGTCACTTCACAGGTAGTGTGAGTACCTTATAATAACAAAATAATCCTAATTCCTCCCTCTCATCCTTTGTATTATTGCTATCATTCATTTCCCTTTTATACCAGGACACATAAGCACATATATATACAATATATACACAAGCATACGTAGTCAAATACATTTGTTGCTATTATTTTGAGCAAACTGTTATCTGTTAGAGCAATTAAGAATAAGAAAAATAAAAATTTTGGGACTTCCCTGGTGGTGCAGTGGTTGAGAATCCACCTGCCAATGCAGGGGACATGGGTTCGAGCCCTGGTCCAGGAAGATCCCACAGGCCACGGAGCAACTAAGCCCATGCACCACAACTACTGAGCCTGCACTCTAGAGACCGCGAGCCACAGCTACTGAGCCCACGTGCCACAACTACTGAAGCCTGTGCGCCTAGAGCCCATGCTCCGCAACAAAGAGAAGTCACTGCAACGATAAGCCTGTACACCGCAACGAACGGTAGCCCCTGCTCACCACAGCTAGAGAAAGCCCACACGCAGCAATGAAGACCCAGCACAGCCAAAAATAAAGTAAATAAATAAATAAATTTATTTTTTAAAAAAGAAAGAAAGGTTTCTATCTTTGCTTATTCCTTCTACAATGCTCTTTCTTTCTTTCTGAAGATCAGAATTTCTGGGCTTCCCTGGTGGTGCAGTGGTTAAGAATCTGCCCACCAATGCAGGGGACACGGGTTTGATCCCTGGCCCGGGAAGATCCCACATGCCGCAGAGCGACTAAGCCCGTGCGCCACAACGGCTGAGCCTGCACTCTAGAGCCCACGAGCCACAACTACTGAGCCCGCGAGCCACAACTACTGAAGCCCACATGCCTAGAGCCCGTGCTCCACAACAAGAGGAGCCACTTCAATGAGAAGTCCGTGCACCGCAACGAAGAGTTGCCTTCACTTGCCGCAACTAGAGAAAGCCCACGCGCAGCAACAAAGACCCAACACGACCAAAAATAGATAAATACATTTATTAAAAAAAAAAGATCAGAATTTCTGATCTATATTATTTTCCTTCCCTCTAAAGAAGTACTTCAAACATTTCTTGCAAGACAGGTCTATTGGCACCAAATTTCCTCAAATTTTGTTTGAGAAAGTATTTCTCCTTCACTTTTTTTTTTTTTTTTTTTTTTGCGGTAAGTAGGCCTCTCACTGTTGTGGCCTCTCCTGTTGTGGAGCACAGGCTCTGGACGCGCAGGCTCAGCGGCCATGGCTCACGGGCCCAGCTGCTCCACGGCACGTGGGATCTTCCCGGACCGGGGCACGAACCTGCGTCCCCTGCATCGGCAGGCGGACTCTCAACCACTGCACCACCAGGGAAGCCCTCTCTTTCACTTTTGATTGGTACATTTGCCGGGTACAGAATTCTAGGTTGGTGGGTTTTTTCTCTAAACACTTTAGATATTACACTCCATTCTCTTGCTTGAATGGTTTCTGGGAAATAGATGTAAAATTCTTACCTTTGTTCCCCTATAGATAAGATTCTTGCCCCCCTTCCCCAGTTTCTTTTAGGATTTTTTTGGTTTTATGAAGTTTGAAAATGATATACCTAAGTGTAGTTTGGGAGGCATTTATCCTGCCTGGTTTTCTCTGAGATTCCTAGATCTGTGGTTTGATGTTTGACATCAATTTGGGGAAAGTCTCAGTAAATATTGCTTCCAATATTGCTTCTGTTCCTTTGCCTCCTCTCCTGGTATTCTAATTACACATCTATTACACCTTTTGTAGTTGTCCCACAGTCTTTCGATATTCTTTTGTTTTTTTCTTTTTTTCTTTTTTTCCCAGTCTTTGTTCTCTTTGCTTTTCAGTTTTGGAGGCTTCTATTTTCATATCCTTGTGTTCAGAGATTCTTTCCTCAGCTATCTCCAATCTACTAATAAGCCCATTAAAGGCATTCTCCATTTCTGTTACAGTGTGTTTGATCTCTAACATTTCTTTTCGGTTCTTTCCTAGGATTTGCATCTCTGCTTATATTATCCATCTGTTTTTTTTGTTGTTTTTTTGTTTTTCTGAGTATAGTTGCTTATCCATCTGTCCTTGCATGTTGTCTCCTTTTTCCATTAGAGCCTTCAGCATATTAACCATTATTATTTTAAATTTCCAGTGTTATAATTCCAAATCCCTGCCATGTCTGATTGTGATGCTTACTCTGTCTCTTCAAATTGTGCTTTTTGCCTTTTAGCATGCTTTATAATTTTTTGTTGAAATTTATACATGATGTACTGTGTGAGAAGAATTCTGGTAAACAGGTCTTTAGTGGTGTGGTGGTAAGGTGTGGGGGAAGGGGAAACATTTTATAGTCCAGTCTTTGGGAGAGCCTATGCTCTGGACTGTGAACTTCCCCAGTGCTTCTTAGCTTTTCCCCCACTTAGGTGGGACCCAATGGTAAAAGCAAGTTGGAATTAGGTATTATCCTTCCCCCAGGTATATTAGGTTCTGATAAATCCCAGCAGATCTGGCTGTGGTTAAATAGTTTCTCCTGAGGGCAGCCCTTGTTAAGTAGAACAGAGTGCTCTGGCATATTTCAAAATGTATACTTTTTTCCTCCCCTTGCCAAAAGCACAAAGGGATTTTTCTCGGATATTTACTGTGAGAACCTGTTCAAGCTCTTGGAGGTAAAATTCATGAAAGTGACGGGGTGCCCCCTATGATTGGGTCTCCCTGGAATTTTAAACTCTCAGACTCACCTACACTGAGCCTGCAGCAGTTGTCAATTACAATTCAGGTTTTCCTACTCCAGCACTTGTTCCCACAGCGGTTTCTGCTTGTGAGTTCTCTCCTCCAGTAATCCGTTGACTCCCTGTACTCCCCTGTCTCTCCAGTCTTGAGTGCAGTGGTTTGACCCATGTCCTCACCTCTCTTACGGATCCAAGAAGAGTTGATTTTTCAGCTTTTTACTTGTTAGGATGGAATGGTGACTTCCAAGCTCCTTATATACAGAATCAGAAATCATAAGTCTCCCAAAAGGATTGTTTTTTCAACACATTGTTTTGGAATAATTGGATACCTATATGACCAAAAACAAATTTTTAAATGTTTATCCATATCTCATACAATATTAAAAAATTAAGTCAAATGGACCATAGACCCAAATGTAAAATCAACACTATAAAACTAAGAAAACAAAGGAGAAAATATTTGTAACCTTGGGTTAGGCAAAGATTTCTTGGATATGACATCAAAGCACAATCGATAAAAAAACAAATTCATAACTTGGGTCTCACAAAAAGTTTAGACTTCTGCTCTTTTGAAAACACTGTTAAGAGAATTAAAAGTCAGGGACTTCCCTGGTGGCACAGTGGTTAAGAATCCACCTGCCAATGCAGGGGACATGGGTTCAAGCCCTGGTCCAGGAAGATCCCACATATCGCAGAGCAACTAAGCCCATGTGCCACAATTACTTAGCCTGCGCTCTAGAGCCCGCGAGCCACAACTGCTGAGCCCGCTGCCACAACTACTGAAACCCATGTGCCTAGAGCCTATGCTCCGCAACAAGAGAAGCCACCGCAATGAGAAGCCCATGCACCACAACGAAGAGTAGCCCCTGCTCTCCGTAACTAGCAAAAGCCTGTGCACAGCAACGAAGACCCAATGCAGCCAAAAATAAATAAATAAATTTATTTTAAAAAAGGAAAAGAAAAGAAGTCAAGCCACAGACTGGGAATAAATATTTGCAAAACATGCTGCTGGTGGAAATGCTACTTGTTACAACTTTTATGGAAGGAACTTTGTCATTACTTAACAGAACTACACATGCATTTACATTTCAACCCACCAGCCCCACTTCTAAGGATCTACCTTGAAGGTATACATTTAACCACATGAAAATGTATATACACAAGGTTATTCATTGAATCAATGCTTGAATTACAAAATATTGCAAACAACCTAAATATCCATACACAAGAGAGTGATTGAATCAACTACCATCTACCCACATAATGGATTATTATACAGCTATAAAAAAGGATAAGCAAGATCTCTTTGAATTGGTATGATCTCCAGGACACAGAGTTAAAGTGAAAAAAATAAAGCAAACAAGAATAACTATTGTATGCTGCATTTTGTGCAGAAAAGAGAGAATATAAGAAACTACACATGAATCTGCTCATTTATGTGGAAGAAATACAAGAAGAATAAGCTAGACGCTAAAGAGATTGGTTATATACAGGATATATGTTGGAAATGGGTGGAAGGAAAGGAGGAATAAGAATGGGGCAACAGGGATGAGGAGGAAGTGACATTTTTCTGAGTATATCTTTTTGTATAGCTCTGGCTTGTATCACCATAGTAATGTTTCACATACCCTTCACATACTTGATAAAAAAAATAACTATTAAAACCAACCAGTATATGGGGTGACAAGGAATGGATACAAATACTAACAATTGAACCTAATTGTATACAAGTGAATAACATAAGCATACTGAGAAGAAAAGAACTAGCTAGTAACTTTGGAAAACAATATCTTGGCTGAATAATGTAATGTTAAAGAATGATACATATATGCCGTACTAGTCAGTAAACGTGTTTCTTGCAGGCTTATGAGTTAGCAGCTCTGAAACTACTCTATGTGTACGCTAGAAATGAACAAATAAATAAATATACTGTAGATAACTAGAAGTGGGATTCTAACTCTTGGGGAAAGAAGTAACAAATAAGGAACAAGAAAAGAGTAACATAAACCCTGTGGTACAGGACTAGAATCTGAACTATCAGTATAAAACCATATTTTAAATATATATACAGAGAGATAGTTATATAAATATCTATATATACATGGGCTAATACACATACATGTATTTCCTAGCTCTTTTCTTGCTGAGAGGGCCTAGAAGAAATGACACTTGGATAGTAATGAACACACCTAGCCAAAGGTTTGGTTTCTAAACATCTTTCTCCAGTAAAAGGAACCAGGGCTTTTGGAAAAGTCATTGATTCCAGGGCTGGGCTGGGAATGTAAAAGTTATGCTTCCAAAAAATAATGAAATGCAGATAGATAGATAGATAGATAGATAGATAAATAGATAGATAGCCGCTTGTTGAAAGGACACAGGAATCAATCTGAAGGTGCTCCTAATGGGCCAATCTGGAACTATTTAAGCCACACACACACACACACACACACACACACACACACACACATAGTTTGAATAATAACCCCACAGGCTAGAATAAATATCTGTCAACCTATCAGTATATGTAAGTAAATAAATGGAAGAGGTAGCTCTTCCTTGCAATTGACTTCCAATTAATAAATATGAAAGAAGGAAATTTAAAAATTACCATTAGGTAAACACCACAGTAATAATTGTTGCAGACAATATTTATCAGTGGATTCCAAAATGTGGACAAAAGTTTGAGAAGGTACAGAATGTGCATAATCTCAAAGTATCTTCCCCAAGATATTTCTTTTTTTTTTTTTATAAATGTATTTATTTATTTTTGGCTGCATTGGGCCTTCGTTGAAGTGTGCTGGCTTCTCATTGTGGTTGCTTCTCTTGTTGAGGAGCACAGGCTCTAGGCATGCAGGCTTCAGTAGTTGTGGCTCGTGGGCTCTAGAGCACAGGCTCAGAAGTTGTGGCTCACAGGCTTAGTTTCTCTGCGGCATGTGGGATCTTCCTGGACCATGGCTCGAACCCATGTCCCCTGCATTGGCAGGTGGATTCTTAACCACTGTGCCACCAGGGAAGCGCCCCAAGATATTTCTTAACTACAAAGGGAAAAATAGTAACTTTACAGTGAACAAGCCACTTTAACCAAGTGACCAAGTTCAACATTAGTCATACCACAAAACACTGTAATATGATGTACTGAGGACACAGATCATTTCTAGTGTATATTCTTGACCCCAAAATGCATAACCTCAGTCCCACCATGAAAAATATTAGAGAAACCAAAATTGATAGACATTCAGAAAAGTAATATTCTTTGAAAATATCAAGGTCATGAAGGACAATGAGTAATGGTCTAAGGAAATAGTAAAGACTGCAGAGGAATAAGGAGAAACAAGTAAACGTTATATGAGACCCTGGATAGGATCTGGTTACAGAAAAAGAATATCGGTGGAAAAACTGGTAAAATTCAAATGAGATCTTCAAGAGTATTTTATCAATTTTAATTTCCTGGTTTCAACAATTTTACTATGGTTATATAAGATGTTAACCTTAAGGGAAGCTGGGTTAGAGATATATGGAAACTGTGCTATTTTTGGGGCTCTTCTTTAAATCTAAAATTAACTTGAAGTAAAAATCTTAAAGAAAAAAACCTATTTTGCATTATTTACTAAAGTTGAGTCTATACATAGCTGATTGCCCAGCAATTTCATTCGTAGATGAAATGCATGCTTACATGCATCAAAAGATATTCACAAAAATGTTTATTGCAATATTATTTGTAGTAGACAAAAGTAGCAGAATGGATAAAATCATAAAATAGAATGACAGTGATAAAAATAAACTATAGCTTCATATAAAGAATCTCATGAACTTAGTATTAAGCAAAAGAAGCCAGACATTAAAGAATATATACTGTGTGCTTCTATTTATCAGGAAAAGCTAACCTAGAATGTTAAAGGTCAGGATAATAGTTGTCTTCAGAGGAAATCGGGAGGTTTCTGTAATGCAGATAATTGTTTTGTTTTTAATTTCAGAGTTTGTTCACTTCATGATAATTGTTGAGTTTTTCAACTGTGGGTTCTCACTTATGTTTATTATAATTTTTAAAGTTTTTAAAAGAAGAATTTAACCTATGTTACTACCCTAGATAAAGACACATGGGCCAGATTTATTCTCTTATCTGAAACAACTAAAAGAGGGCCACCTAAAAGGGTTAATAGAAACAATCCCCAGAGGTCACATAGGGAGGAGTATTTTCTGTTCTCAGCTGGAGTAGAAAGCTTAACTCCTGGGACAACTGGTAGAGTACTCAGAAGGATTTTTGCCTCAGTGGTAGTGGGAACAAAATTAAGCGTAGGGTAAATGCTGTTATAGTCTCACATAACAACGCACAAACGGAAGATTCAAAAGGCTCAGACTACTTCCGCATAACTTAACTGTGTTCTCAAAATTTGAGAATATTTATAAGATTAGAAAAATACCCAGCACCTAACAAGATAAAAATTACAATATCTGATATTCGATCAAACAATATCACACAGGAGGAGTGACACCAAGGAAGATGGCTGAGTAGAAAGCATGAGGAATCTATCTCTCCAACTAGACAACAACTGTATTGGCAGAATCTGTCTGATTTAACTGTTTTGGAATTCTGGAGTCTGTTCAATGGTTTCCATCTTTCAAAGGAAGACTTGGCCAGTAAAGTATGGGCAATTTCATTCAATTGCAGCCTTTAACATGGTAGCAGCTATTCATTTCCTACCCTCCACGCCTGTGACAGGAAGTGTTCCTAGAGCAGCCTACAAGAGCCAGGATGGGCAATAAGAATCTTGTCCTCCAAGTATGAGAGATCTGTGTTCTGATTATGAACTGCTGTTTCAAATCACAGAGGTGCAGATACAAAGGCAAGCTACCATTTTAACCTGCACTGGGTGGAAGCTGCTTTCAGGGGATTTAAACAGACAGTTTCAGGTTTTTTTCCCCTCACTTTTCCTTTTTCCCCTTTTGGGAGCCAGACATTTAAAGATTAGAACATTCAAATGCAACTGTGTTTTCAAGGGAACTTAGAAAGTCACCAAGCATGCCCGTAAAAAGATGCAGTTTCAGAAAACACCTGAGAAGAGCTGAAATTTACACCTCAGGCTGATCCATGGCACATAGTAGACACCATACAACACTAAAAACAAACAACAATCCTGGGAGAGAAGGAGAATCTGATTTCCAGACTTACAACATTATGAGATTCAGATGTCCAGTTTTCAACAAAAAAAAAATCATAAAGCATACAAATAAATAGGAAAGCATGTCCCAGTCAAAGGAAAAAAAATTACAGAAACCACGAGGAAGAACTTAAGACATTATCAGATAAAAGCTGAGAACTGCCTTATGAGATATGCTAAAGGCAGTCCTTCAGGTTGAAATGAAAGTACTCAATGTTGTGTGAAGAAATAAAAATCTTTGGTAAAGGCAAATACATGGGAAATTATAAAAGCTAGTATCGATGTAATTTTGGTTTATAACTCCACTTCTTATTTTCTACATGATTTAAAATACAAATGCAGGGCTTTTGCTGGTGGCGCAGTGGATAAGAATCTGCCTGCCAATACAGGGGACACAGGTTCGATCCCTGCCCCTGCGGGGCAGCTAAGCCTGTGCGCCACAACTACTGAGCCTGAGAGCCACAACTACTGAAGCCCGTGTGCCTAGAGCCTGTGCTCCGCAACAAGAGAATCCACCGCACTGCAACAAACAGTAGCCCCCACTCGCCGCAACTAGAGAAAGCCCTCGTGCAGCAACGAAGACCCAACACAGCCAAAAATACAATAAATAAATTGAAAAAGTTTTTTAAAAGATTTAAAAAATACAAATACATTAAAAAACAATTACAAGTCTGTTTGGGGGCACACGCTGTATGAAGATATAATTTGTGATATCAGTAATTGAAAGGAGTGGGGACAGAGAAGTAAGGGGCAGAGTTACTATATGCTATTAAAGTTTAACTGGTATAAATTCAAGTTAAGAGTGTATATAACTTTACAAAATTATGTGTAATTCTCATGATAAACACAAAGCAAATAAATATAGAATACACTCAAAAGGAAATGAGAAGGGAATTTTTAAATTTCACTAAAAAAAGAAATTTTAAAAAACACAAAAGATGACAGCAATGAAAGAAATGAAGGGGGAAAAGCTATAACACAAATAGAAAACAAATAACAAAATGGCAAAGGTTAAACCCTCCTTATCAGTAATTACTTTAAATGTAAATGGATTAAACCATTTTATCAAAAGATAGGGATTAGCAGAACAGATTTTTTAAAAAACCAATGATCCATGCCCTCTGTAAGAGACTCACTTTAGTCCAAAGACCCAAAGAGGTTGAAACTGAAAGGATGGAAAAAGATATCCATGTAAGTAATACCCAAAAGAGAAGTTGGTAGTTATATTAATATCAGAAAAAATAGACTTTTTTTTTCCACTGGGGTATAGTTGCTTTACAATGTTGTGCTAGTTTCTGCTGTACAATGAAGTGAATCAGCTATATGTATACATATATCCCCTCCCTCTTGGACCTCCCTCCCACCACTCCCATCCCACCCATCTAGGTCACCACAGAGCACTGAGCTGAGCTCCCTGAACTATACAGCAGGTTCCCACTAGCTATCTGTTTTACACATGGTAGTGTATATATGTCAATCCCAATCTCCCAATTCATCCCACCTCCCCTCCCCACTCCCATCCACATGTCCATTCTCTACGTCTGCATCTCTATTCCTGCCCTGCAAATAGGTTCATCTGTTCCATTTTTCTAGATTCCACATATATGCATTAATATATGATATTTGTTTTTCTCTTTCTGACTTCACTCTGTAAAGTCAGACTTTAGGTCCATCCACATCGCTACAAATGACCTAATTTCATTCCTTTTTATGGCTGAGTAACATTCCATTGTATATATGTACCACATCTACTTTATCCATTCATCTGTCGATGGATGCATGTTTCCATCCATCAGGACATGGTTGCTTCCATGTCCTGGCTATTGTAAATAGTGCTGCAGTGAACATTGGGGTGCATGTGTCTTTTTGAATTACGGTTTTCTCAGGGTATATGCCCAGTAGTGGGATTGCTGGGTCATATGATAGTTCTATCTTTAGTTTTTTAAGGAACCTCCATACTGGCTGTACCAACTTACATTCCCACCAACAGTGCAAGAGGGTTTCCTTTTCTCCACACCCTCTCCAGCATTTATTGTTTGTAGATTTTTTGATGATGGCCATTCTGACTGGTGTGGGGTGATGCCTCACGGTAGTTTTGATTTGCATTTCCCTAATAATTAATGGTGTTGAGCATCTTTTCATGTGCCTGTTGGCCATCTGTATATCTTCTTTAGAGAAATGCCTATTTAGATCTTCCGCCCATTTTTTGATTGGTTTTTTTTTTAACATCTTTATTGGAGTATAATTGCTTTACAATGTTCTGTTAATTTCTGCTGTATAACAAATGAATCAGCTATATGTATACATATATCCCCATATCTCCCTCTTGCATCTCTTTCCCACCCTCCCTATCCCACTCCTCTAGGTGGTCACAAAGCACTAAGCTGATCTCCCTGTGCTATGCAGCTGCTTCCCACTAGCTACCTGTTTTACATTTTGTTGTGTATATATGTCAATGCTACTCTCTCACTTCATCCCAGCTTACCCTTCCCCCTCCCTGTGTCCTCAAGTCCATTCTCTACATCTGCATCTTTATTCCTGTCCTGTCCCTAGGTTCATCAGAACCTTTTTTTTTTAGATTATATATATATATATATATATATATATATATATATATGTTAGCATACGGTATTTGTTTCTTTTGTTTTTCTTTCTGACTTACTTCACTCTGTATGACAAACGCTAGGTCCATCCACCTCACTACAAATAACTCAATTTCATTTTTTATGGCTGAGTAATATTCCATTGTATACATGTGCCCCATCTTCTTTATCCATTCTTCTGTCGATGGACACCTAGGTGGCTTCCATGTCCTGGCTATTGTAAATAGTGCTGCAATGAACCTTGTGGTACATGTGTCTTTTTGAATTCTGGTTTTCTCAAGGTATATTTCCAGTAGTGGGATTGCTGGGTCATATGGTAGTTCTATTTTTAGTTTTTTAAGGAACCTCCATACTGTTCTCCATAGTGGCTGTATCAATTTACATTCCCACCAACAGTGCAAGAGGGTTCCCTTTTCTCCAGCATTTATTGTTTGTAGCTTTTTTGATGATGGCCATTCTGACTGGTGTGAGGTGATACCTCATTGTAGTTTTGATCTACATTTCTCTAATAATGATGTTGAGCAGCTTTTCATGTGCCTCTTGGCCATCTATATGTCTTCTTTGGAGAAATGTCTATTTAGGTCTTCTGCCCATTTTTGATTGGGTTGCTTGTTTTTTTGATATTGAACTGCATGAGCTGTTTGTATATTTTGGAGACTAATCCCTTGTCAGTTGCTTCATTTGCAAATATTTTCTCCCATTCTGAGGGTTGTCTTTTTGTCTCATTTATGGTTTTCTTTGCTATGCAAAAGTTTGATTAGGTCCTATTTATTTATCTTTGGTTTTATTTTCATTACCCTAGGAGGTGGGTCAAAAAAGATCTCTCTGTGGTTTATGTCAAGGAGTGTTCTTCCTATGTTTTCCTCTAAGAGTTTTATAGGGTGTGGTCTTACATTTAGGTCTTTAATCCACTTTGAGTTTATTTTTGTGTATGGTGTTAGGAAGTGTTCTAATTTCATTCTTTTACATGTAGCTGTCCAGTTTTCCCAGCACCACTTATTGAAAGACTCTCTTTTCTCCACTGTATATTCTTGCCTCCTTTATCATGGATTAGGTGACCATAGGTGTGTGGGTTTATCTCTAGGCTTTCTATCCTGTTCCATTGATCTATATTTCTGTTTTTGTGCCAGTACCATACTGTCTTGATTCCTGTAGCTTTGTAGTATAGTCTGAAGTCAGGGAGCCTGATTCCTCCAGCTCCATTTTTCTTTCTCAATATTGCTTTGGCTATTCAGGTTCTTTTGTGTTTCCATACAAATTGTAAAATTTTTTGTTCTAATTCTGTGAAAAATGCCATTGGTAATTTGATAGGGGTTGCATTGAATCTGTAGATTGCTTTGGGTAGTATAGTCATTTTCACAATATTAATTCTTCCAGTCCAAGAACATGGTATATCTCTCCATCTGTTTGTGTCATCTTTGATTCCTTTCGTTGGTGTCTTATAGTTTTCTGAGTACAGGTCTTTTACCTCCTTAGGTAGGTTTATTCCTAGCTATTTTACTCTTTTTGTTGCAATGGTAAATGGGATTGTTTCCTTAATTTCTCTTTCTGATTTTTCGTTGTTAAGGTATAGGAATGCAAGAGATTTCTGTGCATTAATTTTTTATCCTGCAACTGTACCAGATTCATTGATTAGCTCTAGTAGTTTTCTGGTGGCATCTTTAGCATTTTCTAGGTATAGTATCATGTCATCTGCAAACAGTGACAGTTTTACTGCTTTTCCAATTTGGATTACTTTTACTTCTTTTCCTTCTCTGACTGCCGTGGATAGGACTTTCAAAACTCTATTGAATAATAGTGGTGAGAGTGGACAGCCTTGTCTTGTTCCTCATCTTAGAGGAAATGCTTTCAGTTTTTCACCATTGAGAATGATGTTTGCTGTGGGCTTGTCATTTATGGCCTTTATTATGTTGAGGTAGGGCATAACTTCTATGCCCACTTTCTGGAGAGTTTTTTTCATAAATGGGTGTTGAATTTTGTCAAAATCTTTTTCTGCATCTATTGAGATGATCATATGGTTTTTATTCTTTAATTTGTTAATATGGTGTATCACATTGATTGATTTGCATGTGTTGAAGAATCCTTGCATCCTTCAGTTAAATCCCACTTGATCATGGTGTATGATCCTTTTAATGTGCTGTTGGATTCTGTTTGCTAGTATTTTGTTGAGGACTTTTGCGTCTATGTTCATCAGTGATATATGTCTGTAATTTTCTTTTTTTGTAGTATCTTTTTCTGGTTTTGGTATCAGGATGATGGTGGCCTTGTAGAATGAGCTTGGGAGTGTTCCTTCCTCTGCAATTTTTTGGAAGAGTTTGAGAAGGATGGGTGTCAGCTCTTCTCTAAGTGTTTGGTAGAAGTCAGCTGTGAAGCCATCTGGTCCTGGATTTTTGTTTGTTGGAAGATTTTAATTGCAGTTTCAATTTCATTACTTGTGTTTTAGTCTCTTTGTATTTTCTGTTTCTTCCTGGTTCAGTCTTGGAATGTTGTACCTTTCTAAGAGTTTGACCGTTTCTTCTAGGTTGTCCATTTTATTGGCATATAGTTGCTTATAGTAGTTTCTTATGATCCTTTCTATTTCTGCAGTGTCAGTTGTAATTTCTCCTTTTTCATTTCTGATTTTAGTGATTTGAATCCTCTCCTTTTTTCCCCCCCTTTTTTTCTTGATGAGTCTGGCTAAAGGTTTATCAGTTTTGTTTATCTTCTCAAATAACCAGCTCTTGGTTTCACTGATGTTTGTTATTATTTCCTTCTTTTCTATTTCATTTAGTTCTGCTCTGGTTATTATGATTTCTTTCCTTTTACTAACTTTGGGTTTTTTTGTTCCTTCTCTAGTTGCTTTAGGTGTAAGTTTAGGTTGTTTATTTGAGATTTTTCTTGTTTCTTGAGGTAGGATTGAATTGCTATAAACTCCCCTCTTAGGACTGCTTTTGCTGCATCCCATAGGTTTTGCGTCATCATGTTTTCATTGTCATTTGTTTCTTTTTTTTTTTTTTCAAATTTGGAAAAGGGTCTTTAATTTTATTGAAGCTCATTTTTCTGGGCTCCATTGAATAGGGCTCTAACTTTGGGTGTATCTCCAACTTCAATGATTTTGGCTCCAGCTAACAACTGCAAAATCAAACCAGATGTTACAATTGGAGAGATACCCAATTGCATTAAAGTTCCTCTGTTGGATGCAAGAATAACTCCCATCTGGTAAAAAGGATCTGCAGAAACTGATGACATGATTCCAAATGGTGGTATCTGACAACATACTAAGAAGATGAAGAAAGTTATAGGAGTCCATAGTACCTTTTTTCTAAACTGGATTTTCCTTTCAGGTTTCTGAATATCTGGTAGAACTGCACAGAATGGTTTGATAACTTCTAAAAGTTATCCCCAGCGACCTTGGGGAGGCCTTCACTAGGGTCCCAAGGCTCAGGCTTCAGCACCCACTGCGGATACTCTATGTATTTTTTGATTTCCTCTTTGATTTCTTCAGTGATCTCTTGGTTATTTAGTAGCGTATTGTTTAGCCTCCATGTGTTTGCGGGGTTTTTTGTTTGTTTGTTTTGCGGTACGTGGGCCTCTCACTGCTGTGGCCTCTCCCGTTGCGGAGCACAGGTTCCAGACGTGCAGGCTCAGCGGCCGTGGCTCACAGGCCCAGCCACTCCGCGGCATGTGAGATCCTCCTGGACCGGGGCACGAACCCGTGCCCCCTGCATCGGCAGGCAGACTCTCAACCACTGTGCCACCAGGGAAGCCTGTGTTTGCATTTTTTACAGTTTTTTTTCCTGTAATTGATTTCTAATTTCATAGTGTTGTGGTGGGAAAAGATGCTTGATACGATATCAATTTTCTTAAATTTAGTGAAGCTTGATTTGTGACCCAAGATGTGCTCTATCCTGGAGAATGTTCTGTGTGCACTTGAGAAGTAAGTGTATTCTGCTGCTTTTGGATGAAATGTCCTATAAATGTCAATTAAGTCTATCTGGTCTAATGTGTCATTTAAAGCTTGTGTTTCCTTATTTATTTTCTGTTTGGATGATCTGTCCATTGGTGTAAGTGGGGTGTTAAAGTCCCCCACTTTTATTGTGTTACTGTCAATTACCCCTTTTATGGCTGTTAGCATTTGCTGTATGTATTGAAGTGCTCCAATATTGGGTGCATAAATATTTATAATTGTTATGTCTTCTTCTCTGATTGATCCCTTGATCATTATGTAATGTCCTTCCTTGTCTCTTGTAACAGCCTTTATTTTAAAATCTAGTTTATCTCATGAGTATTGCTACTCCAGCTTTCTTTTGATTTCCATTTGCATGGAATATCTTTTTCCATCCCCTCACTTTCAGTCTGTATGTGTCTCTAGGTCTGAAGTGGGTCTCTTGTAGACAGCATATATACAGGTCTTGTTTTTGTATCCATTCAGTCAATCTGTGTCTTTTGGTTGAAACATTTAATCCATTTACATTTAAGGTAATTATCAATATGTATGTTCCTATTACCATTTTCTTTATTGTTTTGGGTTTGTTTTTGTAGATCTTTTTCTTCTCTTGTGTTTCCCGCCTACAGAAATTCCTTTAGCATTTTGTTGTAAAGCTGGTTTGGTGGTGCTGAATTCTCTAAGAGTTTGCTTGTCTGTAAAGCTTTTGATTTCTCCATCAAATCTAAATGAGATCCTTGCTCGGTAGAGTAATCTTGGTTGTAGGTTTTTCCATTTCATTACTTTAAATACATCCTACCACTCCTTTCTGGCCTGCAGAGTTTCTGCTGAAAAATCAGCTGATAACTTTATGGGGATTCCCTTGTATGTTATTTTTTGCTTTTCCCTTGATGCTTTTAATATTTTTTTCTTTGAATTTAACTTTTGTTAGTTTGATTAATATGTGTCTTGGCATGTTTCTCCTTAGGCTTATCGTGTATGGGACTCTCTGCGCTTCCTGGACTTGGGTTGCTATTTCTTTTCCCATGTTAGGGAAGTTTTCAACTATAATCTCTCTGAATGTTCTCTCAGACCCTTTCTTTTTCTCTTCTTCCTCTGGGACCCCTATAATTTGAATGTTGGTGCATTTAATGTTGTACCAGAGGTCTCTGAGACTGTCCTCATTTCTTTTCATTCTTTTTTCTTTATTTCTTTAGTTTTTAATTTATTTATTTTTGGCTGGGTTGGGTCTTCATTGCTGCATGTGGGCTTTCTCTAGTTGCGGCGAGCAAGGGCTACTCTTCGTTGTGGTGCATGTGCTTCTCATTGTGGTGGCTTCTCTTATTGCAGAGCACAGGCTCTATGCGCGCAGGCTTCAATAGTTGCAGCATGCGGGCTCAGTAGTTGTGGCACGTGGGACCTAATGTGTGGGCTTCAGTAGTTGCGGTGCGTCAGCTCAGTAGTTGTGGTGCATGGGCTCTAGGGTATGCGGGCTTCAGTAGTTGTGGAGTGTGAGCTCAGTAATTGTGGCTCGCGGGCTTTAGAGCACAGGCTCAGTAGTTGTGGCACATGGACTTTGTTGCTCCACGACATGTGGGATCTTTCCAGACCAGGAATCGAACCCATGTCCCCTGCATTGGCAGGCAGATTCTTAACTACTATGTCACCAGGGAAGTCCCTTCGTTCTTTATTCTTTATTCGGCTTCTCAGCAGTTATTTCCACCACTCTATCTTCCAGCTCACTTATTCGTTCTTCTGTCTCAGTTTTTCTGCTATTGATTCCTGTAGTATATTTTTCATTTCGGTTATTGTGTTATTCATCACTCTTTGTTTGTTCTTTACTTCTTCTAGGTCCTTGTTAAACATTTCTCATATTTTCTTGATCCGTGCCTCCATTCTCTTTCTGAGATTTTGGATCATCTTTACTATCATTACTCTGAATTCCTCTTCGTTTATTTGGTCTTATACGTTTTTACCTTAATCCTCATCTGTAACATTTTTTTGTTATCTTATTTTTTTGATGGGTGGGGCTGTGTTCCTGTCCTGGTAGTTGTTTGGCCTGAGGTGTCCAGCACTGGAGTTTGCAGGCAGTGGGTAGGGCCGGCTCTTGGTGCTGAGATGAGGACCTCCAGGAGACCTCACACCAAGTAATATTCCCTGGGACCTGCAGTTCTTTGTTAGTCTAGCAGCTGGGACTTGGCGCTTGCACAACAGGAGCTCAGGCCTGACAACCAAGATCCTGCAAGCTGTGCAGCGTGGTAAAAAAAATCAATCAACAAAAAGAAAAGAGCAGAACAATAACAAAGACTAAGAAATAAAATAAAATTAGGGCTTCCCTGGTGGCGCAGTGGTTGAGAGTCCGCCTGCCGATGCAGGGGGACACGGGTTCGTGCCCCAGTCCAGGAAGATCCCACATGCCACGGAGCAGCTGGGCCCATGAGCCATGGCCACTGAGCCTGCGCGTCCGGAGCCTGTGCTCCGCAACAGGAGAGGCCACAACAGTGAGAGGCCCGCATACCACACACACACAAAAATAAAATAAAATGAAATAAGAAAAATAAAAAATATATTAGAAAAAAATAACAATAAAAATGAAACAACCATAAAACAAAGCAGAACCACAACAGCAAAAACAATTTTAAATAAAATAAAGAAAATAAAAAATATTTTAAAAAATAAAAATAAAAGATAAAAAAATAAGATAAAAAAATAAGATAAAAAAATAAAAATTCCCTGGTGCCTCCTCATCAGTGTCCTTGCCCTGATGGTGAGCTACAGCTTCCTCCCACCTCCCCAGTAGGCCTCCGAGACCTCTAGGTAGGTCTCTGGACCTGCTGTGTCAGCCCCACCTCTGTATGTGTTCCTCTCCCACAGGGGCTGGCGCAGCCAGGGGAGGCCTTGGAAGGGGGCAGTGCTTGGCCCGCCTGGACTTGCACAGCCAGAGGAGGCCCTGTCAGGGACAGCACTCGGGCTGCCTGCACGCACGTGGCTAGAGGAGGCTTTGGTGGGGGTGGGGCTCAAGCCCAGGACGCCCTCGTCTGGAACAGGCTTTGTTGGGACAGTTCACGGTCTGTCAGGACCTGTGTGGCCCATGGAGGCTTTGTGGGGAAGCTGTGCTCGGGCCACTGGGAACCGCACGACCCACAGAGGCCTTGCTGGGGGCGGTACTCAGGTCTGCCAGGACCCAAGCAGCCAAAGGAGGCCCCAGCTGGGGCACAGCTGAGGCCCAGGACCCACGCACTCAGAAGAGGCTTGGCGGGGAGCTCAGGCCCAGGACCAGCACAGCCGGAGGGAGCCTCAGGTGGGTGGGGATTCAGGCCTGGGACCCCAGCAGGCTTGCTGGGGCCTGAGCAGGCGGGGAAGAAGTATTCCCCTCCGATCCCCCAATCCCCTGAAGGTCCCTCTTCGTCCCCACTGTCCCATGTCCATGAGTGGGCACCTCTGAGCGTGGGAACATTTCCCCTCCCCCATCCCCCCTCACGGGTGCCGGTCCCATGCCACCTCTGCTTTTTTTTTTTTCACACACACTGTATTTTATTTTTACAAGAGATAAATAAACTGACACCAAGCATTGTAAATGGATGACCACAATAAAAGCAACAATGTTTGCAATTACCAAACAGGAAGCACACTCATACTATGTCATAATATTGACATTCAGTCCAGTAATCCTCCACTGTAACAGCTCCTTTACTTTGCAGTGAAAATTGATTTGTATATTTTTTGCCTCTGAGTCCTTGTGGGATTTTTTTTGTTTTTATTGAAACAGAGAGTCACAAATATTATTATCATCCTCATCAGTTCACTCAGTCCCATGTAATTAATTTTTTTTCATCTTGATCTTTGTTAACACTTTTATGAATTCATCAGTTTTCCATTAGAGTTCTGAAAATGCTTATTCATTCAGTTCAGCAGTATAGTCAGTTACCAGAAACTTGTATTTGTCAGTCTTTTCCATGAATTCCTTGAAGATGAAACACTTTTATAGGAACATTTTTGAAAAAGTATCAGAGTACACCCAGAACTGTCTGTAAATGACAAAAGACTTAAAAATGACCACGGATAAAGATTTGATGAAAGTTCATAATAATGCAATTGACAAGGAAATTTAGTTATTTCTGAGATATACATTTTAAAATAATAACTAGAATTATGACTTATAACATTATACCAGAACATATAAGATTTTTAGAAATTTCATGTAATGTCTGAAACATTTATATTAACATATTTCCATACAAATAACCCAAAGAAAGTTTAGTATTAGTTGTCTTTTTTGTTTGTTTGTTTGTTTATGCTACAGGTTCTTATTACTCATCAATTTTATACACATCAGTGTATACATGTCAATCCCAATCACCCAATTCAGCACACCACCATCCCCACCCCACCGTGGTTTTCCCCACTTTGTGTCCATACGTTTGTCCTCTACATCTGTGTCTCAACTTCTGCCCTGCAAACCGGTTCATCTGTACCATTTTTCTAGGTTCCACATACATGCGTTAATATACGATATTTGTTTTCCTCTTTCTGACTTACTTCACTCTGTATGGCAGTCTCTAGATCCATCCACATCTCAACAAATGACTCAATTTCATTCCATTTTATGGCTGAGTAATATTCCACTGTATATATGTACCACATCTTCTTTATCCATTTGTCTGTCAATGGGCATTTAGGTTGCTTCCGTGTCCTGGCTATTGTAAATAGTGCTGCAATGAACATTGTGGTGCATGTGTCTTTTTGAATTATGGTTTTCTCTGGGTATATGCCCAGTAGTGGGATTGCTGGGTCATATGGTAATTCTATTTTTAGTTTTTTAAGGAACCTCCATACTGTTCTCCATAGTGGCTGTATCAATTTACATTCCCACCAACAGTGCAAGAGGGTTCCCTTTTCTCCACACCCTCTCCAGCACTTATTGTTTGTAGATTTTTTGATGATGCCCATTCTAACTGGTGTGGGGTGATACCTCATTGTAGTTTTGATTTGCATTTCTCTAATAATTAGTGATGTTGAGCAGCTTTTCATGTGCTTCTTGGCCATCCGTATGTCTTCATTGGAGAAATGTCTATTTAGTTCTTCTGCCCATTTTTGGATTGGGTTGTTTGTTTCTTTAATATTGAGCTGCATGAGCTGTTTATATATTTTGGAGATAATCCTTTGTCCATTGATTCGTGTGTGAATATCTTCTCCCATTCTGAGGGTTGTCCTTTCATCTTGTTTATGGTTTCCTTTGCTGTGCAAATGCTTTAAAGTTTCATTAGGTCCCATTTGTTTATTTTTGTTTTTATTTCCATAACTCTATGAGGTGGATCAAAAAAGATCTTGCTGTGATTTATGTCAAAGAGTGTTCTTCCTATGTTTTCTTCTAAGAGTTTTATAGTGTCCGGACTTACATTTAGGTCTTGAATCCATTTTGAGTTTATTTTTGTGTATGGTGTTAGGGAGTGTTCTAATTTCACTCTTTTACATGTAGCTGTCCAGTTTTCCCAGCACCACTTATTGAAGAGATTGTCTTTTCTCCATTGTATATCTTTGCCTCCTTTGTCATAGATCAGTTGACTGTAGGTGCATGGGTTTATCTCTGGGCTTTCTATCTTGTTCCATTGATCTATGTTTCTGTTTTTGTGCCAGTACCACATTGTCTTGATTACTGTAGCTTTGTAGTATAGTCTGAAGTCAGGGAGTCTGATTCCTCCAGTTCCATTTTTTTCCCTCAAGACTGCTTTGGCTATTCAGGGTCTTTTGTGTCTCCATACAAATTTTAAGATGATTTGTTCTAGTTCTGTAAAAAATGCCATTGGTAATTTGATAGGGATTGCATTGAATCTAGATTGCTTTGGGTAGTATAGTCATTTTCACAATATTGATTCTTCCAATCCAAGAACATGGTATATCTCTCCGTCTGTTGGTATCATTTTAAATTTCTTTCATCAGTGTCTTAGAGTTTTCTGCATACAGGTTTTTTGTTTCCCTAGGTAGGTTTATTCCTAGGTATTATATTCTTTTTGTTGCAATGGTAAATGGGAGTGTTTCCATAATTATTCTTTCAGATTTTTCATCATTAGTGTATAGGAAGGCAAGAGATTTCTGTGCATTAATTTTGTATTCTGCAACTTTACCAAATTCATTGATTAGCTCTAGTAGTTTTCTGGTGGCGTTTTTAGGATTCTGTATGTATAGTATCATGTCATCTGCAAACAGTGACGGTTTTACTTCTTTTCCAATTTGTATTCCTTTTATTTCTTTTTCTTCTCTGATTGCCGTGGATAGGACTTTCAAAACTCTATTGAATAATAGTGGTGAGAGTGGACAGCCTTGTCTTTTTCCTCATCTTAGAGGAAATGCTTTCAGTTTTTCACCATTGAGAATGATGTTTGCTGTGGGCTTCTCATATGGCCTTTATTATGTTGAGGTAGGTTTCCTCTATGCCCACTTTCTGGAGAGTTTTTATCATAAATGGGTGTTGATTTTTGACAAAAGGTTTTTCTGCATCTATTGAGATGATCATATGGTTTCTATTCTTCAATTTGTTAATATGATGTATCACATTGATTGATTTGTGTGTATTGAAGAATCCTTAGATCCCTGGGATAAATCCCACTTGATCATGGTGTATGATCCTTTTAATGCGTTGTTGGATTCTGTTTGCTAGTATTTTGTTGAGGATTTTTGCATCTATATTCATCAGTGATATTGGTCTGTAATTTTGTTTTTTTGTAGTATCTTTTTCTGGTTTTGGTATCAGGGTGATGGTGGCCTCATAGAATGAGTTTGGGAGTGTTGCGTCCTCTGCAATTTTTTGGAAGAGTTTCAGAAGGCTGGGTGTTAGCTCTTCTCTAAATGTCTGATAGAATTCACCTGTGAAGCCATCTGGTCCTGGAGTTTTGTTTGTTGGAATATTTTTAATCACAGTTTCAATTTCATTACTTGTGATTGGTCTGTTCATATTTTCTATTTCTTTCTGGTTCAGTCTTGGAAGGTTATACCTTACTAAGGATTTGTCCATTTCTTCCAGGTTGTCCATTTTCTTGGCATAGAGTTGCTTGTAGTAGTCTCTTAGGATGCTTTGTATTTCTGCAGTGTCTGTTGTAACTTCTCCTGTTTAATTTTAATTTTATTGATTTGAGTCCTCTCCCTCTTTTTCTTGATGAGCCTGGCTAATGGTTTATCAATTTTGTTTATCTTCTCAAAGAACCAGCTTTTAGTTTTATTGATCTGTGCTACTGTTTTCTTTGTTTCTATTTCATTTATTTCTGCTCTGATCTTTATAATTTCTTTCCTTCTTCTAACTTTGGGTTTTGTTTGTTCTTCTTTCTCTAATTCCTTTAGGTGTAAGGTTAGATTGTTTATTTGAGATTTTTCTTGTTTCTTGAGGTAGGCTTGTATAGCTATAAACTTCCCTCTTAGAACTGCTTTTGCTGCATCCCATAGGTTTTGGATCGACATGTTTTCATTGTCATTTGTCTCTAGGTATTTTTTGATTTCCTCTTTGATTTCTTTAGTGGTATCTTGGTTATTTAGTAACATATTGTTTAGCCTCCACGTGTTTGTGTTTTTTACTTTTTTTCCCTGTAATTCATTTCTAATCTCATAGCATTGTGGTCAGAAAAGATGCTTGATATGATTTCAATTTTCTTAAATTTACTGAGGCTTGATTTGTGATCCAAGATGTGATCTATCCTGGAGAATGTTCCGTGCGCACTTGAGAAGTGTAATCTGCTGTTTTTGGATGGAATGTCCTATAAATATCAATTAAATCTGTCTGGTCTATTGTGTTATTTAAAGCTTCTGTTTCCTTATTTATTTTCATTTTGGATGATCTGTCCATTTGTGTAAGTGAGGTGTTAAAGTCCCCAACTGTTATTGTGTTACTGTCGATTTCCTCTTTTATAGCGGTTAGCAGTTGCTTTATGTATTGAGGTGCTCCTATGTTGGGTGCATATATATTTATATTTGTTATACCTTCTTCTTGGATTGATCCCTTGATTATTATGTAGTGTCCTTCCTTGTCTCTTGTAACATTCTTTATTTTAACGTCTATTTTATCTGATATGAGTATTGCTACTCCAGCTTTCTTTTGATTTCCATTTGCATGGAATATCTTTTTCCATCCTCTCACTTTCAGTCTATATGTGTCCCTAGGTCTGAAGTGGGTCTCTTGTAGACTGCATATATGTAGGTCTTGTTTTCATGTCCATTCAGCGAGCCTGTGTCTTTTGGTTGGAGCATTTAATCCATTCACGTTTAAGGTAATTATCGATATGTATGTTCCTATGACCATTTTCTTAATGGTTTTGGGTTTGTTTTTGTAGATCCTTTTCTTCTCTTGTGTTTCCCACTTAGAGAAGTTCCTTTAGCATTTGTTGTAGAGCTGGTTTGGTGGTGCTGAATTCTCTTAGCTTTTGCTTGTCTGTAAAGCTTTTGATTTCTCCATCAAGTCTGAATGAGATCCTTGCCAGGTAGAGTAATCTTGGTTGTAGGTTCTTCCCTTTCGTCACTTTAAGTATATCATGCCACTCCCTTCTGGCTTGTAGAGTTTCTGCTGAGAAATCAGCTGTTAACCTATGGGAGTTCCCTTGTATGTTATTTGTCGTTTTTCCCTTGCTGCTTTCAATAATTTTTCTTTGTCTTTAATTTTTGCCAATTTGATTACTATATATCTCGGTGTGTTTCTCCTTGCGTTTATCCTGTATGGGACTCACTGCACTTCCTGAACTTGGGTGGCTGTTTCCTTTCCCATGTTAGGGAAGTGTTCGACTGTAATCTCCTCAGATATTTTCTCTGGTCCTTTCTCTCTCTCTTCTCCTTCTGGGACCCCTATAATGCAAATGTTGTTGCGTTTAATGTTGTCCCAGAGGTCTCTTAGGCTGTCTTCATTTCTTTTCATTCTTTTTTCTTTATTCTTTTCCACAGCAGTGAAATCCACCATTCTGTCTTCCAGGTCACTTATCCGTTCTTCTGCCTCAGTTATTCTGCTATTGATTCCTTCTAGTATAGTTTTCATTTCAGTTATTGTATTGTTTATCCCTCTTTGTTGTTTAAGTCTTCTAGGTCTTTGTTAAACATTTCTTGCATCTTCTCGATCTTTGCCTCCATCCTTTTTCCGAGGTCCTGGATCATCTTCACTACCATTATTCTGAATTCTTTTTCTGGAAGATTGCCTATCTCCACTTCATTTAGTTGTTTTTCTGGGGTTTTGTCTTGTTCCTTCATCTGGTACATAGCCCTCTGCCTTTTCATCTTGTCTGTCTTTCTGTGAATGTGATTTTCGTTCCACAGGCTGCAGGATTGTAATTCTTCTTGCTTCTGCACTCTGCCCTCTTGTGGATGAGGCTATCTAAGAGGCTTGATGGGAGGGACTGTTGGTGGGTAGAGCTGGCTGTTGCTCTGGTGGGCAGAGCTCAGTAAAACTTTAATCCACTTGACTGTTTATGGGTGGGGCTGGGTTCCCTCCCTGTTGGTTGTTTGGCCTGAGGCAACCCAACACTGGAGCCTACCTGGGCTCTTTGGTGGGGCTAATGACAGACTTGGAGGGCTCACGCCAAGGAGTACTTCCCAGAACTTCTGCTGTAAGTGTCCTTGGCCCCACAGTGAGCCACAGCACCCCCCGCCATGCCACGCGTCTGCAGGAGACCCTCCAACACTAGCAGGTAGGTCTGGTTCAGTCTCCCCTGGGGTCACTACTCCTTCCCCTGGGTCCCGATGTGCACACTACTTTGTGTGTGCCCTCCAAGAGTAGAGTCTATGTTTCCCCCAGTCCTGTCACAGTCCTGCAATCAATTAATTCCCACTAGCCTTCAAAGTCTGATTCTCTACGAATTCCTCCTCCCCTTTCCGGACCCCCAGGTTGGGAAGCCTGACGTGGGGCTCAGAACCTTCACTCCAGTGGGTGGACCTCTGTGTTATAAGTGTTCTCCAGTCTGTGAGTCACCCACCCAGCAGTTATGGGATTTGATTTTACTGTGATTGTGCCCCTCCTACTGTCTCATTGTGGCTTCTCCTTTGTATTTGGATGTGGGGTATCTTTTTTGGTGAGTTCCAGTGTCTTCCTGTTGATGATTGTCCAGCAGCTAGTTGTGATTCTGGTGTTCTCTCAAGAGGGAATGAGAGCACGTCCTTCTACTCTGCCATCTTGGTTCCCCTCTCACTTGTCTTTAAGTTTGTTTCCTAGGCAAATGTCCAAGCAGTGACTGGGGGAATGACTCACTCTGGTCTCTGTGAGACTCTAACTTCTCTCTGTTTCTTCCTCTGTAACAGCCCCACCTCCATTTTTCTTTCCCCTCTCCCTCCCACATCCTACCTGGTCACGTGGGGATTCCTCCCGTCCCCTTAGGTATCTGAGGTCCCCACCAGCACTTAGTAGGTGCCCTAGTTGTGGGGAGATGCAAACTCCATGTCCTTCTACTCTGCCATCTTGACTCCGTCCCCCAAAATAGAGTTTAAATTTTTTAAAAGATTGCAAGAGACTGTAATAAAAAGGTTCAATAGAGGAAGAAGATATAACAATTATAAAAATGTACGCACCTAATAACATTCCTTCCAAATATAAGAAGCAAAAATTAACGGACTTGAAGGGAGAAATAGATAGTTCTACAGCAATAAGGGGAGATTTCACTTTCAGTAATGGACAGAACAACTATACAGAGATAAATTAGGAAATGGAGGACTTGAACAACCAATAAACCATCTAGATATAACAGATGTATACAGAATACTCCATCAAATAACAGAATACAAGAAAAGGGACTTTCCTGGTGGTCTAGTGGTTAAGACACCACACTCCCAATGCTGGGGACATGGGTTTGATCCCTGGTCAGGGAACTAAGAGCTCACATGCCTTACCACATGCCAAAAACAAACAAAAAAACCCAGAATACACAATTTTTTCAACTGCATGTGGGGCATTCTCCAGGATAGACCCTTCTCCAGGATAGGCCACAAAATAAATCTCAATGTATTTAAAATTATATTGTACAAAGTATCTTTTCCAACCACAGTGAGATGAAATTATAAATCAACCACAGAAGGAAAACTGGAAAATTCACAAATATGTGGAAATTAACACATTCTTAAACAAGTGAGTCAAAGATGAGATTACAAAGGAAATTTAAAAATACTTAGAGATGAAAATGAAATCACAACATACAAAAACTTATGGAGGGACGGCTTCCCTGGTGGTGCAGTGTTTAAGAATCCTTCTGCCAATGCAGGGGACACAGGGGACACAGGTTCTTCCCCTAGTCTGGGAAGATCCCACATGCTGCAGAGCAACTAAGCCCGCGCACCACAACTACTGAGCCTGAGCTCTAGAGCCCGTGAGCCACAACAACTGAAGCCTGCGTGCCTATAGCCCAAGTTCCGCAACAACAGAAGCCACCACAGTGAGAAGCCCATGCACCAAAATGAAGGGTAGCCCCTGCTTGTCGCAACTAGAGAAAGCCCTTGTGCAGCAACAAAGACCCAACGCAACCAAACATAAATAAATAAATAAATAAACTTATGGGGGGACTTCCATGGTGGTGCAGTGGTTAAGAATCCGCCTGCCAATGCAGGGGACACAGGTTTGATCCCTGGTCCGGGAAGATCCCACATGCTGCAGAGCCACTAAGCCTGTGCACCACAACTACTGAGCCTGTGTGCTGCAACTACTGAAGCCCGCATGCTCTAAGGTCTGCATGCTGCAACTACTGAGCCCATGTGCTGCAACTACTGAAGCCCGCATGCTCTAAGGCCCATATGCTGCAACTACTGAGCCCATGTGCTGCAACTACTGAAGCCCGTGTGCCTAGAGCCCGTGCTCTGCAACAAGAGAAGCCACTGCAATGAGAAGCCTGTGAACCGCTCGCCACAACTAGAGAAAGCCCTCGTGCAGCAACGAAGACCCAACGCAGCCAAAAAAAAAAACCAGAAAACAAAAAACTTATGGGATGTAGCAAAAGCAGTGCTAAGAGGGAAATTTATAGGAATAAACATGAAAAAAAGAAGGTCTCAAGTCAACAACCTAACTTTATACCTTGAATGAACTAGAGAAAGAAAAATTAACCCAAAGCTAGCAGAAAGAAGGATTAGAAAAATTAGAGCAGACTTAAAAAAAAAAGAGTATAGGGACTTCCCTGGTGGTCCAATGGTTAAGACTCCAAGTTTCCACTGCAGGGGGCACGGGATCAATCCCTGATTAGGGAACTAAGATCCCACATGCCCCATGGCATAGTCCCAAATAAATAAATAAATGAGTTTAGAGAATCAATACAGAAAATCAATGAAACAAAAAGTTGACTTTTCCCCCTAAATCAACAAAATTGACAAACCTTTAATTAGACTGACAAAAAAAGAGATTACTCAAATTACTTAAACCAGAAATCAATGTGGGGACATTACTACTGATTCTACAGAAATAAACAGGATTAACAAAAACACAAATTCGAAAAGATACATGCACCCCAATGTTCATAGCAGCATTATTTACAATAGCCAAGAGATGGACACAATCTAAGCATCCATCAACAGATGAATGGATAAAGATGAATGGATAAAGAAGATGTACATAGGGACTTCCCTGGTAGTCCAGTGGTTAAGACTTTGTGCTTCCACTGCAGGGGGTGTGGGTTTGATCCCTGGTCAGGGAACTAAGATCCCACATGCCACGTGGTGTGGCCAAAAAAAATAAAAAAGAAAAGAAAATGTACACATACACACACAATGGAATACTACTCAGCCATAAAAAAGAATGAAATTTTGCCATTTGCAACAACATGGATGGACCTAGAGGGTATTATGCTTAGTGAAATAAGTCAGACAGAGAAAAACAAATACTGTATGATATCGCTTATATCTGGAATCTAAAAAATACAACAAACTAGTGAATATAACAAAAAAGAAGCAGATTCACAGATATAGAGAGCAAACTAGTGGTTACCCGTGGAGAGAGGGAAGGGGGGAGGGGCAATATAGCGGTAGGGGAACAAGAGATACAAGCTATTAGGTATAAAAGAAGCTACAAGGATATATTGTACAACACAGGGAATATAGTCAATATTTTATAATAACTATAAATGGGGTATAACCTTTAAAAATTGTGAATCACGGAATGGGTGGGTGAATGGATGGGTGGATCGGTGGTGGATGGGTAGATGAATGAGTGGGTGGGTGGATGGATGGGTGGATAGATGGTTGGGTGGGTGGAAGAAAAATTATGAATCACTATATTGTACACCCATAACATAAAATATTGTACATCAATTATACTTCAATTTTAAAAATTTTAAAGAAATAAGGAGGATTACAAGAGGGTACTATGAACGATTGTATGCCACCAAATTGTTAACCTAGATGAAATGGGAAAATTCCTGAAAACACAAAACATATGAAAACTGAATAACAAAGAAATATAAAATCTGAATAGACACATAACTAGAACAGAGAACAAACCGGTAATAAAAAACCTCCCAACAAAGAAGAGTCCTAGACCAGGTGGCTTCACTGGTGAATTCTACCAAACTGGAGAGTTGGTATGTCCTGAGGTAGACCAGTAAAAGTGTATTGCTCGCCTTGCCCACTGAAAGAAAATTGCGTCTGGTGGTCCATATTGACAGGTATGGAGAAAGCCATTTGCCAGGTCAGTAGCTGCATACGAGGTACCAGAGTGTGTGACAATTTGCTCAAGCGATGAAACCACATCTGGTACATCAGCTGCAACTGGAGTCACCGCCTGATTAATTTTACAATAATCCACTGTCATTCTCAAAGGTCCATCTCTCTTCTGCACAAGCCAGACAGGCAAGTTGAATGAGGATGTGATGGGAATTACCACTCCTGCATCTTTCCCTGATGGTGGCATTTACTTCTGCAGTTCCTCTAGAAATGCAGTATTGTTTTTGGTTTACTACTTTCCTAGGTAAAGGCAGCTCTAGTGGCTTCCACTTGGCATTTCCCACCACAATAGCCCTCAGTCCACAGGTCAGGGAACTAGTGTGGGGATTCTGCCAGCTGCTGAGTATGTCTTTTCCTTTTACGTATTCCAGAATTGGCAAAATAACCACAGGATGGGCTCAGGGACCCAGTGGGCCCACTGTGATATGGACCTGAGCTAAAACTCTATTAATCACATGACTTCTATAAGTCCCTACTCTGACTGGTAGACCATAGATTACACTTTGGATCTCCTAGAATTAGTATCAGTTCAGAGCCAGTAGTCCCTAAAAGGTCTGGTTATTTCCTTTTCTCCAATGCACAGTTATCCTGGTAAAAGGCCAGTTCTCTTCAGAGAAGGCTTGGAGAAGGACTAATAGTATAAAATTTGACAGTGTCCTTCTGCAAGGAAACCCAACCTCCCCTTCATTCAAGTGGTTCTGGGTCTGTAAACTGGCTTAAGTCTGAGAATTGATTGAGGGGCCATGACTCTCTGTTGTTATGATTCAGGTTAGACTTTTGTTCACTTGACCTAGAAATTTTCCACTTATACAGATCAGGTAAGAATTTAGTAGGTTCCTAACTATTTTACTTTTAGTAGGAATACTGCGATCGACTAGCCAATGCCATAGTTCTTCATAAGTCAGACTATTCTCATTGATGCTTTGACTCTGCTGTCCATTATGGTAACCATGCCCACTTGGCCTTTGATGGTTGACTGCCACCACTTGGTCCTTGGCATCTCAGGATCCAATCACTCCCATTGTTTTTAGATTTCCCACTGTAAGGTCTGGTCTACAGAGAAGAGTGATCACAGAGTTCTCCAAGGATGCCAAGGCTCCTCTCGTACATCTGTTTCTCACAGTCATGATGAAAGGTATGTCTTCTGGACTCTCCCAGGTTGGATGAGCAGATCTTCAATGACAAATCCACTTTAACATTCCAATTTCTCTAAGCCTTTTAATTCTTTCCCCTACATTAGACAAGTCTGGCATGTCTAACTTATTCACTGTGAGTAACCTTTCGGTCCATGTTTCAGTCAACCAACCAAACTGTTAGAACCTTTTCTGATTCCCCAAGCTGAAATGTTAAATACTGAATCTCAGCTTAGTGAGTCTACATCAGTTGGCCTGATCCAACTTTATGTTCCTTCCACCATTATCCCACATCTTTAACATCCATTCCCACACATATTCCCTGGATTTCTGCCTGTAAAAATTAGAAAACTCAAGTAGTTCTTCTGGAGTGTAGTGTACCTCCTCATGGGTCACCCTTTGTACCTCACTTTTAGTGGCCTACTGGGATTTGAATCTAGTTATAGATGTAGAAAGAAAGAAATGCTGTGGGAGTGGTTCCTGAGGAAACTCAGCCTTGTCTTGCATGACAACTGCCTCAGGAGAGGTCAGTACAGTTTCCTCAGGCAATGCAGGGTTCATACTCTCAGACAGGGGTGGAGTGGCCATTCCCACTGGTGTTGGGTGAAGAGGCCGCTCCCCTGGCAAAGAACACTCATCAGAATTTAGAGCTTTCAACATCCCAAGCTTTAACGAAGTCTTTCCACACATCCCCATTCCAACTTTCAGGATCCCATTCCTTTTCAGTCAATGCCCTTACTTTATAAATTTATTTATTTATATTTAGCTGCATTGGGTCTTCGTTGCTGTGTGCGGGCTTCTCATTGCAGTGGCTTCTCTTGTTGCAGAGCACGGGCTCTAGGCACGTGGGCTTCAGTAGTTGTGGCACGCGGGCTCAGTAGTTGTGGCACACAGGCTTTGTTGCTCCACGGCATGTGGGATCTTCCTGGACCAGAGCTCAAACCCGTGTCCCCTGCATTGGCAGGAGGATTCTTAACCACTGCGTCACCAGGGTAGTCCCAATGCCCTCACTTTAACATTAGCCACCCAGTAAGGCTGGGAGATCAACTTGTAATTCAGCTAGTCAGAGAATGAGATTCTTTGTTTAATTTCATCAGTCTTAGCCTGGAGCTACAGGAGATTAAGGGTCTCCTTTAAGGCACACACAGAAGCTTTCAGGTCATTTATGTGGCACTTGAGCTGGGAATCTGATTCCCTGAGCTCATCCTTTTCTTTCCCCACTTTGTTCAGTGACATTAGGAGCAACCAACCAATCTCATTATATTTGTTAATTTGCCAAAAATGTTTGAAAGTGTCATATACACAGTCACCCAGGTTCTTGCTTCTTATAAGCAGTGCATTAGGAATATCCAGTGGTGACATTTTGCATATCTTAATTGCCAGATCATGCCAAGGATGGAGATAAACAGGATACTGGCTCTAAGTAGTTAAGGTGCATGTCAAAGGAATGATTTCAATGAGCCCAGATTCTTGCATCTTCCCAGTTAATGAATTTAGAGAAGTGCGAAATTCATTAACTTGAAATATCTGGTTTTCTTTAATTAACAATAATCTTTTCTGATGTTCCAGCTACCTGTTGTTGTTGGGTTTTTTTTAATGCAAAACATCCTATATATCCTTGGTCCTCCCTTACGTCTTTGGAACAGTCCCTCACAGCTATCTGAGAGGCTGTCTCCTGGGCTTAAGTTTTCAGCAATTGCACCAAATAAAACATAATTCTCAACTTTTAGGTTGTGCATTTTTTTTCAGTTGATATATATATCTTTTTTTTCTCTTATAATGAATCAGCTCACATGATTGTGGAGGCTAAGAAGTATCATGATCTCTACTTGGCAAGCTAGAGACCCAGGAGAGCCCAAGGTATAGTTCCAGTCTAAAAGCCAGCAGGTCCAAGACCCAAGAAAAGCTGATGTTTCAGTTCAAGCCTAAAGACTGAAAAGACTAAAGTCCCAGCCCAAGGCAGCCAGACAGGTGGAGTTCCCTTCTGCTTAGACTTTTTTTGTTCTATTCAGGTCTTTAATTGGGTAAGACCCACCCACATTAGGGAGGGCATTCTGCTTTACTCAGTCTACTGATTCAAGTGTCAGTCTCATCCAGAAACATCTTCACAGACATACCCAGAATATCTGACTAAATGTCCGGGGTCCCTGTAGGCCAGTCAAGTTGACACATAAAATTGATTGGCACAACTATCAACAGAGTAAAAAGGCAATACACAGAATGGGAGAAAATATTTGCAAATCACACGTCTCATAAGTAGTTAACACCCAGAATATATAAAGAATTCCTACAACTCAACAAGAACAAACCTAGTTCCAAAATGGGCAAAAGACTTGAATAGACATTTCTCCAAAGAATATATACACATGACAAGCAAGCACATGAAAAGATGCTCAACATCACTAATCATTTGGGAAATGCAAATCAAAATCACAGTGAGATACTTCAGACCCATTAGGATAGCTATTATGAGAAAAAAAGCCAAAACCTAGAAAATAACAAGTGTTGGTGAGAGTGTGAGGAAATTGGAACCCTTGTGCACTGCTGATAAGGATGTAAAATGGTGCAGCCATACGGAAAACAGTATGGCAGTTCCTTAAGAAATGAAAAATAAAATTATCATATGATCCAGCAATTCTACTCCTGGATATACAAAGAATTGACAGCAGGGACTTAAACAGATATTTGTACTCCTATGTTCATAGCAGCATTATTCACAACGGCAGAGAGGTGGAAGCAACTCGCGTGTCCAATGATGAATGAGTGGATAAACAAAACGTGATATATACATACAATGGAATAATAGTTAGCCTTTAAAAGAAAGGAAATTCTAACAGATACTGCAATAGTGATGAACGCTGAGGACATGCTAAATGAAATAAACCAGGCACAAAAGGACAAATACTTTATGATTTCACTTAGATAAGGTATCTAGAGTAGGCAAATTCATAGAGACAGAAAGATGAATGGTTGTTGCCAGGGTTTGGGGGAAAAGGGGAATGGGTAGTTACTGTTTAACGGGTCAGTGTTTCTGTTTGGGGTGATGAAAAAGTTAGTTATGAAAAAGTTTAGTTAACAAAAATGTAGCTAATCGAATACAACATAGTAAAAAGAATGCTACATCATGAGTAAATGGGATTTACTCTAAAAGTGTAAGGTTGGTTTAACATTCATAACTTTAATGTAATTCACTATATTGCCAGATTCAAATAGGGGGGAAAAATCATGATTATCTCCTTAGATGCGGTAAAACCTTTTGATAAAACCCAATACCTATTCCTGATTAAAAACTCACCAGGGGCTTCCCTGGTGGCGCAGTGGTTGAGAGTCCGCCTGCCGATGCAGGGGACACGCGTTTGTGCCCTGGTCCGGGAAGATCCCACGTGCCGCGGAGCGGCTGGGCCCGTGAGCCATGGCCGCTGAGCTTGCGCGTCCCGAGCCTGTGCTCCGCAACGGGAGAGGCCACAACAGTGAGAGGCCCGCGTACAGCAAAAAAAAAAAAAAAAAACTCACCAAACTAGGAAAAGAAGGAATTTCCCAACTTGATAAAGAGCCATAAAATATATACAGCTGTTTCATACTTAATGGTAGAAGACTGAATGCTTTCCACTAAAGCCTAACATCAAGAACAAAGCAAGGATGTCTCATCACTTTTATTCAACTTGATATTGGAGGTCCTAGCCTAACCAATGAGTCAAGAACCAAGTTTAAGTGCACAGAGATATGAAAGGAGGAAATAAAACTGCCTCTATTAGTATATGATAGGATTGTCTATGTAGAAAATCCAAAGACTGTACAAAGAATATCTATGAGAACTAATAAATTAGGTTTCAGTATACAAGATCAATATACAAAAATTTATTGTATTTCTTTGTTAGTTGTGAACAATCGAGAATAGAAATTAAGGAACAATACTATTTACAATAATATAAAAATATGAACTACTTGGGGATAAATCTGACAAAAGATATGCAAAGCACTTCTGAGAAAAATTAGACCTAAATAAATGGAGATATATGCTATATTCAAGGGTCAGAGACTCAATATTGTTAAGATTTCAATTCTCCCCAAATTGATCTACAAATTCAATACATTCCCAGTCAAAATACCAGTAGGCTTTTTTTTTTTCCCCCAGTAGTATTTGACAGACTGATTCTAAATATCCTATGGAAAAGCAAAGGGAGAAAGCAGTGTGGATAAAGACAGTTTTTATTTTTTAAAATAAATTTATTATTTATTTTTGGCTGCTTTGGGTCTTGCTGTGCGTGGGCTTTCCCTAGTTGCAGCGAGCGGGGGCTACTCTTCGTTGAGGTGCCCGGGCTTCTCACTGTGGTGACTTCTTGTGTTGCGGAGCACGGGCTCTAGGTGTGCGGGCTTCAGTAGTTGTGGCATGTGAGCTCAGCAGTTGTGGCTCATGGGCTGTAGAGCACAGGCTCGGTAGTTGTGGCACACGGGCTTAGTAGCTCCGTGGCATGTGGGATCTTACCGGACCGAGGCTCAAACCCATGTCCCCTGCATTGGCAGGTGGATTCTTAACCACTGCGCCATCAGGGAAGTCTCAAAGACAGGTTTCAGATTATGAGTGTTTGAGTCTTGAGAGAAAAGCCCAAGAAGAGGAAAAGGAAGTAAAAGGAAGATGAGAGAAGTTGGGCACAATTGAAAAAGAACAAAGTTTAGGAATTAAAACTACATGATTTCAAGAATTATTATGAAACCTCAGTAATCAAGATACTGTGGTATTGTGGGACTTCTCTGGCGGCACAGTGGTTAAGAATCTGTGGTGTACCCTGATACTAGCCGTGGTGTTTCAGTCCGAGTGATGTCATAATAGACCCCTTGTGACGTTATCATTGACTCAAACATTTAAAGAGTGCTTACTATATGCAGAGAATTAGGCATTCTATATGCTGTGATGGTAGCGGGTGAAGGGGGGAAGGAGGGAAGGAAAGAATAAACAGGAACGCTAAAAGAAATAGAAGGTATAGTCCTGCTTTAAATGAGCTTAAAATCTAGGTGTTAGAATTCAAGATCCAGTGTATCAAATGTAACTTCTGGTTCTTCTCTCCTCCTGAGGTTTCGCTTAAGAATGTTTAAGCTTGTAATGGAATAATTGTGTTACAACTTCCTCAGCTGCCCTTCAACTTTTCCTAGACTTGTAGTAACTTGGAAGATAGTATTTGCATGAAGATAACACTCTTTGCACTGACTGCCTAGTGGCTCATTTTTTCAAGAAGCCTGACTGAAGAAGGCTTTGATGTTCTGTAGTTGGCTGGGAAATTGAAGGGAACGCTTAGAGGCTGCTTTCTAACTGAAAGAAGAGTACTTTGGGCAGCTCCTCTGATTGTAGAGGTGGTGAAAGGATTTAGGACACTAGAGCAATTAAAAGGACAGATGGTTTTGTTGGTTGTGTAGATTATTTTTTAATTTAAAAAAATGTGAAAAGTACAGAAAGAAATATAACAAATAGCCATGTGCCTACCACCCAGAATGAACAGATATTAACATTTTGTCATATTTGCTTCAGATATTTTTAAATAAAAGAAAGCATTAGAGATAAAGTTGAAGTCCCCTTTGGTGTTCTCCCCAGACTCCTTCCTTCCTGTTTTTCCCTTTTCAGAGGGCCATAACAAGCATGAATTTGATGTATTTGTGTCTAGTCTCTGTTTATATACTTTTACTGCAGGTGTATGTGTTCATAAACTATGTAATATCATTTTGTATGTTTTAGATTTTATATAAATTGTGGATGTATAACAATTTCTCTATGAGAACTTCCTATGTTGAGTCCTTATTGTAACTTAGTCCTATGTTGAGTGCTTGTTGTAAACTTGTAAATTTAAACAATTTGTTTCAATCCTTCAGAGAAAGGGATACAGGGGATCATAATGTAATTGTCTTTCAAAAATATCAATCAATATGTAAGAGCAAGTTAAATATTTTCCCTTCTAAGATCCTGTTGTCTAAATTACTCCCTCCCCTGTGTTCCCAAATCATTTTGTAAACTTTGTATTATAGCACTTATCTCATTGAGTGTAACTATTTATTATTTGTTTCTATCCACCAGTTGGTGAACCTCTCAAAACCAGATGCGGTACTTTAGGTTTCTTTATCTAACATTTGGCATATTCTTCCTCAGTACCTCCATGGAAACTGTCTAAAATTTGGATATTCATTATAGTTTAAAACTCCTCTCCTCATGGAAACGTTTCTAAGTCCCAGAATACTTTCATACTTTCTTTTATTGTTAGACTGCACCCTCCCCCCAGTCATAAAATATCACTCCCTCCTTTCCTATAAATCACAATTAAGTCTATTTATTCAAGGAAGTTCATAATGTTTTCTGAAAGGGCCACATTTTTTTAAAACATCTTTATTGGAGTATAATTGCTTTACAATGGTGTGTTAGTTTCTGCTTTACAACAAAATGAATCAGTTATATATATACATATATCCCCATATCTCTTCCCTCTTGCGTCTCCCTCCCTCCCACTCTCCCACTCCCACCCCTCCAGGCGGTCACAAAGCACTGAGCTGATCTCCCTGTGCTATGCGGCTGCTTCCCACTAGCTATCTACCTTACGTTTGGTAGTGTATATATGTCCATGCCTCTCTCTCGCTTTATCACAGCTTACCCTTCCCCCTCCCCATATCCTCAAGTCCATTCTCTAGTAGGTCTGGGTCTTTATTCCTGTCTTACCCCTAGGCTCTTCATGACATTTTTTTTTCTTAAATTCCATATATATGTGTTAGTATACGGTATTTGTCTCTCTCTTTCTGACTTACTTCACTCTGTATGACAGACTCTAGGTCTATCCACCTCATTACAAATAGTTCAATTTCGTTTCTTTTTATGGCTGAGTAATATTCCATTGTATATATGTGCCACATCTTCTTTATCCATTCATCCGATGATGGACACTTAGGTTGTTTCCATCTCCAGGCTATTGTAAATAGAGCTGCAATGAACATTTTGGTACATGACTCGTTTTGAATTATGGGATTGCTGGGTCATATGGTAGTTCTATTTGTAGTTTTTTAAGGAATCTCCATACTGTTCTCCACAGTGGCTGTATCAGTTTACATTCCCACCAACAGTTACATGTACCTGTCCAGTATTCCCAGCACCACTTATTGAAGAGGCTGTCCTTTCTCCACTGTACATTCCTGTGAAAGGGCCACATTTAAGGAGAATTATTTATTTATATAAATGTGAGGTTTCATTAAAATATCTATCATTACCCAGCATTTCTCAACATAATCAATTAATCTATTAAATTACTTTGTTGATAATAATACTATATTGTGGGATCCTTAAATAACTGTTAATTTCTCTTGATTTCTTTATATTGCTTACCTTTGTGGGCATTCACAAAGCAGCCTACATACTTGTCAACAAAACTAATTTAGTATTATTGTGCTCTCTCTCTTCTTCATATTTTTTTATGCAGCATGGAATTCATCAGCAACTGGAAATGAAGGCTTTTTAAAGCAAATTTTAAAATCTCTTCAATCTGACAAGCATTTGTTGAGATACTACTATGTGGCTACCATTATACTAGACTGAAAAATATATGATAGGGACCTGTGAAGAAACTAAAAAACAAAAAAAAAATTTAAGATAGAATATAATATTCAAGTGCTAACAAGGGACATGAAGAAGAGACCTGTGAGGAGCAGAGTCTTTGGGAGAATCTTATGGAGAGAGAAGATTGACTGACAAATGAAGGCATTTCAGATAGGCTTTTCAATGAGCCATGGCTTTGGAGGTGAGTGCAGAGTTTGTTATTTCAGGGAAAAAGTAAGGAGACTGGTTTAATTGAGATGAGGTAATGTTGAGTTTACTGCAGATCAGAGTAGGAGAGTATGGGACAGAAATATCAGCAATTCAAAGGGGAAATTAATTTGGTATCTAAATGAAAAATGAAGGGATTCATTTGAGGTTAAGGGAGATTACATAGGATCAGAATGGTAAGGTCTTGAAAGCAAATAATAACAGTTTGGTAAAAATGAAACTTTCAATTTAGGAAGGTTTTTTGAAATAATAGAATAGAAAAAATCCATTGGAGAAGATCAAGACATGACTGTTTAAAACGATGAGTGTCAGAGCTAGGATATAGAAGTGGGACTGATAAGGGAGGGATAAATCCTAGTAAGTGTTGCTAAAGATAATAAGGATTTTGGATCATCTAACAGAAAATTATAAAGATAATTAAAAAAATTTTTTGTTGTATTTCATTTGAATTAATGGCAGAACATCAATGAAGAGGCTATCCAGGCTAAGTACTACCAAATAGGATTATATTGAGCAGAGATGTGGTTACCTAATTCAAGGGAACTTGGGGCAAAGTGTGTTCTAGAGAGCTCCTTCAACTGTAAAATAGGAATAATAGTATTATTGCGTTGGATTGTTTAGATTAATTCACGTAAAATACTTAGAATAGTGCCAGACATGTAGTAGGCCTTTAATGTACAGCAGTTGCTGTTAATATATTTACTATTACTGCTGCTTTTTTCCCTTCTCTACTTTTTCCCTGAGAGCCGCCGCCTTTTCGGCAGGGCTTGTTGTTTTTCAGTACATTTTGCACAAGCTCGGCTTTTTATCAGATCTAGGTCTTGGGCCACGAGAACTGCGGAGTTATCATGGCCATGGTAACTATCCGTTTCGCCAGGGATAAAATGCGCCTGTAAAATTTTTACATACTCCCGTGGCACAGAATGGTGCCTTCCTCTGATCGCTTCCCCCGCCCCCCCCCCCCGGCCACATGATAGTACAGTCCATACTGCGGCTGGAAAAGGTAGCGCAAAAGTTGAGCGCGCCGAGGATTTTCTCTTCTCCCGGAAGCAATTGTTCTCTAGAGCCGGAAACAGTTGCTGTTTCAAGGGAGGTGGGACTGGGCGGGTCAGGCCGCAGCGGCTGACGGCGGGGGAGGAGCCGGGTCCGCTGCCGGGTGGAGGGGCCAGGCGAGTGTCCTTATCCTAGCTATTGGGGCTCCGGCCTGTAAGCCAGTTGGAGTCGCGTCGGCGAGAACGATTGGGCCGAGCGGAGAAAGTCATGTTGCTCTTCGTGGAGGTGAGTGGACTTGGGATTCTCGTCCTGCTCTGAGGAGAGCAGGAGTGTGAAGGCGCCGGCCGGTTCCAGCGCCATGTGACTTTCCAGGCCGTACACGGCGCGGAACCGGCAGATAGGCTGACACAGCACCTGGGCCGTGCAGGCCCGCGGCTCCGCTTTGCGCGCTCGCAGCACTTTAGGAGGCTGTGAGAGGCGAGCGCCGTGGCGGGGGAGAACCGAAGGTGGAGTATCGAGGCTTCTCTGGTGCGGCGTGAGGATCGGAGGAAGGGGAAAGCGTCCCATATGGACCTTCTAGAGGAGGCGAGCGAGGGGGGGGGGGGGGGGCGGGGAGGGCGGAGTCTGCGGAGAAAAGGGTAATCAGGTGGGCGCGTTCCGGGGTGAACCGAGGCCTCGCGCGGCCCTCTGGGAGCAGGCGAGCAACATGTGGGGCTGCGGAGGCAGGAAGGTGAAATTCGGTAGAAGTGTTTGGGAAAGAAAGTTGAAAGCTTCTGTTTAGCAACCCCCACCAAATTTTGTTTGGTCCCCGTCCCTAGATCTCTGGAACGTTCTGTGGGTGGCAAGCGAGTTACTGTGAACGGAGGAGAAGCCAGTAGGATTTGGCTGTATAAAGTTAACTCAGGCAGCCGCTCCGTGGTGAGGGGCTGATTTTATGAACGGATAAGAGCCCTTTACAAGGAAAATTTCAAGAACGAGCGAAACCTAGTTCGGGGAAAGCCGGTTGTTTGGTTTTTTTTTTAATTGTTATTTTAACAATAGAAATACTTTTATTACTTTAACTGGAACATCTGCTGTTGGCCTATTTTAGCTTTAAAACGTAGTGGTTTTACGAGGTTCAGTTTCTCTTATTTCTGTCTTTCTCTTGTGTGCAGTGAGCATCAGCTGACTGCCTGGCTAATGCTTTGAGTAGATTCCAGATCATATTGTTCTTGCATTGTGAAAACGTCAAACCAGCAAAGCTGCAACTTCGCAGCTTGGCACTTGTTAACTGTGCCCACAAAAAGAATCTTTTCAATGAGGGAAGGAATTTACAGGTTGTATAATGGATCGGGAGCCAGTCTATGGCGGGTTTTTTTCAGACGGACGTGGCGGGGGGGGGGAATCTTAATCTATAGTATTCTGGCATAAAGTAGACACATGCTTCTGCCTTTTTTTTTTTAATCTAACCGACAATATGTAGCTGATAAATTTGATATCTTTATATTGGGTTTTAAAGAGACAGCTACCTTATAGAGTATTCCAACCTTGGTAGTAAAGATTCCAAGTAAATCATGAAGAGATTTAAAATTATTGAATCCATTCTGTTGATCGTTTTTTATCCTCGTTGTTTTCCTTAGGCAGAATAAGAAATCATATCTGATTTCAAGCAGTGCCAGTTTGTGTTAGGAATGTTATGCCAAGCAAATGCTGCAGGTTTTAAGTGTGTATGTGTTTTGCCGGGCAAAGGACTGTGAAGTTGTAGTTGTATAAACATGAATTCCAGAATAAACTTTTGAGGTCCAAATTGATTGCTTTGGCTTTGTTAAAATGTGAACTTTAATAATAACTCCATTTATTGACCGTTTAAGCTAGATCCTCTCGTTTCTAAAACAACCTTGCAGTGTTCTATAGATGAGAAAACTGAGGTGGAGAGTTTAACTTAGTAAGACTAAAGTAGTGGAACTGGGATTTAGATACAGGTCATTCTGAAGCCAAATCATAGCTCTCACTAAAATGTTACATATAATTAATATTTTCATTTTCTTTGTAAATCAGCATGTGGTTTTTAATTTTTCACATATAATGAGTTTTACTGAAAATTAACAATGGCATTAAATATTTGGGTCTAATTATATGGTATTAAAATCAATAAAATATAACATACTGGTCTTTCGGCATTTTGTTAACTAATATTCAATCCTTGTAACCTCATGATGTAGGAATTATTCTAAATGAGGGAACCAAAGTTCAGAAGTTTGATGTCTAAGGTCATTCAGGTGTAAATAATGTGGGGACTAAAGTCTGAAGTCTGGCTTCTAGAACATAAGTCACAGACTCCAAAACTTATTTTTGCACTTACTTTCCAATAAGCCAGGGGTTCTTAATCTGGGTCCCTAGATGGAATTGAGGAAGTCCGTGAACTTGGTTGAGGAAAAAAAAATTTGCCTGTTTATTTTCACTAGCTTCTAATTGAAATCTAGAATTGAAGAGAATTAAAAATTCTTGACATTTCAATGGATGCAACAAGAGAAGTGTTTTCATATCATATTACAGTTTTTGCAGATATCTTGAAATGTTTACGCGCATTGCTCCTTATTATATGTAAAAAAAAGTCTTGTTTAATGCACTTGTAAAGAAACATTTATTACTAAATTAGAAATTTTAAAATACTTTCATAACTATACTATAACTGATTTTTTGTAGTCCTGTGTATTTCATATACTTAAAAACATTCTGAGAAGAGATTCATAGGTTAATTGGACTACTGAAGAGGTCCATGGCATGAGGGAGGTTAATAACCACTTTACTACCAACTAAGTTGCTTTGGTAGGACTTCTCTAATCTGGGATTGATGAGTCCTCTGCAGCTGTGTTCAAAATCTTTTATTTGTGTGCATTTTTCTGGAGAGACCCCAGCTTAACTAGTTTATAACTGGAATCAGTGGGATAGGTAATAGGAATGATAATAATATAATAATAGTTGTGGTCTCATGAATTGTGCTCACTATTGATATGTCAGGCCTGTTAAGTCTTTTTGCATGTATACATTTATATACATCAACTCAAACCTATCTATGAGGTAAGTAGGATTATTATCGCCATTTTAGAGATAAAGAAACTAAGGCACAGAAAATTTAAGAAACTTGCCCAAGATCATACAGCTAGTGAATATTGAAGGTGGAATTAGAACTCTAAATTGCAGTATACTGCAATAGAAATCTATAGGCAGACTAGGAATCCTATTTTAGGTAATACTTAGATGTACCTTTTTTAAAACTTGGTCTTGCAGACAAAGGGCTATACTGACTTCAGTAGTTTTATTGTCTTTATCTCATCTCTGTTCTGAAGGAGACACATACCGTGTCTGTCTGTCTGGGAAGAGGTAAAAACGTTTGGATAATATACCAAATTGTCAAACATGTTCCAACATAAATTCGGTTACAAAAAATTCTGAAAGTTTGAAACAGCAATTTGCTGTGTTCTTCTGACTGCTAGAGAGTTATTTAAGTTTTTGAGCGCCAAGGAGGCAGTTTGCAATCTTTTCGTGTTTTTATGGTTTGCCAGTATTTTATTCATTTTTCAGATCATTTTCTCCCTCCAGTATTTCCAGCCAATTATGTCTGCTCTAGTTGTTTGGCAATGTTTTAATTGGATTTCTGTCTCTATTTGAGTTTTTCCCTAAAAATGAATACTTATAACTACTTATTTAGGTAGCAGTGACTTTTATGCACCCTAGGATGCATACTCTCACATAATTTTAAAAATTTATGATAAAATACACATAACAAAATGTATCATCTTAACCATTTTTAATGTACAGTTCAGTGGTATTAAGTACATTTACATTGTTGTGCAACCATTGCCACCATCCATCTCCAGAAGCTTCATCTTGCAAAACTGAAGCTCTGTACACATTAAACAGTAAATCCCTCTTCCCCCAGATCTTATACAATTTTAAAAGTAATTTATCTGACTTCTGAAGTTTTCTGCTTTTTTAGGTGATAACGTTTTAAATTTTAGGTTAGCTTTAGAATCTGAAGTAAGTGAGATATTTGCCTAGATAATTTTTCATTGATTTTATATTTCAGTAATCATGGGAAGTATTGTGCCTTTTACCTCAAGTATAGTACTCAGTTTTTTCCCATTAGCTTAAATAATCACATATTTATAAAAAGTTATTGGATATGACTTAGTTGAAATGACTTTTCAAAAATGACTGAAAAGAAGAAAGTGCCTTAACGAATTGTGAAATTATTGCCAAGAAGAATTATAAATAAGTGAATAGCTGAGTGATTTTTGAACAATTTGATTTTGGAATATTTATTGGAGGTGGATACAGAGTTTTAAAAAGGATAAACATTTTCAAAGAAATATTTTCAAATATAATGGGCTGAAAATGAAGTAGAAATTATTTTTGAAGTGTGAAAAGTGGAATAAAATGCTCAGAAGTGAATATAAAGATGTAAAAGTACCTCATGGTGCTTCAAATTACAGTATGTGAAAAACCAGTAACTAGAAATATTGATATTCAACTATTTTCTATCAATTCAGGCTGTCTGTGAGCTCTATATTACTTCTCAGCTAATGGAAGTGATCTTTAGTACTAGACATGAACATTTGAAATCTGTAATTTTGGTCTCTCCCTAAGAGCTTAAAAAAAGATTTAGACCCTGTAGGTAGAGATGGGGTCCGTGTCTGTATTGCAGAGGAGTGGAAAGTAGAGGAAGTTAGGAAACGAATGCAGCTATCATTGTGAAGTCTTAAAAAAATTTTTTTAAGCTTCCACTTCGAATATCCTTAAGTGAAAATGGAAAGTGACTCTTTAGCTCTGATAGTGCTTGTAGGATTTTAATATATTGTTCCTATAGTCTGTGTTTTGCTTAAGTTGTGTTTTCTTTAAAGTTCAATTCTTGAGGGAGGTTTCCAGTCTTGAAAACATTGTAAACTTTTGTGTTTTGCGCTATGATTTTCTGTAAGGGTTTTGGAATCCTGGGTTCAAATGTTAGCTATGACCTGAGGCAAGTGACAACTTTTTTTGATCCTCAACTTCTTATCTGTAATTTGAGAATGATTCTTCTGACAGTTTAGGTTGTGTTCATGGTGGGTTTTTTTGTTTTCTTTTTTGTTTTGTTTGGCTGTGTTGGGTCTTTGTTGCTGCACGCGGGCTTTCTCTAGTGGCGGCCAGCCAGGGCTACTCTTCGTTGCAGTGCGCAGGCTTCTCATTGCGGTGGCTCCTCTAGTTGTGGAGCACAGGCTCTAGGTGCGTGGGCTTCAGTAGTTGTGGCTCATGGGGCTCTGGAGCACAGGCTTGGTAGTTGTGGCGCACGGGCTTAGTTGCTCCGCGGCATGTGGGATCTTCCCGGGCTAGGGATTGAACCCATGTCCCCTGCATTGGCAGGCAGATTCTCAACCACTGCACCACCAGGGAAGGAAGCCCTGTGTTCATGGTGCTTATGTATTAAGCCTTGTTTGTAATACAGTCTAGGTAAAGGCTTGACAGACACTATCATGTGATCATCACAGCAAGTATTTCTGGGAAATTTATTAAAACTACATGATAGTAGCACTATTAATTGCAAAAGCTACTGTGAGATAGCACTGATTTAAGAGACGTATAACTTTGAGTTTGAATCCCAGCATCGTTATTGTTTTGCTGTAAGCCAAACAGGTTAATTACCTTACTTTAAATTTTTTATAGTTTGAGTATATTATCAATTGGGCAAATAAAACTTTTAAAATGAGAATGAAGCTTGCGGACTGTTAAAATTTAGACTCATTTATATGCAAGATTTAAAGAAATACAAATGATAAAGTGCAAATCGGCACTTTATATTTGCTCTTGTGGAAAAAAATATTTTTTCTAATGTATAAGTGTAAGTAAATGTAAGGAAAAGAAACTTGAATACCACATACTCATGTTTCCTCTCGTCTGTTGCCTTGTCTGGACATTTGAACCAATCTTTAGTTCAGAAAATGTCTCTGTATTTATAAACGACTGGCTCTAAATTAAAGACAGGAGTACTTTAGATGAATATTACTAGGAGTATGGTATGAACATAGGCATAGAGCCAAGGATGAGGAATTTAGTTTTGTTTGATTTATATATTATTGAGGGAAGAGAAAAGCATTTTCTCTGTCAGGGCAGAAAAGTCAGGAGTAATCCAGGGTTTGTATAGTACATAGTTGGCCAGTATTTCATACCACTAGGTAGTGCAAACTACAAAATGGGTAGAGTGACCATACCTCCCATTTTGTCCTGGACAGTCATAGTGTACACCTGTTTTCTGGAACAGATGTCGCACCCCATTTTATTCTCAAAAATGTCCTGGTTTGTATGATAATTTTTCAGAGGAGATCAGAGATTTACTGTGTGCTTTTTGGCTGGTTGTTGTTTTTCCATATCATTAACAAGGGAAGATAGTGTACTAAATTGGTACTAAAGTATTTGTTGTTGAATTGGCTATGGGAAATGTAAATTTATAGGATTTACAAAAATTTGCAGTTGAGCAAGCCAAGGGAAATAGGGTTATTCTATCGTTTTGAGTTGGAGGAAGGAAAAAAATAGGAGGGCAGTGATTGAGTAATAATAAGATACATTTATATGAAAGGTTGCATAAAAGAATGGTTAAGAACATGGACTCTGGGGCCAGGCTGCCTGCTCAGGTTAGGCAACTTTCTAGTTGTATGACCTTGGGCAAGTTGTTTAACTTGTGTTTCTCAGTTTCCTTATCTGTAAATTGAGGATAATACTAATATATGAGATATTATAATTATTATCTATCTCAAAGGGTTGTTAAGAGGATTGACAGTCAATGTAAAGCACTTAGTGTCTGGTACATAATAAGCATAAGTGAGTTGCTGCTTTCACATATACTTATGAAATATCTCATTTCAGTTTTCGTAACAAATGGTTTGCTGACTTGGCTATACACACTAGGAATTAAAAGGTGCCCTTTTTGAAAAGGATTATTTTGATATTTAGTACTGATATTTGAGGTTTGAGGTTTTTTGAGTTCATTTGTATGGTTAGCTATTGGCTTTATCAGATGACCAATTTGAAGTAAAATGACTTGGTATTTTGAGGACTATTTAAATGCTAAATATCTATTAATTGGGTTCTTAGTCTTTAACAGTAAGGTGATTATGAATCTCATATGAAGAACTTTTTAGGAAGAAGTCTAATTTTGATTATATCTTCAGATCAATCCATGATTCCCCCAAAGGTGGTTAGTTGTTTTTTTTTTTGACCGCGTTGGGTCTTCGTTGCGTTCGGGCTTTCTCTTGTTGCGGCGAGTGGGGGCTTCTCTTCATTGCGGTGCTCAGGCTTCTCATTGCGGTGGCTTCTCCTTGCGGAGCACAGGCTCTAGGCGCACAGGCTTCAGTAGTTGTGGTGCACGGGCTTAGTTGCTCCACAGCATGTGGTATCTTCCGGGACCAGGACTCGAACCCGTGTCCCCTGTATTGGTAGGTGGATTCTTAACTACTGTGCCACCAGGGAAGCCCTCCCCCAGAGTTTTAAGCACTCATCATCTGTCATATGACTGAGGAAGTGGGAATTGGGGGAACTTGTCTTTCCCTCTGATATTAGAGGATCAGCAGTAATAGTTTTATTGATGAATAAACTGAAGATTTCCTTCCAGGTGTGGAGTAAGTGAATCCTGATTTTTGACAATTGGGCAAATGACTTAGGTTGGTCCAGTTACCTTGCTATTCAAAGTGTGAGCCTCAGTAACTTCTTTACCCAGGGCTTGTTAGAATACAAACTCTCTAGCCCTATCCCTGAACTGCTGAATCAGAATCTGCATTTTATCAAGATCCCTAAATGATTCTTATGCACAGTAAAGTTTAAGAAACTCTCATATAGCATATAAATTTTATTATTGGTCTCCTGTGTGCTAGTTACTGTTCAAGGTGCTAGAGAAGAGTAAACCATAGACAAGGTCACTGCCATTGTGGAGCTTGCGGACAAAATAATTCAAGTTAGGGTAAGTGCTTTGTAATAGGGGGTAAATTTTATTGCATAAATTACCATGGATCTTACCTTTTAAAAAAAAATTTTTTTTTAATAGCTGAAAATTAGCTGTACCATGGCCCTAAGATAGAAATCATTGCAGAGCTGAATTGACTTCTGCCCTGGGTACTCTAGTTCTTATCTGGTGTCTATTTTCTATATCCATTTCTTCTGTATTGTTAGACACTCTAGCTGGAACTGGGGCCAGGGACTGTTTTACAGACTTGGTGAGGAGATTTGTAATATTCCTTAAATAGTATGTAACTTGTTGTCTTAAAGTTTTCTCTGAGGCAACTGTAGTATAGTGGCAGACTCTGCAGAGTGCCTAGGTTCAAATTCTGGCTCTGTCTTTATTAGCTGTGCAGCCTTGGGCAGATTACCTTTAGGTAATGTAAGGTTTTCCTTATCTACAAAATGTAGATGATAGAATTTAAATGTAGTTGTTATGAAGATGAATTAAGTGTTCCATAAATGTTAGTTATCCTTCTTTGTCAGAATGGGTGAAAAATTCCCATTTTTCATTTTTACTTTCTATAAAATGCCCCTAAGCATCTTCTAGTAGGACTCTGAAGTTTCATGCTGGATGAAATGACAGGTGTTTATTTTTTTGGGGGGGGTGGGGGGCGGCTGTGCCTTGCAGCTTGTGGGATCTTAGTTCCCTGATCAGGGATTGAACCTGTGCCCCTTGCAGTGGAATTGCGGAGTCATAACCGCTGGACCGCCAGGGAATTCCACCCCACTTTTTTTTTAAAGTAGTTGTGGTGTTGTCCTCTCAGTATTGGAGATGTAAAAATTAAACCTGGATGATTGATCTGCCATGAGGCAAATAAGTTTAATCAATTTCTATACTTTATTTCTGTTTTTCAGCATTTGTAGGGTTAAGTGGCATGGGATTTCTGTTTCTGATAGTAAATAGGTAAGTAAAACAAACAGTTATATATGACCAAAGAGATGGTTTTGCCATATTTATGGTGACTTTTTCCTAACTCTTGGTTCTGTTACCTTAAAACTGCTCTTTTATGACCAGAAGGTATCATTTTGCCAAGAAATTTATGTTTCTGTTTTTTCCTTTCATTTGTATCTTTCCCCAGATAGGAACTGGCATAAAATGGGTCAATCATAAGGACTGCTTTTGGCTTATTCGATAATGGCATATATTGCTTAGAGATAGAGGTGTTGATCTGTTAGTTTTATGGACTGACAATTTGAATTTTTTTGTGGTGATTTGAGAGTATCTTTGTGCTTACATACTGCATATGTGTATGTTGGCAGATAGTTTCAGCATGCACTTGGCCAATTTACATCCTTTAATAGATGTTTTATATAACTGTAGCCTCAAGGGCTTACTTCTAGTTCTGTGGGAGAGATAAGGATTTTTTTTTTAATGAGATAAGGATTTTTTTGGGCTTCTTCATTAAACTTAGTCAAAAGATGAGTCAAACATGGTTATCTAGAATTTAAATGAAAAATTAAGTCTTTTTTCTCATTAAACTGACTTGTCAGATTCATTATTGTGTCATTTTAAAGATTATTTGTTATATGAAAACATCAACGTTTTAATTTTTTTTTCAATTAAAAAATTTATTTATTTTGGCTGTGCTGGGTCTTTGTTGCAGCACTCAGGATCTTTAGTTGTGGCATGTGTGCGGGACCTAGTTCCCTGACCAGGGATCAAACCCAGGCCCCCTGCATTGGGAGCTCGGAGTCTTACCCACTGGACTACCAGGAAGTCCCCACATCAAGTTTTTTTGATGGACATTTTCAGTTTCCAAATTTTCTTTATATTGAGTAATTCTATAAAGGACATTCTTATGTATAAAGCTGTTAGGCTAATATTCTCTGTGGTAGCTCAAATAGTGAATGTTTTAAAAGTTTTTCACATCAATATTGACATATTGCTTTACAAAGGTGTTATGACCTTATTTATTTATTTGTTTGTTTATTTATTTGCCATGCCATGCGGCAAGCAGATCTTAGTTCCCAGACCAGGGATCAAACCTATGCCCCCTCAGCGGAAGCATGGAGTCCTAACTGCTGGACCACCAGGGAATTCCCTCTCCACTTTTTTCTGTGCTTGTGCATTATTTCACACACTTGAATCATTTCCATAAGATAGCAACTTGCTTTACTGTTTTTCCAAGTGTCTTCAAAATGTGAACATTTTCCATGTCTTCTATATTTTTTTCTCCATTTTTAAAAACTTTATTTTGAAATAATTATAGATTCACAAGAAGTTGTCCCCAGAACGTACAGCGTGGTACCGTGTACTTTTTGCCCAGGTCCCTCCAGTAGTAACACCTTGCTTAACCATAGTATGATGTAAAGACAAGCAAATTTACGTTGATACAGTCCGCAGAACTTATTCACGTCTCATCAGTTTTATATACAATCTGGTTTTAAGGCTCTAGGATATTCTGTATGTGGCTGGACTACAGTTACTGAACAAATCCTCACTCTCTTGTTGGTGTCTTGTTCTATTCGGGCTGCTATAACAATATCACAGATTAGGTAGCTTATGAACAACAGAAATTTATTTCTGGGAAGTCCAGGATCATGGTGCCAGCAGATTTGGTATTTCGTGAGGGTTTTCTGGTTCATAGATGGTGCCTTTTCACTGTGTCCTCAGTGGTGGAAGGGACTAGGGAGGTCTGTGGACTCTCTTTTAGAAGAGCACTAATCTCATTCATTTTCATGACTTAAGCAACTCCCAAAGGCCCCACCTCCCAGTACTATGACATTGGGCATTAGGATTTCAATATATGAAGTTGGGAGTTACACAGATGTTCAGACCATAGCAGTTGAATGTTTCTAACTTTTCACTATTATAAAATTGTGATGAACATCTTTGTATTTATATTTTTGTATATCTTTCTTTTGAGCAAATCTGACAAGTAGAATTTCTGGACCAGAGAATATATAATTTTAAGGCTTTTGATAAACATTGCCAACTCTTAGCAAAGTTATATGAATTACAGCAGTGAGTTGTTTCTTTTTATACTTGTCAAAATGGCACTAAGTAGTTCAATAGGCAAAATTGACATTTAAAAAATTTTTTTAAATTTATTTTTGGCTGCATTGGATCTTAGTTGCAACGCACAGGTTTCTCTCCAATTGTGGCGCGCAGGCTCAGTAGTTGCGGTGTGTGGGCTCTCTAGTTGTGGTACGTGGACTTAGTTGTCCTGCAGCACGTGGGATCTTAGTTCCCCGACCAGGGATCAAACCAGTGTCCCTTGCATTGGAAGGCGGATTCTTAACCACTGGACCACGAGGGAAGTCCCGGTAAAATTGACTTTTTTTGGCTGGGGGGTGGGGGGCCATGCTGTGCAGCATGCGGGATCTTAGTTCCATGACCAGGATTGAACCCGTGCCTCCTGCAGTAGAAGTGTGGAGTCCTAACCACTGGACACCAGGAAATTCCCTAAAATTGACATTTTGCAATTAATTATTCCTGCTTGTTTTTGTACCTTTTCCCTGTTTGGTAGATCTCTTACTAGTTTGCAGTTCTATTGTTTTATTTTCTTTTTTTTTGCCTGCATTGTGTCTTTGCTGCTGTGGGCGGTCTTGCTCCAGTCAGAGAAATGGCTACTCTTCATTGTGGTCTGTGGGCCTCTCACTGCGGTGGCTTCTCGTTGTGGAGCACGGGCTCTAGATGCATGGGCTTCAGTAGTTGCAGCACACGGGCTCAGTAGTTGTGGCACACAGGCCCTAGAGTGTGTGGGCTTCAGTAGTTGTGGGGGTGTGTGGGCTCATTACTTGCGGCGCACAGGCGCTAGGGTGCGTGGACTTCAGTAGTCGTGGCTCGCGGGCTCTAGAGCGCCGGCTCAGTAGTTGTAGCGCATGGGCTTAGTTGCTCCGCGGCATGTGGGATCTTCCTGGACCAGGGCTCAAACCCATGTCCCCTGCATTGACAGGCGGATTCTTAACCACTGCACCACCAGGGAAGTCCCCAGTTCTATTGTTAATAGTAACCTTCCAAACCTTTTCTGTTTTTACATACCAATATGTTTATCTGCACAATGATTTTATGTTTGTTAATATGAATAAAAACCAAAATGCTTATTGTTTTGCAACTTGAATTTTTTCACTGAATAATATACCTTGGAGCACTTTCCACATTAGTGTATGTAGGCCTTTTTTTTAAAACTTTTATAGTATTCTATGTTATGAAATATACTACATTTTATTTAACCATTTGTCTATAGATGGATATTTAGGTTATTTTCAGTCTTTCACTAATGGGGTCAGGGCTGCAATATACATTCTTGTATACGTCTTCTTCTGTACATTAATGGCTTTTAGAGTGTATACTCTTAACTAGTCTAGAGAAAAATATAAACATGCACAGGAATACTGCTCGTCTATATGCCATAGACCTCACACTTTGATTATTCTTGGCACCATTAGCAAGGGAGACATCAGATTTATGGGTAGTATGCTGCTGAAAGGCATCTAGTTAATTATTTTGAGTCATTATTAAATGCTCAGTGAAATAGTACATCCCGTCAGTAAGTAAAAGTTAAGTTTTTTAATCATAATTCCCCAATATTGGGTATTTATTTATAAATTAAGTATACGTGGCATAATATATCTTGTATGTTAAATATTAGCCTTAATCTCTTTATCATATTTGGGACCTCCCAATTCTTCAGTAGCTTTCTACATTTGCAGAAATGCCCATATTATGAGTTAGGCCTCTCCAGTGAACGTACTAGTCAAAACGCAAATTCCCAGATTCCCTTGTATCTGGATGGATGCAGGCATGTTACTAAGAGCCACTAGTCAGACCACACCTACAGATGTCTTCTATTTGAAAATATACAATGTAGGGAAATGAGGGTTCTATTCATAACTTCCATTTTATAGACGGAAGTGGCAGTAGAGGTGGTCAGCTTAAAGTGGAGTTAGTACAAGGTTGAGTTAGTTCCTAATGGAGAAGTGACATTGGTGCTGGTAATAATAAAAGTTGTAATGGATTTGAGTTTTGGCGTTTACTGCTTGGTGGTGGCAGGGTTAGTGATTTCCTCATCAGGGCACTTCCGGAACTTTTTTTTTTTTTTTTTTTTAAAGAAGATGTTGGGGGTAGGAGTTTATTAATTAATTTATTTATTTTTGCTGTGCTGGGTTTTCGTTTCTGTGCGAGGTCTTTCTCTAGTTGTGGCAAGCGGGGGCCACTCTTCATTGCGGTGTGTGGGCCTCTCACTATTGCGGCCTCTCTTGTTGCAGAGCACAGGCTCCAGACGTGCAGGCTCAGTAGTTGTGGTTCACGGGCCTAGTTGCTCCGCGGCATGTGGGATCCTCCCAGACCAGGGCTCGAACCCGTGTCCTCTGCATTAGCAGGCAGATTCTCAACCACTGTGCCACCAGGGAAGCCTGACACTATCTTTTAATAAATTACCTTTCTGTTTAATTTAGCCAGAGTGGATTCTGAATTCTAACTGATAAGCATGCACTGTTCACATGTCTACATAGGGGCAAATGTAAAGTTTACTTGCATTCTAAAATTGCTACATAAGGACTTCCCTGGTGGTCCAGTGGCTAAGGCTCCGCTCTCCAATGCAGGGGGCCCAGGTTTGATCCCTGGTCAGGGAACTAGATCCCACATGCATGCTGCAACTAAGAGTTTGCATGCCGCAACTAAAGTTTGTGCATGCTGCAACTAAAGTTCCTGCATGCTGCGAAGAAGATCCCGCGTGCCACAACTAAGACCCGGTGCAGCCAAATAAATAAATAAATAAAGATTTAAAAAAACAAAAGAAAAAGAAAAAACTGGTACCTAGAGGTGTTTTTGATTGTTTGTTTCTTTTGCCAAGTCGTGAGGCTTTCAGGATCCCAGTTTCCCGACCAGGGATTGAACCCCTACCCCCTGCAGTGGAAGCATGGAGACCCAATCACTGGAGCGCCAAGGAATTACATACCTAGAGGTTTTTAAATAATACCTGGGTACCTGTCCTGGTGGGGCTACCTGGTGGTACTATAAGAAAATTGGTTGTTTATTGCCTGAGCTAATTAATGATATGAAGTAGTTGTGAATTAACATCTCTAAGCGAAGATGTTGCTTTGGTTATTCATCTTTGGTGCTACTTTAAAGATGCTTTTGCTCCCTTGCTACGTTTGACATTTTGTTATTGGTTTTGATGTTTATTGTAAAAGCTTTTAGCAGCCCTGAAATCAAAAAGCCAAGACCCACTCCAATGTAAGACTTCCATTTTAAACAGGCACATGAAAACAAGGAAGATTGTATCAACTCTGATTTTCTAGCACATCAGAAGGGTAAATACAATAGTTAAACATTAGTTGGGTTCTTTTGTTTGTTTTGTTTTGCACCTATGCCTCTACTGTTCCATTCAAATAGACAGTTGAAAGTGTACTCTTGGCCTGGTTTATATTAATAGCTGAAATAGAAGAAGAAGACCCAGTTTCTACCTTTTCTTCATTGAGCCCACTGCCTGGTTGCAAAGAACACTTACTTAAATAAACTATTACAGTGGTAACAAAATAGAAGTATGTACAAATAACAAGAGGGAAAGAGGAAGTAGTGACCAACACACATGAAGTTAGGTGTCCAAGGTGTGTAGAAACTATAAGGAGTTTTGGTAGAATAGGCATTATACATACACACACACACACACACACACACACACACACACACATATATTTTTAAAACTTGCTTGTTTACTTTTTTTACCTAATGAAGGTTTTATTTATTTATTATTTTGTTTGGCTGTGTTGGGTCTTTGTTGCTGCACGCGGGCTTTCTCTAGTTGTGGTGAACAGGGGCTTCTCTTCACTGTGGTGCGCGGGCTTCTCATTGCTGGGGCTTCTCTTGTTGCGGAGCATGCGGGCTCTAGGCGTGCCGGCTTCAGTAGTTGTGGCTTGAGAGCCCTAGAGCTCAGGCTCAGTAGTTGTGGCTCACAGGCTTAGTTACTCCGCGGCATGTGGGATCTTCCCAGACCAGAGCTTGAACCCATGTCCTCTGCATTGGCAGGTGGATTCTTAACCACTGCACTACCAGGGAAGTCCCATTATATTTTTTAAAATAAGGAAACTGGGGTCAGTGATTGCACAGTTACTGGGTGGAAGAGTAAACTGGATCTTTGTTATACCATAGTTGCCTCTCAATTGTTGGAATTTCTCTTCAATTTTGCTTTTTTTAAAAAAAATTATTTATTTATTTTAGGCTGCATTGGGCTTTCGTTGCTGCACGCGGGCTTTCTCTAGTTGCAGTGAGCAGGAGCCACTCTTCATTGCAGTGCGCGGCCCTCTCACTGCGGTGGCCTCTCCCACTGCGGAGCATGGCCCCTAGGCACCTGTGTGTCAGCAGTTGTGGCTCGCAGGCTCTAGAGCACAGGCTTAGCAGCTGTGGCGCACAGGCTTAGTTGCTCTGCGGCATGTGGGATCCTCCTGGACCAGGGCTCGAACCTGTGTCTCCTGCATTGGCAGGCGGATTCCCAACCACTGCGCCACCAGGGAAGTCCCCAATTTAGCTTTCTTAAGACAGTATTGGTACTTTTAAAGAAATATGAATTTGAGATTTTGGAAAACAACTGGGAAGGTGGTTAATTTTTAAAAATTATGTTTTAAGCAGAGCTTTAAGCTGGTAAGAAAGCAAATGAAATCTTCAGACCAAAAAAATCAGGAAGTACTAATCCAGAGAAAGAAGCAGGTGTTAAACCTAGGTCCTGCCCCTAATGCATCTGTTGATCTTTAGTGGCCCAGAGCTTAGATTTTCATCGCAGTGCTTAGAGACAGGACAAAAGATAAACTAGGGGAAAAAACAGCTTTCTCAGAGAAAAGGAAAACTTGTCAGCTTTAGCCTTGGCTCTGGGTTGGTGGAAGGAGGGATCTTATTCTAACCACAAATCCTCTATGATGCAAAGTAGGGCTAAAATTCCCTACTTGTTCTCCAGAAACCCACGTTGAAAATTTTAAGTGATACCAGATTGGTTGTCTTACTGTGCAGTCATCCAGCAGAAAGAAAACAAATCCTCTGGGCTTCCCTGGTGGCGCAGTGTTTAGGAATCCGCCTGCCAATGCAGGGAACACGGGTTCCAGCCCTGGTCTGGTAAGATCCCACATACCGCGGAGTGACTAAGCCTGTGTGCCACAACTACTGAGCCCACGTGCCACAACTACCGAGCCCGCATGCCTAGAGCCTGTGCTCCACTACAAGAGAAGCCACCTCAATGAGAAGCCACCTCAATGAGAAGCCACCTCAATGAGAAGCCCGCGTGCCGCAACTAGAGAAAGTCTGAAGGCAGCAACAAAGACCCAACGCAGCCAAAAATAAATTAATTAATTAAAAAAAAGAAAATACACTTTCAGGACAAATGAAATAATGCATTGTAACATAAGGCAGAATGCGATTTTTGACTTGGGAAAAAATTTCCACTTACGGAATCATTCAGACTCTCTATCACAGCTTAGATGGCAATAAAAATGGTACTGTGGAAAATTGCTGTAGATAACTCAAAAATTTGTTCTAGGTACTCAAACACACACTAACATCAAAGATATATGAATAGATTTAATAAATTTAACAATACTTGCAAGTAGGTTGGGGTAAAGCAGTATTTCTATACTAATAGTATTTTATAAAAATATAGGTAGCTAAATTTTACATATAAACATTTCAAGTTCATCTGCTTAAAAAGGTTTATATTTTCAAGTTGAGCCAAAAACTTTAAAATATTGTTTATTTAATATTTATTATTAGATTACATAATATTATTGGGGATTTTCTTCACATTTAAGTAATGGAAAAGTTTTGTCTAAATTTATAATTTTAATGCACTGACTGTTTTTTTTTTTTTTTTTTTTTTTTTTTTTGCGGTGCGCCAGCCTCTCACTGTTGTGGCCTCTCCCGTTGTGGAGCACAGGCTCCGGATGTACAGGCTCAGCGGCCATGGCTCACGGGCCTAGCCGCTTCGCGGCATGTGAGATCTTCCCGGACCAGGGCATGAACCCGTGTCCCCTGCATTGGCAGGCGGACTCTCAACCACTGCGCCACCAGGGAAGCCCTGCTCTGACCTTTAAAATTAACAAATGGATCCTTTTAATATTTAGCAGGTAACATCTAAAGGAACTGGCTTAAATCCTAATGCCAAAGTATGGCAAGAAATACCTCCAGGAAATACTGATGCCACTCCAGTAACTCATGGAACTGAAAGCTCTTGGCATGAAACAGCAGCCACATCAGGGTCTCATCCTGAGGGTAAGTCGTAAATATTTCATCAGATTGAATCACATTTTGGTTAAACATACGGCCAAACCAGTTTATAGAACTTTTAATACATTCTTTGATTATTTGATAAAATATATTTATAAATGTTTAACATGTAATTTGTATACCATTCTCGTTTATTTCCAGTACGAATGGATTGTCACTAATTTCAGACAGTAGCTGTATCTTTGGGTTCAGCATTTAACCCATGTACAATATGGTATTTTTAAATTAGTTTTGATCTACCATCATTGCCAGTGTTACTTACTCACTGTTTGATCTTAGGCAAATGACTTAACCTCTCCATGCTTGTTGCCTTCATCTGTAAAACATTAACAATAGCAATTAATTTGGCATTGGTTTTTCTGAGAATTAAGTGAATAAAGTACATGAAGCTGTCTTATACATAGATAGTACTATGTAAGTTTAAGCTATTGTTAATCATTTTAGCTTATCCATAATGGTCAAACTTACCTCCTTTGGACCCTTACCTAAAATCTTGTGGATATTTTCCCAATTGCTAGAATTCTTTAAAATCTTGTTGTGCTGAGAGTGCCTAAAGATAGGATTTTAAAGAATTACTATTCACTTCCAGTATGTTTTCTTTAATACAGGTAATAGAGAACTTGCAGATGATATGTGTAAGGAATATGAAGTAATGTATTCATCTTGTGAAACCACAAGAACTACTACAGGCATTGAGGAATCAACTGATGGAATGATTCTGGGGCCAGAAGATCTGAGTTACCAAATATATGATGTTTCTGGTAAACTTTATGGTTTTATTGTTAAAATGAGAATGCAGTATGCTAGTCTTTTTCCCCCTCCAGTCTCTTTATCATTGTTCTAGTAAACATGGCATTGATTGGTCTATTTTATTATTTGAAAAGAAGTTTATGTTAATGAAATATTAGGTGACTTTTATAAATACTGTTTTCAAATGGCCAAACATGAACATTGTAATTTAAAAAGAATGTTTATTTTAAAGATCTTATTAAAGGAAAGTGTGAAATTAAAGATGAAAGGAGAAAACAGTCAATATAGTTAAAAAAGAGACCTAAATTACAATCTTTCAGAGTCCAAGTTTCTTGATCTATTAGTGGGGATCAACGCAAGTTCTGTCAATTTTCCCATCACTTTTGTCAGTGTGAAATGCATTTATAAATGTGAGATTGCAGGGATTAATTTTGAGAAAAAGGTTGTGTTATATCATAGTTCTACTACAGTTCAACTTGTGAGATAATGTTTTTTTTCACATTCATTTAATTAGCATGGATTATTAATTGCTTGGACTTAAAATGGATAAAATTTAAAAGAAACTAAAGATAGACTGTAGAACCTGATTACCTAACTTTATTTTTCTAAGTTCTAAAGGGTTTCTTTGGAAAATAAGTGTAATAGGGAGTAGGCATCTCTGTCACTGCTTAGTTCCCTGGCATTAGTCAAGGTATATAAACCTTTGTTCTCAGTTTATTTATTATATATATTTGGATTAGATTTCTAAGGTCGGTCAGCTTGTAAGTTGATATCTGAAGTAGAATGGGGTGGTATTTCCATATAATAATTTAAGGTGGTTAGGTTTTGCTCCCTCCTTGTTATAATATACCTATCCTGGCTACTTTGAACTTAGAGTTGGTTTAAGTGAATTGGCAACCAATTGGTATTTTTAAAAGTTTGCTGTAATAACACTGAAAGCTTAAATGAAGTTATTATTCATTTAGCCAGCATTTGGGTAGATGAATTTTATATTAGAAGGGTTGCATATACTATATAGAAATAGAATGCTTCTTATTTCATTTTTAATGAAATTAATTTAATATCTAATATTTTGAATCTTGAGTAGTAAGACAAAGTAGTGGTAAAATCATGCACAAAATTTATCTTTACAGGAAAATATAGTGCTCTAAAATTAAGCAGTGAAAAGAGTATTAAGAGATAGAAGTGGGTTTTTTTTTAATTGAAGTATAGTTGATTTACAATGTGTTAATTTCTGCTGTACAGCAAAGGGATTCAATAACACACACACACACACACACACACACACACACACACACACACACGTTCTTTTTTATATTCTTTTCCATTATGTTTTATCACAGAATGTTGAATATAGTTCCCTGTGCTATATAGTAGGACCTTGTTTATCCATTCTTTATATAATAGTTTGCATCTACTAGCCCCAAATTCCCAATCCATCCCTCCCCTACCCCACCTCCCCCTTGGCAACAAGAAGTCTGTTAAGAGATAGAAGTTTAAGGAGTGTGACTAACATCAGATTTACTACCGATAGTACAGATGTGGAGCCATATATATATCCCACTTTGTGTAGTTCCTGTCTTCAAATTTAGATTACTGTTACTTTTGTTTATGTATATAAATTTATTTGTTTTTTTGGCTGTGTTGGGTCTTCGTTGCTGTGTGTGGGCTTTCTCTAGTTGCGGCATGTGGGCTTCTCACTGCGGTGGCTTCTCTTGTTGCGGAGCACAGGTTCTAGGCACGCAGGCTTCAGTAGTTGTGTCTCACGGGCTCAGTAGTTGTGGCTTGAGGGCTCAGTAGTTGTGGCTTGAGGGCTCAGTAGTTGTGGCTCACGGGCTCTAAAGTGCAGGCTCAGTAGTTAGTTGTGGTGCACGGGCTTAGTTGCTCCACGGCATGTGGGATCTTCCCGGACCAGGGCTCAAACCCGTGTTCCCTGCATTGGCAGGCGGATTCTTAACCACTGCACCACCAGGGAAGCCCCTAGATTACTATTACTTTTTTCTTTTTTTTTTTGGCGGTACGCAGGCCTCTCACTGTTGTGGCCTCTCCCGTTGCGGAGCACAGGCTCTGGACGCGCAGGCTCAGTGGCCATGGCTCACGGGCCCATGACCAGGTCACGAACCCGTGTCCCCTGCATCGGCAGGCGGACTCCCAACCGCTGCACCACCAGGGAAGCCCCACTATTACTTCTGTTCTTTGAGTTTTCATTAAAGGAATAAATAGTTATCACATTTTTTAAAGTATTTAGGGTAATGTTTTACAGTATGGTATCTAAGTGCTTTTAGTATTACCGATGATTTGTTAATTACTTGATAAAATATGTAATTTAAAAACTGATATGAGGGCTTCCCTGGTGGTGTAGTGGTTGAGAGTCTGCCTGCCAATGCAGGGGACGCGGGTTCGTGCCCCAGTCCGGGAAGATGCCACATGCCGCGGAGCAGCTGGGCCCGTGAGCCATGGCCACTGAGCCTGCGCGTCGGGAGCCTGTGCTCCGCAATAGGAGAGGCCACAACAGTGAGAGGCCCGCGTACCACACACACACACACAAAAAACTGAGATGAAATCTGTCTAAAGAAAGAAGAATAGATAGGTTAAAAGGTAGACCTTGTGTGTATCTGAATTCTAAAAAGAATAAAAATACAGTTTTCTGGTGATTTTAATTTGTGCATACTTTGTGGCTTACTCTGAAAACAATATGTAAAGTTTACTACCTATGGTAATTAGGTATTAACATTTCCCCTCTTGTTTTCTACTATCAGGAGAAAGCAACTCAGCAATTTCTACAGAAGAACTAAAAGAGTGTTTGAAGAAACAATTAGAATTCTGTTTCTCACGGTACACTATCATTTTTAAATTGACCTTTCTCCGTTTTGAATTGTTTGATTAGTAGATGTGAAATACCTATGAAATAGAATGGAAAAATGGTTTTAATTTCCTTTGGTGATGTATTTTGGTATCATTCTTCAGTATATTTCTTAACTAGATTTAAAGATGTGGTGGTCTCCAGTTGATTATGTAAAGGGTCTAGTCCCAGTAGAAAGATAATGAAATTTCTGTTGGATATTTTTCCTATAATCATATTCAGTTTTAGAGTTCTCTATGTTTTTAGTAGTTTGCTCTTGTAATCTTTGAGCATAGAGTTATTTTTAATAAGATGTGGATGGGTATAGAATTTATATTACCAGTTTCTTCTATTAAATAAAGAGTTCCTTCAGGCAAACATTTCAAGATACCTTATTTACAGATAAGAATTAAGAATTATGTAGGTATATTTATAGCTTAGATGTATAAACCTTCAGTATGTAGAACTACCCCTTCCAAAATAAACAGAAGTTTGGATATGCGTGCAAATGTAATGCCTTCTGTTTTTTGGAGGAGGACCAGTAAACCAATTTTTTAAGCTAGAAACCTGGATTTTATCATAGACTTCTTTATTTCCTTACATATAATACAGTCTTGACTCAGTTTTAATTGATTCTTCATCCTGAATATCTCCCTTTTCTTCTCCACCTTTTTCTTCTTTGCCTTTATAGTCTAGTACAGGCCCTCGTTTTATGAAAACAAGACCCTTCTAGTCAGTTGTGCCTATGATGCAATTCATTTTGTCTCCCATACTTGTCATAGTTATTTTAAAATCTTTGCCTACTAGCTGGATCATTTGTGTGTCAATTTGTGTGTCATTTGAGGTTTTTTTTCTCTTGATTGTCACAATTTCCTGGCTTTTTGCATGTCTTATAAATTTTGATTATAATTTGGACACTACATATGCTGGGCACTACATATAAAAGAAACTAGAAAGCTGCAGTGCCATAATTTTTCTCTCTAGACAAGATTTGAGCTTTCTTCTGGTAAGCAGAAGCAGATTGATTTCTTCAATCCACTTAAGGATTGAGCTGAGTCAGGGCTGAGCAGCCACTTTAATTAGACTCGATCGACCTCTGATTTATCTCTGTTCCTTAGGCATGACCTTCTTAGGCTTTTGATTTAGAAGTTGGCAGGTTTCTGTTACCTCAGTCATGAAACACCAAGGGAAATTTAGTTCTGTTCTTCAGATGTTTGAGATGCGCTCTTTAGCCTCTTACCCTGTACAGCTTCAAAATCTGGCAAATGTCTTGTCAGGGAGACCTGTCTTAGGTTTGATGCAAGGTTCCTTCTTCTACTGGGGCTTCCACAAGACCACAAAGATTTTACTCTGCTTTTTCAGCCTTCCATCTTTCAGGGTCCCAGCCTTCCATCTTCCTCCTTAGAACTCAGTAAATGTCATATGGAGGAAAATCAGCTGTGTATTGGGGGCTCCTTTAGCTTCCAATTCATAATACCAGTCTTGTGCAACTGCCTAAAATAAAGCTCTACTAGTTTCTTTCTGGTCCAGGATCTGCAGATATCCTTGGAAAAGAAAGATTATCTTTCTGGAATTTCATTTTGTCCTTGTAGCTTCTACAGTTTTTATCTCCAAAAACATGATTTTTTTGTAATCTATCCAAGTTATTTTAGTTGTTGTAGCATGAGCTCTGGCTTATCATGATCTATCACATCCTACTCAGAACTACGATACAGTTCAAACCAGCCGGGTAATTGCCATTTGTAGCTCAGTAGAATTGCCACTAAGACATATTAGGTATTAGTCATGAACATAATAAGTATTAGTCATAATCCTCGATGTTATATATCTATTAATTTGACTTACTTCTGACAAGGTAGTTTCTTTAAGGGTGTGTCATACTGTTTTATGAGAGACTGGCTGAAAGTCTGAGTTGATTTAGGCTACAGCCTTTTAGTTGTACAATATTATGTTTACAGTTGTCTTATTTTCAAGTTCTTAAAGAATATCTGGTTGACTAGTATGTTCCTTTTTTTTTAATAAATAAATTTATTTATTTTATTTTTGGGTCTTCGTTGCTCTGTGCAGGCTTTCTCTAGTTGCGGCGAGCGGAGGTTACTCTTCGTTGCAGTGCGCAGGCTTCTCATTGCGGTGGCTTCTCTTGTTGCAGAACACAGGCTCTAGGCACCAAGGCTTCAGTAGTTGTGGCACACGGACTCAGTAGTTGTGGTTTGTGGGCTCCAGAGTGCAGGCTCAGTAGTTGTGGCACACGGGCTTAGTTGCTCTGCAGCATGTGGGGTATTCCCGGATCAGGGCTCTAACCGTGATCCCTGCATTGGCAGGTGGATTCTTAACCACTGCGCCACTAGGGAAGCCCTGTTCTTTCTTTTATGCTGAAGTGAGTTTAACTGTTACTGGTATCCTCTCTATTCTTTTTTCCTCCAAGACAAATAACCACCACTTGTTGACAATTGTAACCTTAAAAAGGTAATTACTACTCTATTTTAGTATAATTTGAATGTAAAGGCCTGGACCCTACTCTTTGCCAAGTACTAAGGCTTTGTCATTTTGAATGACAAAGATCCTTTGTGGAACCTGTATTCTGACTGGGGGAGACAAAACAATAAACATAATAAATAAGCAGCTTAGAAGTGTGTTAGGTGATAAGTGCTATGGAAAAAAGTAGAGCGGAGTAAGCAAGGGAAGAGGGGAATCAGGAGTACTTGGGTGGTTTCAGAATAGGGTGGTCATTGAGAAGTCATTGAGAAGGTGGCTTTTAAGCAAAGATTTCTAGCTATTTATAACCAGACTACTTCAAAGGTTTGATGTAAATAACAAGACATGAATTTGATTCTCCTTCAGTTTGTTGAACAAGATTTTATGTGTAAGATAGAGCATTTGTATCTTCTTTTTTAAAAAATGTATCTTAGTCTTTTGTCTTAATTTAAAATGTTTTATATTTATTATTTTAACTTTATTATTTAAATTTAAATAAAAAGTCAAACATACCTATTAAAAAATGCAAACATTAAGAAACTGAAAATCCTCCATGATCCAACTCATGGTTTACATTACAATTTTCTCCATATGCATATTCTAACATCAGTGATAAGGTATTTATAAGATGGAACAAAACTGTATGTAATATTTTGTAATATACTTTAATATTAAGCCTCTTTCCACATCAATATAATTTCATAAATTCCTTGTTCAAAACTGTTGGGCCCAATGTATTTGGGGATTCAGAAACTTTCCAGAAGTTGTTAGAATGTATCTGTTGTATATTACGTATTTTCATAGTTCACTGTGTTATTTCTGATAGCATAATTTTGTTTTCCTAGGTTTAGTGACAAAAGTGAATAAGGCATCTCTTTTCTTTAGGTGCTTTTTAAGATTTGTTTGTTTTATAGGACTGTTGCTTCTCTTATTCCTTTCAGAGAAAATTTGTCAAAGGATCTTTACCTGATATCTCAAATGGACAGTGATCAGTTCATCCCAATTTGGACAGTTGCCAACATGGAAGAAATAAAAAAGCTGACCACAGACCCTGACCTAATTCTTGAAGTGTTGAGATGTATGTAAATCCTACCTTTTAGCTTACTTTTAAAATCAAAGATTAAATATTCTTTTGACTTCTGATCATGCAGGAAATTGTTTTTAACTCCATATTTTTTGCTATTCTGTGCTAATAATTTATCTGTTTTTACTGACTGGTACATATATAGCTTGTATATCAGTTCTGTACCTTGGTTGTTCATCTTGATACCCATTTACTCAAGTATAAGCAATTAAACCTCTGTTTTCTGGGCTATTAGAAAGCTATATGTGTCATTATCACACCCTGTAAAGCAATCTGTTTCAAACTTCTAAACAAAAGTAATAAGTAAACTTTATATCACAACCCAATACACACATACACACAACTGAAATGTTAATAGTGGATTAATACTAAATGCTTGAAATGAGTTCATTTCTTTTATTATAAAATTGTTTTCACAACCTATTAAAAGAGTTGCGACCTGCAGTTTGACAAACACTGCTCCAAAGTTTGGTAAAGAATTTATATTTTAGATTGAGGCTTAAGAATTTTTAGTGGTGTTTGTGTCTTATATCAGCATTTCTCGGTAACCTCTCTTATACAGGTTTTGTTAACTACTTGAGTAAAGGTGGATCTTCACTTTTTTTTTGAAATTCGTTGAAATGTTTGAAGGTTAAATAAAGCAAGTCCAGTAATAGACTTACATGGGAGTAGGGATTTCCATTGTCAGAGGGATAAAAACATTTATGAAATCTCTGATCGGTTTGTACAGATCAAACCAGCCTTGATCTGGTTTGACCAGATCTTAAAATGACCCAGTCTTGTCAACATTTAAAGAATTTGCCAAGAGACAGAACCTCCTACCTCCAAGGGCTGAAACCTAGCACTTATACACAGGCCTTCTTCCTTAACAACTACTTTTATTCTCTCTACTTACCTGCACAGGAAGATGTGACATATTATCCTTTGAAGGGACTAGAAATAAAAGTTTTGGCTTGTGGTACTACCTTCATTCTATATTAACTCAAAACCAGCATCTGAAAGAAAGACTGTAATCATTTATATATAATTCTTGGTTTTAAGTGTTTCTCAGACTTTAATTTTAAGGAGAATTTTTTCGCATATCAAAGCTCATTACATTCCCTAGAGTAGTGTTTGGCTAATGCAGTACATTGATTTTACTTGAAATAAAGAATTTGGTAATTGTATACAGGGAAGTGCCCTATGAGATATAAATATGGTATACTCCTTAAAGGCTTCTTTTCAACTCCAACACTGTGCCACGTCACAAAATAAGTACACTGAGTATTTGTGCAATGAATAACATTGGACAATGTTCTTTGCATATCAGTCTCAAGATACTTTATTGTAACTGTGATCTTTGATTCTACAACTTAATTTCTTTAAGATGTTAGCCTCTGCTAATTTATTCAGTTGGAAATTGAAAATAGTTTTTTAATGGAATTATTAATATCACTATTCTTACACTTTTGAATGAAACTTCTTTAAAATTTCAGCTTCTCCCATGGTGCAAGTTGATGAGAAGGGCGAGAAAGTGAGACCAAGTCATAAGCGTTGTATTGTAATTCTTAGAGAGATTCCTGAAACAACACCAGTAGAGGTAAATCATTAGTATTGTTAAAGCTAAATATTCTTAACTGTTTATTTTATTTTATTTTCAGTAATTTTTAATAGATTTATTTATTTTTGTTTATTTTTTTGGCTGCATTGGGTTTTCGTTGCTGCGCGCGGGCTTTCTCTAGTTGCGGCGAGCGGGGGCTACTTTTCGTTGTGGTGCATGTGCTTCTCATTGTGGTGGCTTCTCTTGTTGTGGAGCACAGGCTCTAGGCGTGCAGGCTTCCGTAGTTGTGGCACACGGGCTTAGTTGTTCTGTAGCATGTGGGATCTTCCCGGACCAGGGCTCGAGCCCATGTCCCCTGCATTGGCAGGCAGATTCTTAACCACTGTGCCACCAGGGAAGTCCCTCTGAGTTTTGATAATCATCTTTTTCTAAATCCATATATTTTTTTGAGTTTTAGTTTTTAATTAAATCAGTTATGAAAAACAAGATATCTGTGCACAGTTCATGTCTGTGACTGTTGTAGACAGAGCATTTGGATTAAATGAAAATGCATAAAAATACTTTGCACCTAGAAAATGTTAATGTAGGACAGTCCCCCCATCCACCCACACCTTTTTTTTTGGACAATGACAGGACTGGAAAGATTTTACTCTTAAGCAGAATTTAGCTTGCCACTAGGATTGAAATAATACTTCAGTTTTGCTGATTATAAAATAAGCTTCCATCCCTAAATCATGCACAAAATTTGCACTATAACTATGCATGTGCTTGTTTCAGAGTATAATTCTACTCAACAGAAAAATGGGCAGAAGGCGTAAACAGTTACTAAGTAAAGAAATAGAAAGGACCAAAAGACATGAAGAGGAAAAAAAATGCCCATTTTTGATATATTTTTAGAGTTAACTGAAGATTTTCTTTTTTAGGAAGTAAAAGCTTTGTTTAAAAATGAAAACTGCCCCAAGGTGATAAGCTGTGAATTTGCACACAATAGCAACTGGTATATCACTTTCCAGTCAGACACAGATGCACAGCAGGTGAGAAGAAAACTTTTCTTCTGATTTGAAGTCCTGGTGATAAAAGCAGTAGTGTATATTTTACTTGAGAAAAATGTGTGCTTACAGTAATGTTTGTAAAGACTTTGGAGAACCTTGTTCACCTTTTTGGTGCTGCTTATTAATTGATTTCCTTTTTGATGATCTTCTTAAAGCTTTTTTTGTTTCAATTTAAGAACAGTTTGTTTCCTATCAGTAAAAATATTAACAATTTTTAAATTAACATGGGAATCAGAGACCATGTACTCAGTAGTTAGTATTTCTATTACAGAGTAGGCCCGCAATATATATAACTTCCGTTCTGATTCTTGGTATTTTGACATAATGATTTTACCCTTAATTGTTATCATGGCCTATTTAAAGATAAGTAATATTCCTTTGAAACAAAAATTTCTATAATAGCCTTTTAAAACCTTGTACTGATTTTTTTTTTTAATTCTTCATCTTAGAAGGCCCTCCGAACCCATTTTAAAATTGATAGGTAGTGATATTTTGGGTCTGTTTTGAATTTTGTGAGTATGTGTCAGTAGTAATCCATAGTAGTTTAATATACAATAAATGTGAACTGTAGCTGAAGTCTTAAATTTTTACTTTTTCATTCCCTGTCACCTGCATAATGGGATCATCTTCAGAATTTTTTATTGTTTAGTTTAGAGATAGTTGCAATTACCAAAACTCTCTTGATAGAATAATGATGGCTTTAATGAAATGTTTGAATGCTAATGAAAGTTCCTTCCTGCTTTGTTAACAGGCTTTTAAATACTTAAGAGAAGAAGTTAAGACATTTCAGGGCAAGCCAATCATGGTAAGAAACATTTGTTAGTCCATCATGAGACAAGAAGGTTTTTGTTGTCTGTCTATTAACAAACAAAGATGAATAACATTTTATAAAACCCATAATGATTTTAAAGAAATTTCTGGCTCATATGAAATGCTATTTCAGGAAATTAGTGATAGAATGTCAAAATACTTTGTAAACAGCAGTTTCTTCTAGAAGTATAACTTCAGACAGCATGAAGTTTAAGTTAGATGCTGATTGACGATGTGTAAGATAATCATAGATCTCAATCCTGCTCTTAGGAGCAGGAATAATTTTTTAGTAACAAAGGTGGAAAACATTCTCAGTACTTTCATTTCAATTAACTGCATCACTGCATTAATACTCGGCCATTTGGGAACCAGGAAATTGTCGTTGATGACACTTGCTCACAGTTTACATGTCTAATCTGTTCTCACATCCCATGAAATCTGCCTTCAAAACTTCTTTCAATCATTACTACCACTGTTTAGGCTTGAGCAATAGGAATAGCCTTTTAGCTGTTAGGCCTTCAGCTTTCCCCTCCTTACAGTCCATCCTCCACATTATTTTAAGTGTGAAAGTAATACCTATATGTGGTAAGAAAGTCAAATGATTTATAGTAAATAAGTTAATTAAATCTCCCTGTCCCAGATTCCTCCAGTCATTTTCCCTAGAGGTGATGAGAGAGCAGTTTTTTCTGCACCTATCTAGGAATTTTCTTTCTGTCTTTACGTGAATGGAAATGTATAGTATATACACGCCTATTCTTTTCTCATAATAGATCTTTTCATTCACCATTGTTACAGGTATACATTTAATACTGTTCCGTGATTTAATTATTAAGTTGTTGTTCTATTTACAAATAATTTGTAACATGCTTTCTTTAAAAGTTTTTTTTATTGTGATAAAATATGCATACATACAATTTACCATTTTTAAGTGTACAGCTAACCCAGTGGCGTTTAGTACATTCACATTGCTGTGCAACCATCACCGGTATTTATTTCCAGAACTTTGCAGCATCCCCAGAAACTCTATACCCATGAAACCATAACTTCCCATTCTTCCCAGCTGCTGGTAACTTCCCTTCTAGTCTCTGTCTTTCTGAATGTACCTATTTTAGATACCACATATAAATGGAATCATGCAATATTTGTCCTTTTGTATCTGGCTTATTTCACTTAGCATAATATTTTCCAGCTTCATCTATGTGGAGCATGTGTCAGAACTTCATTACTTTTTATTGGCTGAATAATATTCCATTGTATGTATATACCACATTTTGTTTATTCATTATCTATTGAAGGATGCTTGGGTTGCTTCCATCTTTGGATTACTGTGAATAATGCTGCACAACTATCTGAGTCCCTGCTTTCAACTCTTTTGGGTATATACTAGGAATTACTGGGTAATATGATAATTATATGTTTAACATATTGAGGAGTGCATAACTGTTTTCCAAAGCAGTTGTATCGTTTTACATTCCCACCAGCAATGGAGGAGGATTCAAATTTTTCTACATCCTTAACAACACTTGTTATTTTTGCTTTTTGGATAAAGCCCTCATCCTAATGGGTAGAAAGTGGTATCTCATCATGGTTTTGTGCTTCATTTTCCTAGTGGCGTATGATATCGGGCATCTTTTCATGTGCTTCTTTGCCATTTATATGTCTTTTTTGGAGAAATGTCTGTTCAAGTCCTTTGACCATTTTTTAAATTGGGTTATTTGTTGTTGAGCTGTACCAGATCTTTATATATTCTGGATATTAAACTCTTGTCAGATATATGATCTGCAAATATTTTCTCCTATTTTGTGGGTTATCTTTTTTACTCTCTTGAAGTGTCTTTGAGGCTCAAAAGCTTTTAATTTTTATGAAGTCCAATTAATTTTTTTGTTATCTATGCTTTTGTTGCCATACTTCATAAATTGTTGCCAAATCCAAGATCATGAAATGTTTCCCCTATGTTTTCTAAGGGTTTTATAATATTAGCCTTTCCTTTTAATTGAAATATAGTTGATGTACAATATTATGTTCATTTCAGGTATACTACATAGTGATTTGACATTTGCATACATTATGAAATGATCACTGTGTTAAGTCTAGTAACCATCTGTCCCCATGCAAAGTTAATACAATATTATTTAACCATATTCTTTTTAAAAAATATTCATTCATTCATTCATTCATTTATTTTGGCTGTGCTGGCTCTTAGTTGGGGCACGTGGGATCTTCATTGTGGCATGCGGACTTTAGTTGCGGCATGCAGGCTTCTTAGTTGCGGCATGTGGACTCTTAGTTGCGGCACGCGTGCGGGATCTAGTTCCCCGACCAGGGATCAAACCCGGGCCCCCTGCATTGGGAGCGTGGAGTCTTAACCACTGGACCAGCAGGGAACTCCCTGACCATATTCTTTATGCTGTATATTACATCCCCATGGCTTATTTATTGTATAACTGGAGGCTTGTACCTCTTAATTCCATTCACCTATTTACCTGCCCCACAACCCCCTCCCCTCCGTCAACTACCCAAATGTTCTCTGTATCTATGAGTCTGTTTTCATTTTGTTTTGTTTGTTTTATTTTTTAGTTTCCACATATAAGTGAGATCATGTGGTATTTGCTTTTCTTTGTCTTACCTCACTTAGCATAATTACCCTCTAGATCCATCCATGTTGTCACAAATGGCAATATTTCTTTTTTTATGGCTGAGTAATACTCCACTGTGTATATATATCATATCTTCTTTATCCATTCATCTATTGATGGGGACTTAGGTTGCTTCCATATCTTGGCTGTTGTAAATAATGCTGCAGTGGGGCTTCCCTGGTGGCGCAGTGGTTGAGAGTCCGCCTTCCGATGCAGGGGACACGGGTTCGTGCCCCGGTCCGGGAAGATCCCACATGCCCGCGGAGCGGCTGGGCCCGTGAGCCATGGCCGCTGAGCCTGTGCGTCCAGAGCCTGTGCTCCGCAACGGGAGAGGCCACAACAGTGAGAGGCCCGCGTACAGCAAAAAAAAAAAAAAAAAAATAATGCTGCAGTGAATATAAGGGTGCATATATCTTTTGGAATTAGTAGTTTTGATTTCCTTGGGTAAATACCCAGAAGTGAATTTGCTGGATCCTATAGGAGTTCCATTTTTAATTTCTTGAGGAAGCTCCATACTGTTTTTCCATAGTGGCTGCACCAATTTACAATCCTACAAGTGCACAAGGGTTCCCTTTTCTCCACATCTTCGCCAACACTTGTTATTTGTTGTCTTTTTGATGATAGCCATCTGACGGTTTTGAGGTGGTATCTCACTGTGGTTTTGATTTCCATTTCTCTGATTATAGTGATGTGGAGCATCTTTTCTGTCTGTGGCCATCTGTGTGTCTTCTTTGGGGGAATAAAAAGCCTGTATTCTGGTCTTCTGCCCATTTGTATATGGTGTGAGAATGTAGTCCAATTTGATTCTTTTGCATGTAGCTATCCAGTTTTCCCAGCTCTCTTTAAGAGGCTGTCTTTTCCTCATTGTTTATTCTTGCCTCCTTTGCCATAGATTAATAGGCCAAATATGTGTGGATTTATTTCTGGGCTCTCTCTTTGGTTTCATTGATCTGTGTGTCTGTTTTTGAGCTAGCACCATACTATTTGATTATTGAAGCTTTGTAATATAGTTTGAAATCTGGGAGCGAAATACCTCCAGCTCTGTTTTTCTTCCTCAAGATTGCTTTGGTATTTGAGATCTTTTGGTATCCATACAGAGTTTAGAATTACTGTTCTATTTCTGTGAAAAATGCCCTTGATATTTTGATAGAGATTGCTTTGAATCTATAGATTGCCTTGCTTAGTTTGGTCATTTTAACAATATTAATTCTTCAGTCCATGAGCATGGTGTGCCATTTCGTTTGTTTGTGTCATCTTTGGTTTCTTTCATCAGTGCCTTATAGTTTTCAGAGTATAAGTCATTTACCTCTTTGGTTAGATATTTTACTTTTTGATGCAGTTATAAATGGGATTGTTTTCTTAAAATCTCTTTCTGATAGTTCATTATTAATGTATAGAAGGGCAACAGATTTCTGTGTATTAGTTTTGTATCCTACAACTGTACTGAATTCATTTATTTTAATAGATTTTTGATAGCATCCTTAGGCTTTTCTATATATAGTATCATGTCATTTACAAACAGTGACAGTTTTACTGCTTCCTTTCCAATTTGAATTCCTTTTATTTCTCTTCCTCGTTATTGCTATGGCTAGGACTTCCAGTACTGTATTGAATAAAAATGGCAAGAGTGGGCATCCTTGTCATGTTCCTTAACTTACTGGAAATGCTTCAGCTTTTCGCCATTGAGTATGATGTTGGCTGTGGGTTTGTCATATATAGCCTTTATTATGTTGAGGTATGTTCCTTATATACCCACTTATTGGGAGTTTTTATCATAAATGTTAAATGTTTAATTTTCAAAAGCTTTTTCTACATCTGTTGAGATGATCATATGATTTTTATGTTCAGTTTGTTAAAGTGATATATCATATTGATTTATTTGCAGATATTAAACCATCCTTGATCCCTGAGATAAATCTTACTTGATCATGATGTGTGATCTATTTAATGTACTGTTGAATCCTGTTTGCTAATATTTTGTTGAGGATGTTAGCATCCATGTTCATCAGTGATATTGGCCTGTAGTTTTCTTTTTTTGTGTCTAGTTTTGGTATCTAGGTGATGCTGGCCTCATAGAATAAGCTCAGAAGCATTCCTCCTTCAATTTTTTGGAATAGTTTAAGAAGAATAGGTGTTAATGCGTCATTAAATGTTTTGTAGAATTCCCCTGTGTAGCCATCTGTCTGGTCCTGGGTGGGTGAGATTTTTGCATCCACCCTTTAGGAGCAGATTCTCTTGTTTCCTACAATCTTCTCAGTGTCCAGTATGTAAGCTCCACTGATTTTTCAAAGCCAGACCTGGTGCCTCATCTTCTTGTTTTAGGACCCTCAGCCTGGGGAGCCCAATGTGGCATTTGGACCTCTTGCTCCTTGGGGGAGGAACTCTACAATTGTGATATTCTTCCTGTTTGTGGGTCACCAACCAGGGGGTTTGGGTGCTGACTATGTCTCATTTCCACCCATTCTACCCATCTCATGCTTCCTTTTTCACGTCTTTAGTTGTGGAAAATCTTTTCTGCTAGTCTTCAGGTTGTTGTCATAGATACTTGTTCTGTAAGTACTTGTAAATTTGGTGTGTCCATGGGAGGAGCTGGGTTTATTTCTGGGTTCTCTATTTCCATTTAATTGATCTGTATGTCTGTCTTTATGCCAGTACCACACTATTTCAATTATTGTAGCTTTGTAGTAAGATTTGAAAACGAGAAGTATGAGCTGTTCAATTTTACTGTTCTTTTTTAATACTGTTGAGGGTATTCAGGGCCACTTGAAATCTCATATGAATTTTAGGTTGGAGTTTTCTGTTTCTCCAAGCAAATGCCATTGGGACTTTGATAGTACACTGAGTCTGTATATCATTTGAATATTGTTGTCATCTTAACAATATTGAGTCCTCCAGTCCATGAACATGGGTTTCATTCTATTTATTTAGGTTTTTCATTTCTTTCAGCAATTTGTAATAGTTTTCATTGTATAGGTGATGTATTCCTAAGTATTTTGTTCTTTTTGATAATCATTTTACTTCTCCTTTCTAGTTTGGATGTCTTTTATTACTTTTTCTTGCCTAATTGCTCTGGCTAGACCTCCCAAAACTATGTTGAGCGAAATGGCAAAAGTGGGCATCCTTGTCTTGTTCTTGATCTTAGGGGAAAAACCATCAGTCTTTTACCACTGAGTGTGATATCAACTATGTGCTTTTCACATACGGCCTTTGTCATGTTGATGAAGTTCCCTTCCCTTCCCAGTTTGAGTATTCTTACCTTGAAAGTGTGGAATTCTTTGAAATGCTTTTTCTGTATCAATTGAGATGATCATGTGTGGTTTTCCTTTGTTCTGTTAATGTGCCATATTACATTGATTTTCTTATGTTGAACCACCCCACCTCCCATCCTCCCTCCCCACCCTCCCGCTCCCATTTCTGGAATAAATCCCACTTGGTCAAGATGTATACTCTTAACTCCTGACAAGTTGAATTTGCTAGTATTTTTTTGTGGATTTTTAAAATCTATATTCATAAGAGATATTGGCCTGTAGGTTTTCCCCCACCTTGTAGTGTCTTTGTCTGTTTTATCAGAGTAATACTGGCCTCTTAGAATGAGTTAGGAAGTGTTTCTTCTTCAATTTTTTTGGAAGAGTTTGAGAAGGATTGGTGTTAATTGAGAAGGATTGGTGAAATTTTTCTTTTCTTTTTCATTATGGTTTATTACAGGATATTGAATATAGTTCCCTGTGCTGTACAATAGAATCTTGTTGTCTATCCATTCTGTATATAATAGTTTCCATCTGCTAGTCCCAAACTCCCAATCCAACCCTCCCTCACCCCTCCTCCCCCTTGGCAACCACAAGTCTGCTCTCTACATATATGACTCTTTCTGTTTCATAGATAAGTTCATTTGTGTCATATTTTAGATTCCACATATAAGTGATATCATACGCTATTTGTCTTTCTCTTTCTGACTGATTTCACTTAGTGTGATAATCTCTAGGTCCATCCATGTAGCTGCAGATGGCATTATTTCATTATTTCTTTATGGCTGAGTAATGTTCCGTGTGTGTGTGTGTGTGTGTATCTCACATCTTCTTTATCCATTCATCTGTCAGTGGGCATTTAGGTTGTTTCCATGTCTTGGCTGTTGTAAATAGTGCTATTATGAACATAGGGGTGCACGTATCTTTTCAGATTATAGTTTTGTCTGGATATATGTCCAGGAGTGGGATTGCTGGATCATATGGCCTCTTTGAAATTTTAAAATCACTGATTCAACCTCCTTCTTAAAGGTTTATTCAAATTTCCACCTTCTCGGATCAGTTTTTGTAGTTTGTGTGTTTCTAGGAATCTGTCCGTTTCGTCTAGGTTATCCACATGTTGATCTGCCTTTGTTTACACTGTTCTCTTGTATTATTTTTATTTCTGTAAAATCAGTATTTGGGTCTGATTTTAGTTCTCATTTCTGATTTAGGAATTGGAATCTTTAACCTTTCTTAGTCAGTCTAGCTAAAGGTTTGTTCATTTTCTTGATCTTTTCAAAGAACCAGCATTCAGTTTCATTGATTTTTCTGTCATTTTTCTGTTCTTTTTATCTCCATTCTAATCTTTATTATTTCCTCCTGCTATCTTTGGTTTTAGTTTGCTTCTTTCTAGTTTTTAGGTGGTAGCTTAGGTTATTGCTTTGAGATCATTCTTTGTTAACATAGGTGCTTATAGCTATAAGTTTCCCTCTTTGCACTGTTTTTATAACATCCAGTAAATTCTTTTTTATTGGGTTATAGTTGTTTTACAATGTTGTCTTCATTTCTACTGTACAGTGGAGTTCCCTGTGCTATACAGCAGGTTCTCATTAGTTATCTATTTTATACATATTAGTGTATATATGTCAATTCCAATCTCCCAGTTCAACCCACTCCCCTTCCCCCCTTGGTGTCCATATGTATGTTCTCTGTGTCTGTGTCTCTGTTGCTGCCTTGCAAACCGGTTCATCTGTACCATTTTTCTAGATTCCGCACATATGCATTAATATACGATTTTTTAAAAATTTATTTATTTATTTATTTATTTTTGGCTGTGTTGGGCCTTCGTTTCTGTGCAAGGGCTTTCTCTAGTTGTGGCGAGCGGGGGCCACTCTTCATCGCAGTGCGCGGGCCTCTCACTGTTGTGGCCTCTCTTGTTGCGGAGCACAGGCTCCAGACGCGCAGGCTCAGTAGTTGTGGCTCACGGGCCCAGTTGCTCCGGGGCATGTGGGATCTTCCCGGACCAGGGCTCAAACCCATGTCCCCTGCATTGGCAGGCAGACTCTCAACCACTGCGCCACCAGGGAAGCACACGATATTTGTTTCTCTCTTTCTGACTTACTTCACTCTGTATGACAGTCTCTGGGTCCATCCACATCTCTACAGATGACCCAGTTTTGTTCCTTTTTATGGCTAATACATCCATTAAGTTCTGATATGTTGTGTTTTTGTGTTCATTCATCTCAAATTATTTTCTAATTTCTCTTGCGATTTCATCTTTGACCCATTGGTTAAGAACGTGTGTTGTTTAATTTGTGAATTTTCTAGTTTTCCTTCTGTCACTGATTTCTAGTTTCATTCCATTGTGGACAGAGGAGATACTTTGTAAGATATCAGTCTTTTGAAATTTATTAAAACCAGTTTTGGTCTCTCATAGAGAATGTTCCATGTACACTTGATAAAAATATATACTCTGGTGTTTAGAGTACTGTCTGTCAGTGTTTGTAGTGTTATTCAAGTTCCCTGTTTGTTTATTGCTTTTATTTTATTTATTTATTTGGTTGCATTGGGTCTTAGTTGTGGCAGGAGGGCTCCTTAGTTGTGGCATGCAAACTCTAAGTTGTAGCATGCATGTGGGATCTAGTTCCCTGACCAGGGATCAAATCTGGGCCCCCTGCATTGGGAGCATGGAGTCTTAACCACTGTGCCACCAGGGAAGTCCCTGTTTATTGCTTTTCTGTTTTGTTATTATTCATTATTGAAAGTGGGTTATTGAAGTCTCTATTATTGCAGAACTGTCTATCCTTTCAGTTCTGTCAGTTTTTGCTTTACATATTTTGGGGCTCTCTTGGTAGATGCATGTATGTTTATAATTGTTTTATCTTTTTGCTGGATTGAACCTTTTATCAATATATAATCTCCTTTGTCTCTGATAACCTTTTTTGACTTTGTTTTGCATAATAATAATATAGTCATCTTAGCTGTATTTTGATTACTATTTGCTTGGAATACCCTTTTCAGTTCTGTTAATTTCAATGTCTTTGAATCTAAAAGGAATCTCTTCTAGACAGCATATGGATGAATATTGTTTTTTTTTTCAACCCACCAGTGTCTGCCTTTTAAGAGGAGAGTTTAAGCCATTTACATTTAAAGTTCTTACTGCTAAGTAGGGAATGCTTCTGCCATTTAGGTATTTGTTTTCTGTGTGTCCCAAATGTCTTTTCCCCCTGAATTCCTCCATTATTGCCTTTTTTGAAATTTTGTAATGTAACTATTTTGATATCCTTTCCTATTCTGTATACTTTTAAGTTTTGTTTTGTTTTGTTTTTTTTTAGTGGTTCTCTTGGGGGTTACAATTAACATCTTAAATATATAACAACCTCATTTGAATAATACCAATTTAGTTTCAGTAGTGTACAAATACTCTGCTTCTATACTTCTCTGTCCATCCCCCTTTATATTCTTATTGTCACAGGTTACATCTTTATATGTGTGCCCATTGTGGTATCACTTTATATTTTGTTCATTTTTCTTTTGAATCATATAAGGAAAAAAGAGGAGTCACATACCAAAGGTGCAGTCAGCCCTTTGTATTTCTAGGTTCTGCAACCAGTCCTCTGTGGATACCAAGGGACAACTGTACAATAATATTTTTTTAATTTACCTATGTAATTACCAGTGTTCTTTATTTCTTCTTATGGCTTTGATTGTTTGGTGTCTTTTCATTTCACCTTGAACAACTCCCGTTAGCATTTCTTGAAGGGTAGGTGTACTGATTACCTTTTATCATTTTGTTTATACATCTTTTTCCTGATCGCTATTAGGTTTGTCCATGGTTTTCATTAGCTTATTGAGTATACTTAAGATAGTTGATTTAACGTCTTTGGCCAGTAATTCTAATGTCTGAGCTTCCTCAGGATGGTTTCTATCAAATTCTGTTTTTCCTGTGAATGGACCATAGTTTTTGTTTCCTCGTGTGTTTTGTAATTTTTTTTGAGAATTAGACATGCCAAGGTAGTGTAAAGTGTTAACTCTGGAAATCTGATTCTCCTGCTCCTCATATATTACTGATTTTTTGCTTGTTGAGGGCTATAGCTGTTCATTTGTGACTTTTCCAAATTATTTTCGCAAAATATATATTCCTTGTTGTTTATGGTCACTGAAATTTCTGTTCCATTATCTCTGCATTTGGCATGTGACCTAAAAAAGATTTCCATAAATGTCTGGCTCTGAATAGGGTAGTACTGGTGGCAAAGGATTTTGTCCTTTTAAGTCAGTCACCAGTGCTGCTGTGAATCAAAACTAAGGCAAGCATGGGCACTGATTTCTCAGGAATCCACCAGACCAACCACAGTGCACCCTCAATTTTTGGAGAACAAAGTCCCCACTACATGCCTTGGCACCAGCCAGCCACTCCAGGAACACAAGCTACTGAGGGGCAGGGTTGGTAGCTACTTTTATATACTGCTCACTTAGAAAAGATCAGCAGCCTCTCCTTTTGTCAAGCACTCACCTAGTTATAAGTGTACAAGCACTCTTTCTTGCTTAATTATTGATGCAGTGGAGGTACCTACGCATAGAGCCTATTCTGCTGTTATACCACTGTTTTTCTGTTTATATATGCAATTATAACTTTAGGATAATACCCTAGAACTAAATTATCTGTATCGAAGAGTATATCCATTTACTTATTAGGTAGAACCAATTTACACTCTTACAGTATTTTTTTTTTTAATTTATTTATTTTATTTATTTACTTTTGGCTGTGTTGAGTCTTCATTGCTGCATGGGGGCTTTCTCCAGTTGCGGTGAGCGGGGGCTACTCTTGGTTGTGGTGCACGGGCTTCTCATTGTGGTGGCTTCTCTTGTTGCGGAGCACAGGCTCTAGGTGCACGGGCTTCAGTAGTCGTGGCTCGCGGGCTCTAGAGCACAGACTCAGTAGCTATGGTGCATGGGCTTAGTTGTTCCACGGCATGTGGGATCTTCCAGGACCAGGGCTCAAACCCGTGTCCCCTGCATTGGCAGGCGGATTCTTAACCACTGTGCCACCAGGGAAGTCCCTACAGTATTTTCTATTTCTTTAAAATTTCCTGTAGTTGATTCTCTGATTTTCCAACTTTTTTTTTTTGGCCACACTACACATGTGGGATCTTAGTTCCCTGACCAGGGATTGAACCTGTGCCCCCTGCAGTGGAAACATGGAGTCTTAACCAATGGACTGCCAGGGAAGTCCCCATGACTATTTTTCTGTGAAGATTTTCTTATTGATTTGTATGAGTTCTTAGAGGAGCTTAATCTTCTTGTCAAATTAACTATTTGTATTGTTACTATGTTTGTGGTATTTGTGTGGAAATCCATTTTGTTGCAGCAAGATTACAAGATTGATATTTTTCTTTATGCCTTTGGATTTGAATGTAGTTTTGCTAGGCCCTCTCTAAGAAAAATTTTCTTTTTTAATCAACATTCTTATAGTTTACATACAATAAAATGTACTTATTTGAAGCATACATTTTTATTAGTTTTTGCAAATTTATGCACTGTTGTTTTCTCAGTCAGTCTCCCCTCATCAACATCCAGTGTTGGCAATTATTGATCTGCTTTTTGCTGCTATAGGTTTGTTTTCTTCTGTAGTTTCATATGAATGAAACCACACAGTATATTCTCTTTTGTACCTGACTTCTTTCACTTGCCATAATTATTTTTAGTAAACCGTATTGTAGCATGTATTGGTAGTACACCCTTTTTTATTGCCAAGTAGTATTCCAGTGTAGGAATATACAGGCATACCTTGGAGCTATGGAGGGTTCAGTTTCAGACCACTGCAGTAAGGCAAGTCACACGAATTTTTTGGTTTCCCAGTGCATGTAAAAGTTACATTTACACTCTACTGGAATCTGTGAAGTGTGCAATAGCATTATGTCAAAAAATGTACATACCTTAATTTCAAAATACTTTATTGCTAAAAAAAAGTGGCAGTCATCATCCATGTCTTCAACCAGTTGTAATCTTTTTGCTGGTGGGGGATCTTGCCTTGATGTTGATAGCTGCTGATGGATCAGGATGGTGGTGGCTGAAGGTAGGGGTGGCCATGGCAGTTTCTTAAAATAGGACAACAGTGAAGTTTGCTGTATCAATTCTGTCCTTTCACAAACCATTTCTCTGTTGCACACAGTGCTGTTGGTAGCATTTTATCCACAGTAGAACCTCTTTTAAAATTGGAGTCAGTCCTCTCAAGCCCTGCCACTGCCTTAACAACTAAGTTTATGTAATATTCTAAATCCTTTGTTGTCATTTCAACAGTCTTCCCAGCATCTTCATCAGAAGGAGATTCTATCTCAAGAAACCACTTTCTTTCCTCATCTATAAGAAGTAACTCCTCATCTGTTTAAGTTTCATCATGAGATGGTAGCAATTCAGTCCCATCTTCAGGCTCTACTTCTAATTCTAGTTCTCTTGCTATTTCCACTGCATCTTCAGTTACTTCTTACACTGAAGTCTTGAACTGCTCAGTTATCCATGAAGGTTGGAATCAACTTCTTCTAAACTCCTATTCATGTTGGTATTTTGTCTTCTTTCCATGAATCATGAATGAACTTAATGGTGTCTAGAATGGGTGAATCCATTCCAGAGGTTTTTGATTGACTTTGCCCAGACCCGTCATCCACGGCAGCTACTATATAGCCTTACGAAATCTATTTCTTAAATAATAAGACTTGAAAGTCGAAATTACTCCTTGATCCATGGGCTGCAGAGTGGAAGCTGTGTTAGCAGGCATGAAAACAACGTGAATCTTAACGTGCATCTCCATTAGAGCTCTTGGGTGACCAGGTGCATTGTCAGTGAGCAGTAATATTTTGAAAGGAATCTTTTTTTCTGAGCAGTAGTTCTCAATAGTAGGCCTAAAATATTTAGTAAACCATGTTGTCAGCAGTTGTGCTATCATCTGAGCTTTGTTGTTTCATTCACAGAACACAGGTAGAGTAGATTTAGCATAATTCTGAAGGGCCAAAGGATTTTTGGAATGGCTAATGAGCATTGGTTTCAACTTAAAGTCACCAGCTGCATTAGCCCATAACAAGAGAGTCAGCCTGTCCTTTGAAGCTTTGAAGCCTTGAGGCCAGGCATTGGCTTATCCTCTCTAGCTATGAAAGTCCTAGATGGCATCTTCTTCCAATATAAAGCTGTTTTGTCTACGCTGAAAATCTTCATTACTTATTTTAGCTAGATCTGCTGAATAATTTGTTGCAGCTTCTACATCAGCACTTGCTGCTTCATCTTGTACTTTGATGTTGTGGAGACGTCTTCTTTCCTTAAACCTCATGAACCAACCTCTGCTAGCTTCAGACTTTTCTTCTGCAGCTTCCTCACCTCTCTCAGCGTTCATAGAATTGAAGAGAGAGTCTTGCTCTGGATTAGGCTTATGCTTAAGGGAATGTTGTGACTGGTTTGGTCATCTATCCAGATCACTAAAACTTTCCCACATCAGCAATAAGGCTGTTTGGCTTTCTTAGCATTCGTGTGTTCACTGCAGTAGTCCTTCTCATTTCTTTCAAGAACTTTTTCTTTGCATGCAAGACTTGGCTTAACTGTTTGGCACAAGAGGCCTAGCTTTCAGCCTGTCTTGACTTTTGACATGCCTTCCTCACTAAGCTTAATCATTTCTAGTTTTTGATTTAAAGTGAGAGATATGTGACTCTTTCTTTCACTTGAATACTTAGAGGCCATTTTAGGGCCAAGTTGGCCCAGTTTCAATATTGTTGTGTCTCAGGGAATAGGGTGGCCCAAGGAGAGATAGAGAACGGGAGAACTGCCCATTGGTGGAGTCAGAAACACATCTGTTGATTAAGTTCATTGCCTTATATGGGCATGCTTTGTGGTGTCGCAAAACAATTACATTAGTAACATCAAAGATCACAGATCACCATAACAAAGATAATAATTTTGACAAAGTGAGAAATATTGCGAGAATTACCAAAATGTCATACAGAGACACAAAGTTATTAAATGCTGTTGATATAAAAATATTGGACAGTATTTTGTACACTTGAAACCAATAAAATACTGTGTGGGGACTTCCTGGGTGGCACAGTGGTTAAGAATCCACCTGCCAGTGATGGGGACATGGGTTCGAGCCCAGGTCTGGGAAGATCCCACATGCTGTGGAGCAACTAAGCCCATGTGCCACAACTGCTGAGCCTGTGCTCTAGAGCCAGCGAGCCATAACTTCTGAGCCTGTGTGCTGCAGCTACTGAAGTCCGCGTGCCTAGAGCCTGTGCCCTGCAACAAGAGAAGCCACCACAATGACAAGCCCACGCACTGCAATGAAGAGTAGCTCCCGCTTGCTGCAACTAGAGAAAGCCTACATGCAGGAACAAAGACTTGACGCAGCCAAAAAAAATTATAATAATAATAAATAAATACATAAAAAATGTTTTTAACTGCAATATTTGGGAAATACAATAAAGCAAAGCGCAATAAAATACAGTATGCCTGTAGTGTGATTTGATTATCTAGTCACTTGTTCTTAGACATCTTCGTTCTTTCCATACATCTGTTTTAGTTAACTGTCTTTTTAAATCTTTTTTGTATCTTTAAAAATTTGGTTGTTAGTCTGATTATTGATTTGTAAGCGTTCCTTATGTATTCTGGTTACAAGTTTTTTGTCAGATGTGTATTACAAATATATTACAAATATATTTGCCCTAGTTTGTGAATTGCCTTTTGCTTTCTTAACAGTGTATATTAAAGAGTAGACTTTTAATTTTGATGAAGTCTGTTTAATCTCCTTTTTCTTTTAGGGTTCATTATTTTTGTCTTCTCTAAAATCAACCCCTCCTATGTCATGAGTATTTTTTTTCATGATTTCTTCTAGAAGTATTATAGTTTTAGTATTTATATTTATGTCTTATGATCTATATCAAGTTACTTTGTGTTTTTTGGAAGGAAAAGTCAAGATTCTTTTTTTAAAAGAAGTATAATACTTGTTCCAGCACCATTTGTTGAAGACTATTCCTTTGTTGGCTATTAAAGCATATATGTGCTTGGGTCTATTTCTAGACTATGTTCTTTTCTGTTGATCTGTGTTTGTCCCTTAAGTCAGTTCCCTGCTGTTTTGATTACTGTAGCTTTATAATAAGTTACAAAATCAGATAATATGTAAGTTCTCAAAGTTGTTTTGATTTTCCAAAATTATTTTTGGTATTCCAAGTCATTAACATTTTCATATAAATTTTCAAATCAGTGTGTCTATTTTACAAAAATATTTGCTGGTATTTTGGTTGGGATTGCATTGACACTATACATTAATTTGAGAGGATTGCCACCTTATTAATATCGAGTCCTCTAACATGGTATCTCCATTTATCTAGGCTTTTCGTTTCTCTCCTCATTGCTTTGTAGTTTTCGGCGTACGTGTCTTAAACGTATTTTGTTAAATGTATTAACAAGGTAAATGTACTTTTTTTGTGTTTGGGCCTTTTAAATCATTTGTATATTCATTACAGTAATGTATTCTACCCTACCTAATACAGAATCTCTTTCCTGAATCCATAAAGCATATTGTATTGAATGTAAACACTCCTTGCAGCATATTAACATGATTTCTTTACTACTTGCTCTTTGATGAAGTAAATTAACTTAATACATACTGATTTCTGTTTTATAGTACAGCATATACAAATACAAAATATAAATATTAGTAATTCTTTTCTTAACCTAAGAAAGATTTTTTTAATGGAGAGTTATTTATTTTAAAGTAGTTTAAAATCTGATGTGAAATTAGATTCTGACAATTTTTTTTAATAAAATGGCTTTAAATGCTTAAACTCCAATTTAGACCTATCATTTTTCTTAGATTTTATCTATTTTATGTAAAGATGCTTTTGCATGTGTTTTCCTCTAAATCATAGTTATTTACGTTTTTCACAAAAATTTAAAATAGTTATAAAAGCTATTATACCATAGTGCTGTATTTTATTATAGTATCTTTGTGCCCAATTAATTGGAAAATTATAGTGTTCGTGATTCAAAAATTAATAAAAATCACCCATGATAATTTGGGAGAGCTCTCACTCTTGTGCAGTGGACATCCAAGGTCAAGGGTCCTTGCAGACTTTGGCCTAGAGATATGCTTGTGAAGGAGTCCAATGAAACATTTATTGTGTGTGCTAATAAGTTGCTTCACATTTTATCTTGTTTCTCTTGTAAATAAGCAAGAACGCTTTTTTTTTTTCTTTTCTTTTTTTTTGCGGTACGCGGGCCTGTCACTGCTGTGGCCTCTCCGGTTGCGGAACACAGGCTCTGGACACGCAGGCTCAGCGGCCATGGCTCACGGGCCCAGCCGCTCCGCGGCATGTGGGGTCCTCTCGGACCGGGGCACGAACCCGTGTCCCCTACATTGCCAGGCGGACTCTCAACCACTGCGCTACCAGGGAAGCCCGAGAACGCATTTTTTATTGCTCTTCCTCCATAGATCAGTTCTACCTGGTATTAGTTCCTTTCAGGCTAAAGAACTTCCTTTGATGTTATTTAACAGTGTCCACCAGGGATGAATTTTCTTAGTTTCTCCTCATCTAAAGCTGTCTTGTATTTCACACTCATTTTTGATGGGTACAGAATTCTGTACATTGATACATGTACATGGATACAGAATTCTGGGTTGATAGTTTTAATTTTTTTCCTTCTTTTAAGATTGCATTGTTTTCTGGCTTCTGTTCTTTCTAGTGAGTCATTCTTGTAATATATGTAGTTTTTCTCCACCTGCCGCCAAGATATTTTTTGTTTTGTTTTCTCTTTGGTTTTCAGTAGGTTGACTCTAATGTGTCTAGCTATGGTTTTCTATTTATACTGCTTGGGGTGTTCTGAACTTATTGTTTGTAAATTGATGTTTTTCACCAAATTGGGGGAATTTCAACCTCTAGTTTTTCAAAAAATTTTCTGCCTCACTTTCTCCTCTCCTTTTGAGACTTCAGTTACACATACGTAGTATTGCTTGATTCACTGCGATTCTGTTTTTCTTCCATCTCTTTCTTCTTCAGATTGAATACTTTCTGTGGACTTGAATTCATCTTCAAGTTGGGTTCTAGCATTTCTATTTTAAACAATATATTCCTTCTCTGCTGAGATTTCCCCTTTTATTCAGTTTTTAAGAACATTATTTCCCTTTTATCCATAGCATATTTATTTGGTTTTAATAGATTGATTAGTAGAGCATGGCTCTTCTTGTTTCATCTTAATCCCACCTACTTCCCGATGTCCCCAGGTTTTTTGAAGCAAATTTGAAACTTAATTTCATCTGTATGTAAATAAACTAATACTGGTATCTCTAAAAGAAAGGGATTAAAAAAAATAGCCACACTACTATCACACTTTTTGAAAAATAAACGATAATTTCTTAAACATCAGGCACTGTTCACATTTTCCTGATTCATATTTTTTCTTTCTCTTTTTTCTTTTTTAAAATTTATGATTTGGGGAATTGCCTGGTAGTCCAGTGGTTCGGACTCGGCATTCTCACTGCTGGGGCCCCAGGTTCGATCCCTGGTCAGGGAACTAAGATCCCACAAGCTGCGGGGAGTGGCAAAATAATAATAATAAAAAATATAAAATACAATTTATGATTTTGTCCTCTGCCTCTTTAGTTTTACTTTTGGAAGTATGTTTTTGAAATCACTGTTATTTGTCTTACAAAGTTTCTCACATTATACATTTCATTAGCTATGTGTTTTTTTATTGTGTTAAAATACACATACATAAAATTTACCATCTTAACGATTTTAAATTTTAATTTCATTTATCAGTGCCGTAATATTAAATACATTCACGTTGTTGTGCAGCCATCACCACCATCCATTCTCATAACTCTTTTCTTGTAAAATTGAAACTCTGCCTATTAAACAGTAACTCTCCACTTTCCCCTCCTTCAGCCCATACTTTCTTTGATTTTTGACCATTTACCTCATATAAATGGAATCATATAGTATTTGTCTCCTTGTGACTTGCTTATTTCACTTTAATATGGTGTCTTCAAGGTTCATCCATGTAGCATATCGCAGAATTTCCCTCCTTTCTAAGGCTGAATAATCCATTGTATGTATATACAACAATTCGTTTATCCATTCATCTATTGATGGACACTTGGGTTTGCTTCCACATTTTAGCTTTTGTGAATAAGGCTGCTATGAACATCGGTATACAGATTTCTCTTCAAGATTCTGCTTTTAATTCTTTTGCATATATACCCAGAAGTGGAATTGCTGGGTCATATGGTAATTCTATTTTTAATTTTTCGAGGGACCTCCATACTGTTTTCCACAATGGCTATACCACTTTATATTCCCACCAACAGTGCACAAGGGTTCCAGTTTCTCCACATCCTCTCCAACATTTGGCTGTTTTCTGTTTCTTGATAGTAGCTCTTTTAATGAATGTGATGTGATATCTCTTCGTGGTTTTAATTGCATTTCTTCAATGATTAGTGATATTGAGCATCTCTTCGCCTACTTATTGGCCACTTATATATCTTCTTTAGAGAAATACCTATTCAAGTTCTCTGCCCACTTTTGAATTGACTAGTTATACTTTTTTGTTTTAAAAACGAGCTCTTTTTTTAATAAGTTTTTTTTTAATATAAATTTATTTATTTTTGGCTGCGTTGGGTCTTCATTGCTGCGCGTGGAGTTTCTCTAGTTGCAGTGAGTGGGGGCTACTCTTCGTTGCGGTGCGCGGGCTTCTCATTACGGTTGTTTCTCTTGTTGCGGTGCATGGGCTTCAGTAGTTGTGGCTCGCGGGCTCTAGAGCACAGGCTCAGTAGCTGTGGTGCATGGGCTTAGTTGTTCCACAGCATGTGGGATCTTCCAGGACCAGGGCACGAACCCATGTCCCCTGCATTGGCAGGTGGATTCTTAACCACTGTGCCACCAGGGAAGTCCCAAGTTGTATTCTTGAGTGTAGTTTAACACGATCCTCTGACCTCTGTATTTTATGCAAATTGGTAGCTAGATCTAGAGGCTTAATCAGAATTAGATTTTATTTTGGAGCAGCAAAGAGAACAAAAACATGTAGTATATGTCTTCGTGTGTCTCTCTTATACTAGCTGCTGCTGATCATTGACTAGATATATTGATTTGTTAATGGTTGCAAAGTGGTACTATTTCTGTGCTTTTTTCCATTTATTATTTGAAACACTTCCATAAAGAAAAGCTTTCCTTCATCTTCATTACCCTGAGGTACAGCTCATATATGCAATGTGTGATAAATGCTTGGTTCTAGCTTTTACTACCAGTTTTCAAAATAATGTGTCGGTTCCCTGGCAACCTTCAAAAACGACCATTCAGATATTTTTTGGTTTTGAATATTTAAACATATTTGGTGTGTTCATTGTCCTTACTGATGAAGTATGGCCTCTTTGAGTCCTTTTGTAATGGTAATTTTCAATGTTCCTTGCTCTCTAGTGTGACAAGATGTTCCAGGCTCTTGTACATTTTGTGTCAAAAGGCTCTGGAGTTGCCATGTTACTTTTATGGGAAAGTAATGTTTTGCAGTCCACTGGTTAGGCACAAGGAGTGCTTCTGGCTAATTGTTTGGTTGTTATTTCTAAGCCTTTTCTTTGAACAGAGCTATTAAATACTTTTTTATAAATGACAATATATATCATGAGTTTATATAGATGCTTTCGATTTAAATTCAGGCTACATGGTTTTTACTTCTTCAGTTGCTGTCTGCATCTCTTTTCTCCCACGTGAAAATCTCAGATGTCAGTGACCCCAATATATAATTTATGATTTGCTATATCCAAAATCACAGACAGAAGTCTTAGAATAAAAATACCAAAAGTCATTTAGAGTTTCTCTGTGTTATTCCTCTAGTTGGATACACATTTAGGTTCATTTTGCATTGAACTTTTACAAACTGATTTTTTAAAATTTTATTCAATGTGTGCATGGCTTAAAAGTAAAATATCTAAAGCAGTATATTAAATTCATATTCACGTGTCTGTGTGTATGAATGCAAGTATATCTTCATATCCACATCTAACTTATCTAAACAACACCTTACTATACATACCTTTCTCCTTGCATTGCCTCTTTTTTTTTTTAAATAGTATTTTCTAGAAATCACTCCATTATAATATTTAGAGCAGTTCCTCAGGTTTCTTTCTTTTTTTGTTTTTTCTTACATCTGATAATTGTGTGGATATACCACGTTGTTTTCAATCATTGATGGACTGTTGGGTTGTCTCGTGTGTGTGAGCGTGTGTGTGGGAGAGATGTGGGTCTGAGCCCCCTCACCCCCCACGTCCCCCCACTTCCTATCATAGTAAGTGTCAGTGAATAGCCGTATGCATCATTTTTTTAAAAACCTCTTTTTGGTCTGTGTGTATGCAGTAAATTTCCTAGAAGTGGGGTTGATAAGAATATGATAATATGCATATGTGATATTTTGGAAGACATTGCTGAATTTTCCTTTTTAAGGGTTGTGTTGTTTTGAATGCCCATTATCAATGTATCAGAGTACCTGTTTTGCCACAGCCTTATCAATAGAGTATGTTGTCAAATTTTTAGACTTTTTCCAATTTTATAAGTGAGAAATGTTAATCCCATTTTAATTGCATTTCTCTTATGAGCAAGGTCAAGCATCTTTTCATATAAGAGCCATTTGCCTTTCTTTTCCCCCTTCTGATAAGTTGCAGTTAGTTTTAATATTTTGACATTCACGGTTTTACTTTGTTTATTGTGTTAATTGTATTTGCCATGTAAAAGTTTTTAAAAGTACAGCTATCAATCATTTCCTTTTCTCTTGCTCTACTAACTCTATAGTACATGGAAATAATGTCATGGAAAATATGATCCAAATGTAAATTAAATGTATTTGTGAAAATATACACTTTATCCTTTGTGATTATATCCTTTGTGTTCTTGCTTCTAGGCAAGGATAAAAGCCATCAATACGTTTTTTGCTAAGAATGGTTATCGATTAATGGATTCTAGTATGTATAGTCCGCCCATTCAAACTCAAGCACAGTATGCCTCACCGGTCTTTATGCAGCCTGTATATAATCCTCACCAACAGTACTCTGTTTATAGTATTGTGCCTCAGTCTTGGTCTCCAAATCCCACACCTTACTTTGAAACACCACTGGTAAGTGAGATCCTTACAGAATAATACAATTTTTTCACTGAAGCTGAAATTTGAAGAAATCAGCTAGAATTAGAGTTCATGTTTTATTTTGTTTTGTGTTGATATTGGTTACTTTCTGGCTTTTAAATGGTGATAAGGATATTTAATCCCCCATATCAAATATATGCATATGACTAAGTCTAAGAGTTGAGCTATTGGTTCCTATCATTTTATTCTTTAAATGTTGCTGAGTAAATTAATAGACTGGAAAAATCCTGAATGATTTAAAATGATTTTAGTTTTGTGAAACTTTTTCAGAGAGAAATATTCTTTATTAAGTGTTGAACCAGTTGTTCCTTGTTCTGTAATTCAAGTGATAACTTGGAGTGAGTATTGCAAATGTTTAAAATTATTTTTGGCTTATCAAAGAAATTGATGCTAGGTTAGTTCATCAGAAGTTTCTTATGACCTTCACACCAGATTTTTGTCTTTACTATGAATAGCTTTTAAACATTAAAATTTTCTTTTAGGCTCCTTTTCCCAATGGTAGTTTTGTGAATGGCTTTAATTCACCAGGATCTTATAAAACAAATGCTGCTGCTGCTGCTGCTGCTGCTGCTGTGAATATGGGTCGACCATTCCAAAAAAATCGGTAAGATAAAAAACGATAGTTGGAATTTATTTATTTATTTTTAAATTTATTTAAGTTATTTTATTTTTGGCTGTGTTGGGTCTTCAGTTGCTGTGCGCAGGTTTTCTCTAGTTGCGGCAAACGGGGACTACTCTTTGTTGTGGTGCACAGGCTTCTCATTGAGTGGCTCCTCTTGTTGCAGAGCACAGGCTCTAGGCGCGCGGGCTTCAGTAGTGGTGGCACTCGGGCTCAGTAGTTGTGGAGCACAGGCTTAGTTGCTCTGCGGCATGTGGGATCTTCCTGGACCAGGGCACGAACCTGTGTCCCCTGCATTGGCAGCAGGATTCTTAACCACTGCACCACCAGGGAAGCCATGTACTCACTTTAACTGACACAATTGGTTAAAGCATTTGAATATCTTTTTTTTTTTTTCCCTGCCTTGCGGCCTGTGGGATCTTAGTTCCCTGACTGAGTTCCCCAGATCAAACCCTGGGCCCACGGCAGTGAAAGCACCAGGTCCTAACCACTGGACTGCCAGGGGATTCCCTGAAGATCATTTTTAAGTGTACAGAAAATTTTACTACATATACACATTCTTTAATTGCTTTATGAAGTTTCGAATGAGAACTCTTCGTATTGTAAGAATGAAGGATTCTTTATAAACAAAAGATTACTTGTGCTCTTGTAGATGACCCTTAGTTTGGTGATACAGTAATAACAGCAAAATTGAAGTATTGCTAGGACATATGAGTAGAAGTACAGTGAGCTTTAAAAACACACACTGTCCTCTAACCTCCATCCTGTTGTTCCAAAAAGATTAATTTCCATGTGCACACAGAGACAGTAATGTTTAAATCTGGAAAGACCTTTGTTATGATGTAGTTTTAATTCATTTTACAGATGAATTGAAGAAAGTGAAAGTTGAAGAGGATGAATACCTTGCTAGGGTTACATGGCTTTTTATCATCAGCAGACCTGAGATTAGCACATTTTCTTTTCTTCTACTATAGCTAGTAAAGTTTTTTTCTTAAAAATAATTGAGTTAATGGGCTTCCCTGGTGGCGCAGTGGTTGAGAGTCCGCCTGCCGATGCAGGGGACACGGGTTTGTGCCCTGGTCTGGGAAGATCCCACGTGCCGCGGAGCAGCTGGGCCCGTGAGCCATGGCCGCTGAGCCTGCACGTCCGGAGCCTGCGCTCCGCAACGGGAGAGGCCACAACAGTGATAGGCCCGCGAACCCCCCAAAAAAATAATAATAATAATTGAGTTAATACAAATGACAGTTTATAACTTCCCTTGTGAGGAGATACAGATTTCTCATGATTAGAAATAGTAGCTTTGTAAAAATATGTATCTGTTGATTTCACGTTTCTTTGAAGAGGTGAATTTTGCTTTAAACAGTTACGTCTACATGAAGTAGACGTCTTGGTTATAAGAGACTAAAAACAATTTTTAATAACAAAAAGTATTGGTGTTTGCAAATGCTTGACTTAAAAATACATTAAGTGGGCTTATGGTATTCCTTTATTGTCACTTGAGAGCACTGCTGTGCTTTCAAGAGGTAAAAAAAGAGATAAAAATACAATAAGAGGTAAAAATACAATAAGAAAGCCAAGAATGACAGTCAAGTCATTCTTGCTTTTTAAAAAAGTATATTTATTTATTTACTTACTTGGTTGGTTGGTTGGTTGAATGGATGGATGGATGGATGGATCCGGTCTTAGTTTTGGGAGGTGGGCTCCTTGGTTGCAGGAGGTGGGCGCCTCAGTTGCGGCGTGCATGTGGGATCCAGTTCCCTGAGGAGGGATCGATACTAAGCCCCTTGCATTGGGAGCGCAGGGTCTTAACCACTGCGCCACCAGGGAAGTCCCAAGTCATTCTTGCTTATAAGGATATATATCTGGTTTTGAAGATACAGGATAGGTTTAGTATAATTTTGCTTGTTATTCAAAACTACTTGTGTACAGTTTTTTGCGTTTGTTTGACCAGTACAGGTTGTTGTTAATTTTTAGTCACAGAAATAATACACGAATACTTCCTTATAAAAATGGAGATATTGCAGATGAACTAGAACCTTTTGACCACCAACCCAAATCCTTGCTTCCTTCTTACTTCTAAGAAGTGACCACTGCCAGGCCTTTATTTTTATTTATTTATCAGTCAAGAGCAGTTTATTACATTAACCTTGTAACAGCCCAGTGATGATCACTAGACCTACTTAGAGAGAATAGGACTAACTTTCAGAAGTCTGGGCAATTTTCTACCTTTCATACTTTATCTTTCTGTCATTTTCCTTCTTCCTTTACATCTTTTATCACTTCTTTCTTTCATCATCCTTTTTTCTTTTGCCAAGACTGCGATTGTTAAGTCCCTCTCTGTGAAGGGTAAGATTATGAGATCTGAGGGCTGTTAAACCTAATAACTTGTTTACTGGGTGTATTGAAATGCAATGAGAGAATTTCAGTGAGGGATAGTTTCTGAACAGATACATAAACAGCAATATCTACCTCATGAGGTCATTTTCAGATATGATGGATAATGTAAATTAGTTTGTGTTAGTTGACATACTGTAAATTTCATTGCTATTCAGAAACTATTTTGTAACGCATAAGTAATTATCTGGAAAAGTATTGTATATGAGACTTAGCCCAACATTATAGCCTAATTTTTATGTTTAAGTTTTAGTAGTAGTAATCTAATTTGTTATACTCTCTAAAGAGTAGTTAGTAGGATAGCTGGAGATGCTATTGGAATTAATGTTTAATTGTTCATAATTATGAGGTTTAAAATCCCTATTCAAAGAACCAGGAATTTACAGTGTGTTATTAATATTATAAATTTGTAACTATGAAAATAGACTGTAAAAAAATGGAGTATATAAACTGCAAGCAAGGGGCTAAATAGAGATCTAATACTTCCTTTTTTAATCTCCTGTAGAGCCAGGGTCCTCAGTTTCTTGGGCTTACTTTAGATGTTTTCACTATTGATTAAACTGCATCCTCTCTCCTTTACCCTGCCTTAGCTTCATCTGCTTACAAATTGTTAAGAGAGTTGGGTACTTATACCCATCATCCAAGGTAAAAGCTACTTTTGTTAGATGTAGGTGGTTTTTGTTTTTGTTTTGTTTTGCTTTGTTTGTCTTTGGTTTGGTTTGTTTTTTTGTTTTTTACCAGATTCCATACCTTAATTCATGAAGTCATGCCAGGCTATTAGTTGCGTTATATTTTCCTAGTTTTTTGGTCTCACATCTTTGTTGGATCTTTGAACAACTGATTTCATTTGGAGAGGGATGCTTAGTAGGAAGCTGGGATTTTAATATATTCCACTGTTCCTTTAAAAAAAAATTATCAGTCCCCTAAAGAGTTTTTTTAGACTTTTCCCCCAATTCCCCCATATGAAAATTTAATAATAGAGATTATTGTATATCTATTTGTGTAATGTATGCCAGTTCTTACTCCCTTTGTGGGTATTGTTGCCCCATTGAGAATGTATGGCATAGACTCAATAAGCTTCCAGCCTGGCTGATTTAGATGTATCAGAACTGCAGTTCGTGTTAAAGAAATTAGCTAAAATCCTAGTTATATCCTAAATTTGGGGGTAGAAGTAGCCTTATCTTGAAGAACTTTGGATCACCTCCCAAATCTCTCCAAACAGCTTTTTTTTAATGTAAAAATTCTTTGCCTTTTAAAAATAATATGTCTGAGACATTAAAGGGTTTACATTTTTACAACACAATGCTTCTGTGTCCAACCCAGTTTATGGAAAATCAGAATAGAGCAGAAGGCAATTTTTAACTTGGCCTGTTAAGAGTCTCTACCATTAAGAGAAAATATTTTCCATTTTAATTTATCCTTTCACGTATATGGTCTTATATTTCTTATAGTGTGAAGCCTCATTTTAGGTCAAGTGGTTCAGAACACTCAACAGAGGGCTCTGTGTCATTGGGGGATGGACCATTGAACAGATCTGGTTCAAGGAACTTTCCAACTGAACGACATAACCCTACAGTAACAGGGCACCAGGAGCAAAGCTACCTTCCAAAAGAGACTCCCACTTTGCAGATGGAACAGAATGGGGACTATGGTAGGGGCAGGTAAGGAAATATGGTAATAAATATGGAAATAAGGTATATGAAAATTCTTTAATCATAATATGAATGTTTGAAGACCATGATCTAGTGATTTTTAAATTTAATTATTGGTATATAGTTATGCTAAATACTTTATTCATGTAATATGTGTTACTAGTTTTTCATAATTAAGAAATTCAGAATGCCCATATAGCTCTGAGTCAGAGGTTTATAAAAGTTATTCTGAAGTTCTTTACAGTTCACTAAGGAAAGATTAGCTTAGAAAGATAAGATTCCATCTGCATCATAGTTTTAATTTCTAGCAACATCTAAACTGTGGGAATGGAGTTATATGTTATCTACCCTTCCTAAACAAAACAAAAAAAATGAACCCTAATATGCTCCTGATTTGGAGGGAGCACTGCTAATAAAAATGGGCCCAGCTTACTTAGTGGTGGTGGTGGTAGTAGGTGAAGTTTTTGGTAGATTAGCTCAGGATCTCTTCAGAAGAAAATATATCTTTTAATAATAAAGGAGATTTAGGAAGTATAGATACTTAAAATAGAAGTTCACCCATCTTTGATAGAATGTATACATTTGAAGAAACTTATGAGTTGTCCCTCCCACCTGCTTCCCCACCCCCACTCCCTTTTGTCATTGTTTAAAGGAGAACTCTCTTCAGAGGTCGAAGACGTCGGGAAGATGAAAGGATCCCAGTAAGTTTTGTTTTTTTTTTAACCTTTAATTACATACGTTCAATTTTTTTTTTTCTTCTGTGATTTACTATGGCGTTGACTTCTGGTGTATCTTTCCGGGTTTTTGTTTTATTGATTATAATATTGATTATAATTAGAGCCTGTTCTTACCCTGAAATATCCACCATCACCACTACCCCTCACCCTTAAAGCACACACATAGTTAGAGCTTTGACCTGTGTTGCTCACTTTAAAAAAAAAATTACTTGAATACCTAATCTGTTCACATGGTTTAAAATAAAATATATGAAAATATTCCATGGAAAGTTTAATTATTGCTTTATTAATGGAAATTTAAAGAGGTTCAATCTTTTGATTGTACAATGCTGCCACAGACAGTGCAATGATAACATCATATAACCATCACTTCCTATGTGTGCTGTAGTATCTGAAGGAGAATCCCTAGAAGTGGAATTTCTGAGTCACAGTTCAGTAAGTTGCTGCCTAATGGCTTTCTATAGGGGTTGTGCTGATTTTCACTCTTTGAAAAAAAGTTTCTGTTTATCCATAAGTCTTACAAGGTATATGATTTTTTGCCAGTCTGGTAGCATATGTGATTCACTTTTAAAGCTCTGTTGGATGGTGTTGGAAACTGTTATACTATTTATTAATTGTTACTTGGGGGCAGTTTTCTACCTAGTGCTGATTCTTATATTTGCCAATCCTGTAAAACCACTTCTAGATTTTAAAAAAAAATTTTATAGTTCTAGGCAGGTTCTTATTTGAATCCTCACTTACCTAGCTTCAAATTATTCATATTTTTTTTGTGTGTGTGGTTTGTTCATGGTGAATGTTTCCCATTTCTTAACTGTGGTCAGAAGGAGTTGAGGAATAAAAATAGTACAGGAAGACATGGAGGTCTGAAGAAAACCCTGCCTGGAATTTACATTTATATCATAAATGTGAAATACAATACTCACTTTACATGTATAAGTAGTGAATTGTATACATATATAATAGTATACTATATAGTGTACATATACATATAAGTATACAGATATCACATGTTTAAGCAGTGAAAAGGTACAAATTTTCAAAGAAGAAAAATATTGCATTATAACAAAAAGAATAGTCCTTGGGGCAAACTGTGAACCTTTTAAAAGTGTTGGTTTTTCATTTATAGCTTTCTATACCATGGCAGCCTTGAGACTTTAGGCAACACCTTTTTTAGGATACCATTGTAGCAGTCTATGTGAATTCTCAAGTGGCCCTGAACAATTGAGGAGAGGAGAGATTAGGTTAGAGGTCTGTTTAATATGTTGAAAATACCTGGATTGAGGACTGAAGATTAGGACTGAAGAAACAGGAGACCGGCATGCTTCTTAGTACAAAGGGCAGGGTGGGGGTACCCTTGTGCAGTGAAGAGATCTTAGCTAGAGGTACAATTTAGGATTTGTAAGCTTACATGTAGTAATTAAAGTTACAAGAGTAGATGAGATCATGCAGGGGACTCTCAGTAGAGTAAGTGATTTTAAAAAGGGCCAAGAATGGAACTTGAGGAACATAGTAGCTGTGGGGCTGAAAAATGTGATTATTCATTTTGTTGTTTGAAGTACCCAAGAGAAATCCAAGTGGAGATAGCTAATAGGCAAATTGATATCTGGGTTTCAGGCAAAGATCTGGTCTGAAAATATTTAAAGCGTACAACCTAGTGAGTTTTGGTAAATTTTCAGAGTTGTGCAGCCAAAAATTCACCAAAAAGTGAGAAAGATTGTTTTAAGAGTTGTTTGCATGTAGGTAGTAGTTGAAGCTGTGGATAATGGATATCACACAGGGAGAGTATGGAAAGGGAGAAAGAGTGGCAATCATATAGAAACCAAAACCATCCAAAGAGGTGGTCAGGGGGAGAAGAGCACATGCTTGTCAGATCTGAGAATGAAGGAAAAGAGGTATCAGAAGATGAGCTCCCACAGGAAAGAATGTTTACCATACCAAATGCTAGAGTGAGGTCAGAAAAAAAAGTCTGTCAGATTTTGCATTGTGGAAGAAGGCATTGGTGACTTGTCAAAGCAATTTTAGTGGTGTGGTGAGGGAGTAGAGAAGAAGATATAAGTGAGAGGTTTGTCAGAGGGTATAGAGAGTGGTAGGTGGAGGAGAAAGATGAAAAGATTTTCAAGGAAGGATATTGTTTTCCCTTGAGACTATAAAAGGAGAAAAGATGATGGCAAATTTAGATAGTGTAGGGGTTTTTGTGTTTATTTTTGTTATGGAAGAGGGTATAGCAAATTTAGAAAGCAAAGAATAGTGGAGATTGATTAGAAGGTTTAAAGAGTGTGGCAGAGTTTGCAAAAGAACCAATAGAAGGAGCTGACTAAAGATAGGTCAGATTGATCAATACTAATGAGAACTCAACTAAAATGAGAATCCAGGAATTTATAGGGGAACAGTTCTCTTCATTAGGTGGAGTTTGGTTTGTTTGTTTCTTAGAGCTTTCAGCTTCTGTGGTACAGGATTAGAGAATGAGATGAGCATGTAACCTGTTTTTTGATTTGTGTCTTTTAGAGACCCCATCCTCCAACAGCTGAAGCAAAGGCTCCAACACCAAAGTTTGACTTATTAGCCTCAAATTTTCCTCCTTTACCTGGAAGTTCATCAAGAACGCCAGGTGAACTTGTTTTGGAGAGTAGGTTGTCTGATGTTGTTAAAGGTGTCTGCAAAGAAAAGGTAAACACTGAAGCATCCAATCTTTATCTTATGGGACCAATCTTTTGCCTTTGTTTTCAGGGTTATTTAACATTTTATTTGCACTCAATGTTTATTTCTATCAGAGTGTTTATTCATGAGTTTTTAGCATACTCTGAGTATTATGAAAAGATTTGTGATAAAGCTACACAAGGTCAATAAAATGTTTCTTCACCTTTGCCTGTCTTTGTATCAGTCAACCCAGCTTGATAGAACTAATTTATGAAAGCTGAATGGAAAATGTCATTTCCACTTAAGTGCATATATCGATAATTAAGTGATAACGCGAATGAATTCTAAGCTACTCTGGTAAACTCAGTCTTCCAAAAAAATGGAGAGTTGATGTCAAAAGGTTGGGATAACCCATCCTACAATGTTTTTTTTAAGTGCAGACCTCTTTATGTGCTAAATCCTCATGCCCCACAAATTTTTCTCATTTTCTACCTTTTGTTTCTAATTCAGCTTCATTTTCAAGAGTACATGTACATAGTATATCTAGGCTTATAATGAAAAATAGTAGTCCCCTGCTACCACTTTCAACTCTAGCTTTTTCTCCTGACATTTATCCCTGTATATCTAATTAACATGTTTATACTGCTCCTTCTTAGATTTTTCAGTTTTAGATGTTGTCTATTAACTTTACATTCTAGAAGCTGAGGGTTTAGCTCTCTTAAACCAATATACTTTTCTCATCCTCTCAGTATATTGTACTTCATCATATCTATGCTGCCATCAATTACAAGATGCCCCATTATTTTGGTATCACTAAGAAAGCAAAAGACACTGCCAGGTAGACTAGGTCATGCCATCATTTGTATGTCACATCTCAATATTGCATCATTTTTTTCCATAACTGAGGCTTATGGTATATTGTTATTATGTCTCCTTTCTTATACTCTGCACAGCTGTGTTCCTGGGACTTCACTGTCATCCTGGGAATTTTCTTTACTCTTCTTTGGTGGATCCCTTCTTTTTCTTACTCTTGTATGACTTTCCCAAATTATGGTGGGTCACATCTTCCCAGGCTTCCTGTATAAGGTTTTTAGTATAAATTTCTTGAGATCTTGCATTCTGAAATGTTCTTCTGTTCTCACACTTGATCAGTAGCTTATCTCTGTAGAATTCTCTATTAGAAATCATTTTCCCTCAGAAGTTTGAAGGTATTTCACTGTCTTGTTAAAAAAATTATGCAATTTTGTAATTGTTTCACCACTTCTAAGACCTTTTTTTTTTTTTTTTTTTTTTTTTGCGATGCACGGGCCTCTTACTGTTGTGGCCTCTCCCGTTGCGGAGCACAGGCTCAGCGGCCATGGCTCACGGGCCCAGCCGCTCCGTGACATGTGGGATCTTCCCGGACCGGGGCACGAACCCATGTCCCCTGCATCGGCAGGCGGACTCTCAACCAGTGCGCCACCAGGGAAGCCCCTAAGACCTTTTTTTTTAAAAAAAAATTATTATTATTACATTTTCCCCATGAAAGTCAGGCTGTTTTATAATTAAAAAACTATTGTAGTTTTAGTGGCAGTGTTTTTTCTTAGTATATAAAATAATGGTGTGTTTTAAAGTTGATGGCTTCTCAGATTTGGTGAGGTGTGATACACAGACACATTTATTTGTTTGTTTGTTTGTTTATGGCTGCATTGGGTCTTTGTTGCTGCGCACAGGCTTTCTCTAGTTGCGGCGAGTGGGGGCTATTCTTCATTGCGGTGCGCAGCCTTCTTATCGTAGTGGCTTCTCTTGTTGCGGAGCACGGGCTCTAGGCATGCAGGCTCAGTAGTTGTGGTGCACGGGCTTAGTTACTCCACAGTATGTGGGATCTTCCTGGACCAGGGCTCGAACCGGTGTGCCCTGCATTGGCAGGCGGATTCTTAACCATTGCGCCACCAGGGAAGTCCCCACAGATACTTTTTTTTTTTTTTTTTTTTTTTTTGCGGTACGTGGGCCTCTCATTGCTGTGGCCTCTCCCGCTGTGGAGCACAGGCTCCAGACGCGCAGGCTCAGCGGCCATGGCTCATGGGCCCAGCCGCTCCGCGGCATATGTGATCTTCCCAGACCGGGGCACGAACCCACGTCCCCTGCATTGGCAGGCAGACTCTCAACCACTGTGCCACCAGGGAAGCCCCCCACAGATACATTTTTAAAGGATAATAATAAAGTGTACTTCTTATAATTCCAACCCACAAATATGGGATGAACACTTAATTTGATATTGGACCTTGTATGTTGAACCTCTGATTTTCTTGTTTGGTTTTTCTAATTTTTATCTTTGTACCTGTCTATATTTTCTACAGAGTTATCCTGAATGTTACCTTTTAAACCTTTTGAAATTTTAAAACATTTTAATCCCATACCCCAAAAACCTATTGAAATTTTTATTTTGTCGGTCGATTTTAATTTCTAGGGCTCTTTCTTTTTTTTTTTTGGTACGCTGGCCTCTCCCTGTTGTGGCCTCTCCCGTTGCGGAGCACAGGCTGCGGACGCGCAGGCTCAGCGGCCATGGCTCATGGGCCCAGCCGCTCCGCAGCATGTGGGGTCCTCCCGGACCGGGGCACAAACCCGTGTCCCCTGCATTGGCAGGCGGACTCTCAACCACTGCGCCACCAGGGAAGCCTCTAGGGCTCTTTCTTGATATTCGTTTTTTACTTGTGGTAAAATGCACATAACATAAAATTTATCATCTTGACCATGTTAAGCATGTACAGTTAAGTAGTGTTAAATGCATTCACATTGTTGTGCAACCAGTCTCCAGAACTGTTTTTGTCTTGCAAAACTAAAATGGTTTACCCATTAAATAGCAGCTCACATTCCCCCACTTCTCTCAGGCCCTGGCAACCACCATTCTGCTTTGTCTCTGAATTTGACTACTCTAGGTATCTCATATAAGTGGAATCAAACAGTATTTGTCTTTTTGTGACTGTCTTATTTCACTTAGCATAATGTCCTCAAGGGTCATTCTTTGTCATAGTGTGTATCAGTACTTCATTCCTTTCATTGTGCAATAATATTCCACTGGATAGTTACACCACATTTTGTTTATCCACTCACCAGCTGAATATTTAGCTTGTTCTCACTTTTTGGCTATTATGAATAATGTTATTGTGAACATTTGTGTATAAGTTTTTGTATAGACGTGTTTCCTCTTGGGTTTATAACTAAGCAGAATTGCTGGGTCATATGGTAACTCTATATTTAACTTTTTGAGGAGCTGCCAGACTGTTTTTTTTTTTTTTTTTGGTACGCGGGCCTCTCACTGTTGTGGCCTCTCCTGTTGCGGAGCACAGGCTCCGGACGCGCAGGCTCAGCGGCCATGGCGCACGGGCCCAGCTGCTCCGCGGCATGTGGGATCTTCCTGGACCGGGCCACGAACCCATTTCCCCTGCATCGGCAGGCAGACTCTCAACCACTGCGCCACCAGGGAATCCCCATGCCAGACTGTTTTTGCAAAGTGGCTGCATCATTTTACATTTCCACCCTCAATGTATGAGAGTCCCAATATCTACATACCATCAGTAACATTCATTATTGTCTGTCTTACTGATTATAGCTATCCTAGTGAGTGTGAAACGGTTTCTCATTGTGGGTTTGATTTGCATTTCCCTAATGGACAGTTATGTTGAGCTTTTCATGCATGTGCTTATTGGCCATTTGTTTATCTTCTTTGGAGAAGCATCTATAAAAGTTCAATTTTGAAATATGTTTCCACTTTAAGGATAAGGAAGAGTTGAGAGTTAGTTGCCCAGTGACTGCAGAGGATGAACAGACAGACTGCACCTCTGCCCAGCAACTCAGTATGAGCACCAGTCCTCCATGTACAGCTGAGCTTTCTGCATTAAGGTACAATTTCAAAGTAGATGATCTCTCACATTAAGATTACTTTTTCTTCTGATCATTTCTCAGGTGTTTCTTTGTGCTCTATACTAAGCCTAATGTCAAGTTCTTTTTTTCATAGCACAACTCAGCAAGAAAAGGATCTAATAGAGGATTCCACTGTTCAGAAAGATGTTCCCAACCAGACAACTATACCAGTTTCTTCCCCGAGTACTGCAAAGCCATCGAGAACAAATACTGCTTCACCATGTAATAGTAACATAAGTGCAGCTGTAGCTGTGGCCCTACAGGTAACTTGAATTTAGTTTAGCGAGAATAAAACAATAGGTTAAATAATGAGAAATTTTATTTTTCACATAACTCTTTGCTAGAGCAGAGTCATTTGGAAATAGCCCAATTGGGGCTGGTTGCCCGCATCGAAAAAGGAATTTAAAGTCACTCTGAAGAAATTGGAAATTTTAGCCTTGTTGAGGGAATGAAGAAATTACTGTTTATTCTGTTTCTTTTGATTGCTTTATTTCCAATCAGATTGTGGTTAAGTGAAGCTTCCTTCTCATTATGATGACTGTACCTTTTTTTGGGCTAGGGTATAGAGGTTTTGAGGCTCTTGAAATTCTTTTTTGTATAATGCTTAACAAATCTATGAAACCCATGAGGAGCCACTGCCATTTTTATTCAATTTCCAGAATCGTTTTTATAATTTGAAAGATATAGAAAAGCAGGGGGAAAAAAGCCACAGAATTTACCTATAAGTCTTTCATTCATTGATATAACTAGTGCATTTTTGGTACAGCTCTTTTTTTTTCCAGGTTAAGCACATTTTATCTTGTCTTTTAATAATAACGATAATAATAATAGAATAGCACCTACCACTTATGAAATGCCTACTATATGCTAGGACCAGTACTAAAGACTTTTTTTATGCTCTAGCCCATTCTCACAGCATCCCTGTTCTCCTCCTTTTCAGATGAGGTAATTAAGAGTTTATATTATTGGTTTCCAACTGCTCTGCTGAGATTCTTGTATCTCTCTTAGGGTTCTTTGTAGTCAGGGAAGAGAGAATGGAACCATTTTATTTCGTCATGTGGATGTACCATTATTAATTTAATCTGTTCTTCCTTGTTAGCCATTTAGGTTTCCAGGTTTTTTTGCATCATTATAAACATTGCTGACTTGTATATCCTTCAGATAAATATCTCAAGTGAAATTATTGTATCATACATAAATTGCTAAGACTTTTTAATTATATTCAACAAATTTTATTTTTAAAGATTGTACCTGTACACTTCAATAGCAGTGTATAAGAGACTGCCTAGTGCCCTTTCCTACAAGATAACTTACTGATTTCTTGTGGTTAACACTATTCTTTCTGTACTTTATTATTTAGAGAATATGTACCATAAATGTTTTTGTTTCTTATCTTTACTTCAAAGGAACCTCGGAAGCTAAGTTATGCTGAAGTGTGCCAGAAGCCCCCTAAAGAGCCATCTCCAGTTCTTGTGCAGCCACTGCGAGAACTTCGCTCCAATGCAGTATCTCCCACCAAAAATGAAGAGAATGGAGCTCCTGAGAAGTCCTTTGAGAAACAACATGAGAAGCCAGAAGCAAGGGCTAGTAAGGATTACTCTGGCTTCCGGGGCAATGCCATTCCCAGGGGAGCAGCTGGAAAAATCAGGGAACAGAGACGCCAGTTTGGCCATAGGGCTATACCTCAGGGAGTGACTCGACGTAATGGCAAAGAGCAATACGTGCCACCCAGATCACCAAAGTAAACAAAAACAAAAAAAACTGTTCAAAAACTTCTCTCTCTTCCCATTAAACTTGAGCCTGGCTATATTGAACTGTTTTGGAGGGGAGGGCGTGGCCAGGAAGGAAACAAGAGAAAGTACATCCTTAAATCATTATGGATTTTGGAGTTGTGAGCTATAGAATCCCAAAATTCATCTCTAAAGCGATTTTAAAATGCTGGAGGATTCCAATCAGTATAAATATATATATATATGTATACATATATAAAAATATAATTTTTCTATTTTTGTTTTTGATTTTAATTTGCAGAGATCTTCTGCCTGGAATCAATTTTGAGGGTTCAGATTTAGCTTGGGAGAAAAACACATTATACATCCTTCAGTATAGGAGATGAGGGAGTGAGAGAAAATATTTTTTGAAGAAACATTTCTGTAAAATTAGAAATTACTTTTTTTAATCTATTTAAAGTTTGGCTTGGAGAATGCCATTTCTGCCTATATGGCCTTGTGTTGCAAAACAGATCGGCGGCTGGGGTGACTGTTGTGGTGTGAGTGTGTGCAAGTATGATTGAAGCCAGATCTGTTGTCATGTTAGTAAATGATTTGAAAACTGAATGTAATACTTGAGTAGATTTTTTTTTTTCCAGTTTGAAATTTAGTCTGTCTTTTTGACCTTACTAATATTTCATTCAACAAGCTGTTAAACTCTGTACTTGGGGATGTGACTACCAATCAGTTTGATACTCAAGGAAAGAATGGGGGTTATTTGAAAAATTAAAATTTTGTGTTATATCTGAGGGGGTGGGTCAAATGGAGCTCAGAGGTTCAAGCTGCCCTGTGATTTTTCTTCCCCCCCCCTAAAATAGGAAACGATTTCTTTTTTTTTTGTTACTTTCTTCATTACTCTGTTCTTTGATTATCCACCCCCAAAAGCAAAATAACCAATCACCTACAGAATTGTATGTTTCTAGCTGCCTCGCTCAGTCTAGTCAAATCATATAACTGTTCTAAATTTCTGACTTGAACATTCAAGTATTTTACTCTTCTGGTCATGTATTTAGAACTTTAGATCCCAGAATGATAGGGCAGACCGACCCTACAGTAATTTATTTGTGTTAGTGTTAAAGATGAAACATTGTAGCTGACTCTTAAAGTGTTAAATAGTATAGATGTAAAAAGAAATTTCTTTTTAAAGGTTTAATTTGGGGACAACCTTTTCTGTTTACAATGTATTTATCACCTTCCTTCTTTCCCTTTCTAAAAAAAAAAAAAAAAAAAAAAGCAGTTTGGAATTCACAGAAACAGAACCAGCAAGTCACAAAATTTTTGAGTTGAGGTTAGATAGTTAAAATTAACATATAATTTCTCCGTGAATAAAGTTGTAGCTCTCACATTAAATAGGCAAGTTTACATGCTGGTGTTTAGAAAATGGCTAAAAAATTAAAAACCATGTTGCATTAATCTGTTTTAAGTCATACCATTTTCAGAGTTCTATGTAAGGTGGGGTTTTGTTTTCTTTTTAGGGATAGTTTGTGATAGTAATAACTGTCCCTTATGTTAGTGAATTACATATGTACAAATTGAAACTGTAAATTGTGAACACTGGAAAGCACCATTGTGACATAGAGTAAACATCTTAGTAATATATTAAAATGAATGTAAATGAGGGTTAAAATTACATTACTGTGAAACTCATCTTCCAACTCTAAGTTAAGCTTTGGAGATTTGTATTAGTAGGTAACTGTTCAGAGCTTTGAAAACACCGCACATTTCTGTACAAGCCAGAATTATCATTTCTTTGTAACTTATTATTCAGCTTGGCAATTGCTTTTGATTTGGTGGATTGATAACATGATATATTTAAGCAGTTTGAAACTATTCATTTCTACACACTATTTTCTACTAAATGAAACATACCATAAAACTACCTGTGCTGAAATTTGGGGGAAGTTTAGGTCCTTTAAAAAAAAAAGTATTAATAATCACTGACTACATCTATGATAAAAGTGCTTATTTTGGTTTACTTAGATAATGCTGCAGCTGGTGGAAATGATAAACGTTTAAAGTGTTAACACTCTGTGAATGTATTGGATTTAAGAGAATAAACATTTTACAAAAATCGCTTGGTAAGGATTATAAACTTAATTATTGCACTTAGATGAAACAATACTTTTTTTTTTTTTTTACAATGTGTCACAGAAATAGGCCTATATTACTTGTATCCTTGTATGACTTGCTGTTAGTCTACCCAACTTCTAAAAACTAAATGTTCTAATTGATACACAAGAAAAGAGTTCTTTTTCAAGAAAGCAAGTGTGTTCTTGCTTTTTCCCAGAAGGTGTTATTGAAAGTAGAAATTGAAAGACATGACCATTTTTAAATTTCATATTAAATATGTTTTTCAGTTAATTTGCCTCATTACAGCTAATAGTTCCCATTTTGATGGGATGTATAGGGAAGAATAATGTGTGGGTGTATGTGTGTGTGTGTGTATATATATATAATATATATATTCACAATATGTATTTAGCATTTATTTTATTATATCAGATTTAAGGTTTGTATCTAAATGATGCCTGTGAGTTGTGTGAAACTGATGGCTTTTTTGTCCAGCATTACTCTGTAACTGATGAGGGTCGGGCATTCATTGTAGTTTAACTATTTATTTGGTTCTTTAGAAGGAGGAATTTAAATGTCAAGTTTTTCTCTTCATCCTTATGACTTAACGTGTCCTTGGGTTGTTGGAGGGTAAAAGTAGATACAAATGATCTTGAGTGTATGGTTCAGTGATCTTCTGTCATACTTCTTAAATGCATGAGAACAAGAGTCACACAAGTTCATCACCTTGCACTTCACAGAGAAGGTGTATAGATAGAGATATGGCAAAACCTGCCTCCATTTTCTATCCAGATAATTAAGGTTTTCATGGCATCTAGGCCTGTCTTTAATCTGAGTAATTTCATTTTTGCAAATATAGACACTGGCATTCAAAGGAATGATCCATCTAAATTTTTTTCAACTGGATTTTGGAAGAAGATAAGATCTTTCAGTGATATGGTTTTATTGTTCTTATCATCTTATGTGCTCAATTTGCATGTGATCAGATGACATGCAGATTTATTTATTTTTGGTTTCTAAAATTAAGGTATCTTGAATATTGTTGTACATTCCTTTTTCTTTTTGAATACCAGGTTGGCTTTGGAGAAGGCGTAACGAGGGAGTATTAGCATCTGCTGGAGCAGAGACTAGTATTTAAAAGTTACTGAACACTTTATAGTTTTATTAGTTATGGCCTTAAATATTTAGTCTTTTGGCTTAAATGTCCATTGGTTTTACTTTGATACAGTTGAGCAGCACTGGGGTTAAGTCTGTTATTTATGTTGGCCATGTATATTAACCATATTTTAAAAGTACTGTTTTGTTTTTACAGAAAAGGTAAAATGCGAAAGAGGAGTTTTTGTAAATTCTTAACTACAGTGTATGGTGTTCTTTCCTAAGTTTTCATATTTCCTTACAATTTGGTGGCCATTAATTTAACTTTGGGCTTTTTGGTGTATGCTAATTTAGTCTGAGATTTCAAGAAGATACATAGACATTTCAGTCCTCATTAATTGAGGACATTTTAAGAAATTGAAAGAGAATTTGTTTTCAAGTTGAGAATGTATTCTTTTTTAAATTCCACCTAATTATTAAATAGTTTCAATTTTATTTTTAAAAGCTGTGAATTGTTGAGTAGACGGTTCCTGAAAGTACAAGTGAGATATCAACAGGCTGTGTATACAATGAAATGGTTTTATTTTCAGTTTTGAAGCACAAAACACTGATTAGTGTAAGAAACAATCCACATCATTATTGGGTTTTGTGTTTTGTTTTTTGCCTGATTCAGGTGTGAGTGATATCTCTTAAATGTTCGGGGTTGGGAGTCAGAACCAGTTATCTGGCTTCTCTTGTCCATTGCTTAGGTTTGTTCTTGTTGTCAAAACTGCACTCCCCCCTCCCCCCCCACCCCCACCCCCCGCAAATGGTGTGACACATGCTCATGCATATTATGTTATAATGAGTACATCGTTGTATTTGTATTTTTGTTTTCAACATTGCCAAGGTGCTATGGGAAATTAACACAAAATTAGAAAAAATAAAATTATTAAAAAGCAGGACTGGTTTCCTTTTCTCCAGGTGGCTTATCTCTAATGGCTACTTGTATTTGCTTTCTGATTAGTTTTTATGTTGCCCACTCTCTAGTTCTATTCTGGTTTCAGCTATTGTTTTGTTTTTGGGAGCGGGGTATGGATTGTGTGATATTTCATCTGCACAGTGAGGGTAGAGAGCTAGAAGATTCAGCTCTGTGATTCTGGGGTTTTCTTAAATTCTTTTAGTGTCAGAAGCAGTTATTGAAGGGGAGAAAAATCACAGGGCAATGTGCAGCTTAAGGGTTTGCCTTCGTGGGTCAGATTATGGCCTGATTTGAGTGTGTAAATTCTGGGTCTTTAAACTTCTGTTTCCAAGAGAAAGCCCCTTGGTTACCTTTACTTTTTCAACCACATCTTTGATTGCAAACCCTAGAGCTAAAGGGTTTGGGGGAGCTTTTTAAGGGAAGGTTTACTGGGAAATTTAAATGAGTCTTTTAATCTTTTTTTAAACTATGATAACGGCAAAAATGGAAAAGCTGAGCAATCTCTGGCTTTTTTTAACAACTGGTATCTGGAAATTAATGTGACAGCTCAACTTTTATTGAATATAGCATTGCTAAAAAACCCTGAAGTGTTACATAGCTGTTATGCCACAGTTTATTCTTGAATAGTAGAAATCTAGGTCTTTTAAAATATAGGCCAATTTCAAATTAGATTTTCTAATTCTCATATATTCAGAAATGTTTATTCCACAAGTTACGTGTTATGAGTGTATTTATAAATAATACATATAAAGGTAACATTTAATGTGAACATTCACTTTGATGATGACTTAGCATTGCCCTTTCAACAGCTAAAACCTTTATTTTGCTAATGAACATTTATCTTAATGAAGATAGCTGATATCAGTGAGCAAAATCATCCCAGTAATAACAGGTTTACAGGGGAAACATGCTAACAAAGCCTTAGGGCTTTCTATCAATGTGTTAGTGAGTTTATTTGGCCAAGAGAGGAGGTGCATAACTTAAATTTCTTCTTTACCATATCAGGAACACACTGTAATTGTGTATTATTTTAGGTGGACTAATGACCAATTGATGAACTTAGTTATGTAGGCTTTTGAGTTGTATTAAAAATGAATGGATTTATCAAGAGTCATATCACTGAGATACTTTATATATTTATGCCTTGTTAGAAAATGTTAACCGAAGTATGTCTCCAAGTTTAAATTTCAGTTTTATGCCTGGAAGTTTTTATAAAAAGTTTAACACTACTAGAGGACTGAATTTCCTTAAAAATCTCTGGAATGAAAACTGTCAAGGGTGTCTTTAGTTTGTGTGAGGGTTTAAAGGAATTGAGATGTTTTCACTTTCTTCATAATGCTCCATTTTCTTCTGGTGTGGGAAGGAACAAGCTTCCTAAATGTTCTCTCTTAAATTCATTTTTGGTAGCTGTTATGCAAATCTTTGAAGCTGCTGTACTTCTTTCCTGTTTCCTCTGCATACCTGCTGTATCAGACTTAATGAACCGTAGTAGAACTCCAGCCTCCCTATAACCTTATGTAGGCTGTTATCTATCTTTAACGTATGTTTTATATTTATTTTGAATGATGCATCTAAGTTCTAATTTTGCTATTTTGCATTCCAGATTCTGCCTATACAAATAACTATGACCTCGACATGTCAAAACTGAGGGTATTGACTTAGCATTGGACCTAATCGTGATGGGTGGGGTATTTGTTTAGCCAGTATATATTGCATGCTGTGTTCCAGGCATTGTGCTAGACAGCAAAAAATAGATTGGATTCCTACCCTTATGGTGCTTAGCATGAAATAATCATAAGTAATTGCAAAATTAGACCAGCAGTAAATGTGAAAGCCAGAACCAGGCAGAATCCATGCAGTTGGAGTGGGGGGTGGTACAGGGATGAATGCTTTCCTGAGAAACAGGACAGATATCTGAAGGAGTAGGAGTTAATTAGGTGAGCCCGGAGGAGAGTGTTCCAGATGAAGGAGCAACCCTGTACATCTTTATGATGCATTGGAAGAATTATAGGGTCCTGCAGATACAGTATGGGGGGGACCTTGTTCCGTCTTCCAAGCTGAGGACAGAGAAAGAGGTTAAGAGCCAGACTCCTGGGTTTGAAATTTGTGCATTATGGAGAACAGATGAGACGAGTTAGATTTTACCTGGTGATGATACAGTTGGAGCAAAGTGGTAGATTTGAGAAACATTTGGGAAAAAGACGTGAATGGGTTAGATACAGAGGGTGAGAGGAAGGCATAGAAAATGACTCATGAATTTGTGACTTTGGAACTGGATGGAAGTTTGTGGCATTCACTATGATTGAATACATTGGCAAAGAACGTTTAGTGGGCAGGGAGATATCAGTACGGTTTTGAGATGGTTATGCTTGTTCTTGCAGGATTTCTGATAATCCTAACAATGGCAAGATGGGGGGGGGACTGCAAAAAAATACTGAACTAAAATCATTCCCTTTAATTCTAAAAGACAGTTCATCTCTAGCATTATGGTGGTTTTCATTAGATTACATTTTCTTTCAGCTTACTTAGGGATAGGGCTAAAAATTATTTAATTTATATCTACCCCTATTTCTGTCTTAATTGTTGCTACCCTAATCCTAATTATCATCCTCTCTTCCCACGTGGACAGTCTCCATGCCAACTACTGTCAAGCACTTCTCATGTGAGTTCACTCAAGTTTTAATGTTTCCAATCCTCACCAATAAAATTGTCAGATTGGAGAGGAATTAAAAGCATTAAGCTTGTTGTGACTGTTATCACTGCTAAAAAAAATTTTATTATCAACTTGCCATTTTTCTATGGGAAGATCCCTAAAAAACATAATTCACACATGCCTCAGCAAACCAGCTGTGTCTTAGAAATGAAGTAACACGCTCATAAACACAGCTAGAAGGTTATAAAATTTGAATGTCTTATCAAATCCCCCCCAACCCTGAGTAACATTATAGTCTTCCCATAGCTATAGCCAACTCTGTTATTAATCTTGGTGTATTTAGGCAAATCATTTATTTCTCTCAGCTTGTTTACTCATCCAAAAATTTAGGGAGTAATAGCACATACTCTTCAAGATTCCAGATTTAACTTACTAAGTTAAAAACATTTTTTATTGTGTCTCACCGCTTATTTTCTTGTGGATGTATGGCTGTTTGTGTAGCATGCCACTTTCCATCAGTATTCAAATCTTAGAAATACCCACACACTAACTCCATGACCTTAATTGTTTCATTTATGACCATTTTGATCTTACATATCTACTATAAGCCAAGACACTAGGTGCACAGAATGCTAAAATTATGAAATTTCTACCCTTAATAACTAGAGTGGAGCATTATAAGCCAAAATATTACTATGAAGCGTTATGAATGTTTTGATGGTATTAGAAATACACATTCAATGGTGGTCAGCTCTGCTGGGGTTGGGGGGATAGGCATTAACTTCCAAATGGATTCATGAACAATATGTGGCTAGGTAGGTGAAGGAAGAATGAACAGCATACTGACAGAGTGCAAGTAAAGAAGGGCAAAGAGGCATGACCATGTGGCAAATTCAGTATAATAGTTTGGAATGGGTGGAGTGTAGGTTTCAGTAGAGTACGACAAGAGAAAAGCTGAATTTACTTTGCAGTCAAATCATGACCAATTGTATGCTAAGAAAATGACTTCACTTGATTCTGTAGGGAATGCTCAACCACCGAAAGTCTTAAGGAGAGGATTATGGTTATATTCGAAATTGAGAACACAAAGCTGGTGGCTATGTGAATAGTTTGGGAATTGTCCAGGTGAGAAAGATGTTTGGAATTAAGGGAGCAGTAGTTAAAGCAGTATGAGAGGTTGAATAATCTCTCCCACAAAGATGTCCACATCCTAATCTCCAGAACCTGTGAAAGTTATTTATACTGCAAAGGGGATTTTGCAGATGTCATTAAGTTAAAGATTTGGAAAGAGGTTTTCCTGGATTGTCCAGGTGGGCCCAATATATTCACAAAGGTAAGTCTAAGAGGGAGGCAGGAGATGAGTCAGTAGTACTATAGTATGTCTTGTGATGAAATACTATATATCACTTAAAGTGAATGAACTGGAAACATCTCTTACGTGTCAAAAGAAATATTGAAAGAGCAAGTTAGATTGACATATAGAGTTTGATATCTTTTATTTATAGTTTTTAAATTACTATTTATTGTTTATGGATACATCTAGTAAAAGTATAAAAATGTAATAATATACTTGGGAATGATACCGGCTGCAAGATGGTGGATACCTTTTAAATAACCATCTTTTGGGAAGGAGGAAGGGAGGTAAATAATACTAGGGATGCATGTATAGGGCCTTCAAATGTATCTATAATGTCTTTAAAGCTCTGAAGCAGAAATAGATGGTGAGATAGGTACATAGGTATAATTCTCTATACCTGGAAATATTTTCAAGTAAAAACACTTTTTAAAAATGTAAAAGAAGGCAGAGGAAAAGGAGTTCCCAAACAATACTGGCATTAAATGTTCTAACAAGAGAAGCAGGAGAAAGAGATGTTAAAGAAATTAAAGGAGAAAATTTCAAGATGTAAAGTATAAATGCCACGTAAGTGAGATGACGAGTCCATTGGATTTGACAGTTGGACGGCTACTGGTAACCATTACCAAACTGATTCAATAGACCAGGAGTGGAGGCCTGATAATAGAGGGTTGAGAATAGGTTGGAAAATAAGTAGAGGGGAGCCAGTGGCTTACTTTAAACGTTCAGTGATGGAGCTGGACCCAAGTGCATAATCAATCTTAATCTAATCCCTCTCTCTCCTCTTCCCTCACCTTTTTTCCACACCTTTCCCTCCCATGCCCAATCCACTAGCTGTATGTTGGCTTCTTCCTCAGGTGCGTTCTCTATGTGACAGGAAAGATTGGTCAGTAGCAGTTACAGGTTTACGAGGTCCTTGCAGCAATTTCCAGATGAGGAAAGAATTCTCCTCCCCAGTGTCCAAATCTTTCACACAACAGGACAAATCACCCTCAAGAGTTTTGGGCTTTTATGATTCTGTAGCTTATGATCCTCAGCCATCAAGGGAAGGGATACACCCAGTATCTATATATCATTTAGGTACTTCTTATCTGTTATTGCTAAAATTATATTTCTTTGATTGCTGGTAAGTTTTTAAATGTTTTTGTATCCTTATTAGCCATTTATTATTTGTTACTTATTTTTTCATTAGGTGGTCAATTTTTATTGTTTACTGGTAGGGCTCTTTTTTTATAATCTATTTTTGTTTTTTATAATTTATTTACTTATTTATATTTGGCTGGGTTGGGTCTTTGGTGCTGCGCGCGGGCTTTCTCTAGTTGCGGCGGCGAGTGGGGGCTACTCATTGCAGTGCGCGGGCTTCTCATTGCAGTGGCTTCTCTTGTTGCAGAGCACGGGCTCTAGGCGCGCGGGCTTCAGTAGCCGTGGCTCGTGGGCTCTAGAGCGCAGGCTCAGTAGTTGTGGCTCACGGGCTTAGTTGCTCCGCGGCATGTGGGATCTTCCAGGACCAGGGCACGAACCTGTGTCCCCTGCATTGACAAGCGGATTCTTAACCTCTGCACCACCAGGGAAGTCCAGGACTCTTTTTTATGTTCCGGATATTTCACTGTCTGTTAAATATACTGGAAACGCATTCTTATTTGTAATTTTTAAAATGTTAACGTTTATATCAGCGGTCCCCAACCTTTTTTGACACCAGGGACTGGTTTCGTGGAAGACAATTTTTCCACGGACTGTGGTGGGGGTGGGGGGGATGGTTCAGGCAGCTTGGGGACACCTGTTGTATATGGTTTCTTGCATTTTAATTGTTTTGGGGGCCATATATATCAACATTCACCTGTACAACTTGCTTAGAAAGCCCTGCCTATGCTGAAGTTATTAAATATTTTTCCTCTCTTCTAATACCTTAATTTTTTTTTTTAATTTTAACTTTTAAACACATTCAGTTTCTTTTGGTGCATTATGAAGTGTCACTCTTATTTCTTCTAAATAGTAATTTGTTAGAAAACAATTTGTTAGATACTTGATCTTTTCTCCTTGATTTGAGGTGCCACCGTTATCATAAAGGAAATTCCTAGTTATGCGTAAGTCTGTTTCTTCAGTATTTATCAAATTCCTTCTATCCTCTTCCTGCACTAATAACACCCTGTTTTAACTCCAGTAGTTTTTTAGCATATTTTGTTATTTGAAAGGACAAATGGTTCCCATGGTTTTTTTATTTAGAATGTTTGGCCATTCTTGTGAATTTTTTTCTTTAATATGGGCTTTAGAATCACCTAACAAATTTTGTTTTAGAAAAACCCAAAACGTTCTGTTGAAGATTTTATGGATATTGCATTGTACTAACAAGAAATTTTGGGAGAACTGACTCGACAAAAATTATGAGTCTTGCCACTAAAGAACATGCATGTTTGTCTTATCTTTCATTATTCACAATCAGTATTCCTTCATGACTTTTTGGTTTTGAGGCTTGTTGATTTTTAGTATGTTTTGATATCTGCTCAGGCAAATTCCTCTTCTAAATTTTTAAATTTTTCTTGACTTTCCTTGAGCATTTAATCTTCTATTCAAACTTTAGAATCTGCTTGTCAAGATTTAGAAAATTACAGTAATATTTTGATAAAGATTGCATTCACTTTTTTTTTTTTGCGGTACGCGGGCCTACTCACTGTTGTGGCCTCTCCCGTTGCGGAGCACAGGCTCCGGACGCGCAGGCTCAGCGGCCATGGCTCATGGGCCCAGCTGCCCCGCGGCATGTGGGATCTTCCCGGACCGGGGCACGAACCCGTGTCCCCTGCATCGGCAGGCGGACTCTCAACCACTGCGCCACCAGGGAAGCCCTGCATTAACTTTTATAGATTAATTTTTGGAGTATTGATATCCTTATGATATTGTGTCTTCCCATCTGGGAATAGGTAACTATTATTTAGGTTTACAGTTTTCTTCATATAAATCGTACACATTTCTTGTTAGGTTTATTCCTACTTATGTTTTGCTGTGACCGAATGGATTTTTCTTTGAATTGCCTATTACTGTAAGACAGGAAATTATTTATTTTTATATGTTGGCCTAATCTTAAGCCACTTCATAAAACTAATTGTAATTCTGATAGAACTAAACTAAGCTCCGTGAGAGTATACACCTTTTTCAAACACTGTATTCCTAGCACCTAGACAGTTCCTAACATGTTACATTAACTCAGTATGTTTGAATGAATGAATGAGTGAATGATAGTATTTTAGTTGATTCTCTTGGATTTCTGGGTAGACAATATTTCCAGTTTTTCAACTGTTATAATTATGAAACTTTTAGTAAAGATTGCTTTGTAGATTCATGTTTTAAAGTACCCATTCTCTTACTATATAGCAATATTAGAAAAAATAGAAAAAGATACAATTACAAAGGTATGATCTCCTGCAGAAATATTTCTCTGTACTTAAAAAAATGTTTATTTATGGAAATTTAAAAATATATACAAAAGTAGAATAGTATAATCAAGCTGCATATTCCCGTCACCCAGCTCCTTCTATGATCTCAGCCAATATTACTTCAGATATACCTCTACCTTCTTCTCACCCCACCTTACACTGGGTTATTATGAAGCAAATCTCAGGCATACCATTTCATCCATAAATATTTGAGTATGTTTTCCCATTAAAAATTACTATTTTAAAGTATATAATCACAATGTCATCACCATATGTAAAAATATGACAATAATTCCTAAATAGTGTTCAAATTTTCCTGATCCTCATAAATTTTTTCTTTCCTTTAAAAATCTCTTATTTAAGGGCTTCCCTGGTGGCGCAGTGGTTAAGAATCCGCCTGCCAGTGCAGGGGACACAGGTTCGAGCCCTGGTCCAGGAAGATCCCACATGCCGCGGAGCAACTAAGCCCGTGTGCCACAACTGAGCCTGTGTTCCAGAGCCCACGAGCCACAACTGCTGAGCCCATACACCACAACTACTGAAGCCCACTCGCCTAGAGCCCGAGCTCCACAACAAGAGAAGCCACTGCAACCAGAAGCCCGTGCACCGCAACAATGAGTAGCCCCCGCTCACCGCAACTAGAGAAAGCCTGCGCTCAGCAATGAACACGCAACGTAGCCATAATTTAATAGATAAAATAAAATTTAAAAACTGCCATAGTCCTCATGTAAACCAGAAGACATACATACATATATTCCCATAGATTCTCCTTACATTGTTGCAGTTAAACGGAAATTTCAAAGTCTACTTCCCAGTCAACCATATTACATTCCTTTTTTAAGCTGAAATTCTTTCCTCAACCTAAAAAAAATTTTTTTTTCCCCTCCAGCCCATGAATGATATAATACTGTCTGGGAACTACTAAAGAACAGATGCTAAGGCCTTACTCTCAAAGGACCAATTTTGGATCAGAATGGAAGGGAAGGAAAAACACTGGAATTCCCTCTAATTCTGCAGGGGACTTTTGACGTTTAAAAAAAGATTCAATACTACTAAAGAAAGACTATGAATGACAGTTTAAGGCATCTGCCCCAGTAGTTCCTGGTAAAAACACACACATGTGTGGATCCTTATACTGAATTAAAATAATACTTTTGGAACACCTATTAAGTCATACACCAAGGAGGATAAAAAGATAAAGAAGACGAAGTTCTCCTGTAAGTGGTTAGATGTCTAGGAAGGGGGAGGCAGATTCTCCCTCCTTTGTCTTAAATGCTAGAACTGAAATAGAAAAAAAAGAGCTCCTGGTAAATGCAATCGGGAAGCCCCAGTGAAAGAACTGGCCTGAGTTCAAATCTTTATGAATCGGAGGTGTCAATTAGGGGGAAACGGAAGAAGTGACAAGACAAAGGGATACACAACTAAGTGAAGAGAACTGGAAAAAGCAAGGCCTGGGGCCCCTGAAAACTGCGTGGTCGTGAGTTCGTAAAAGGTAAAGGCTACGTGTCCCGGTGGACATCAACACCGTTGGCGTATTTAGCGTTGGAGAAATCGGGGCGGCGGGCTTGGACTCGTCGTTTCAGGAGTCTGCCAGTAGAGGGCGCCATCAGACCGCGAGTGCTCAGCCTGACTCGGCTTCGGAGGCGGTGCATCCTCAGCCCGGGGGCGGGGCTGCCGCGCTCACGTGACCCTTGCTCATGGCGGCGGCAGCAGCGGAGGCGCTGGCGGCGCTTGGCGGCCGGAGCCGGATCCTGTAGACGGGGTGTGGGCTCGCGTCAGTCCGTCCCTCTTTCGGCCCCCTCGGTTGTCTTCCGGAGTGTGGCTGACAGAGCCGGGATGGCGGAGCGAGGCCTGGAACCCTCGCCGGCTGCGGTGGCGGCGCTGCCGCCCGAAGTGCGGGCGCAGCTGGCGGAGCTGGAGCTGGAGCTCTCGGAGGGTAGGAGACGGGCGGGGGGGAGCGGTCACCCGGGCGCCGCTGCGGATCGCGGCGAGGGGAGACCAGGTCCCCGCCGCGCGCCCTGGTGGCCGTGCGGGCAGAGTGGAGGGGGGTCCCGGAAATCTGGCCCGGGCTCTGAAGGGTCGCTCCCCTTTTCTCTCACCCTGGGAAGTGGATTTCCGTGTGATTCATTGTGTTCCCTGGGAGGGGGTGAGCAGAGGCTTGGAGGAGAGGTCCTCCCCAGGCCCGGGCTGCTTCTGCGCTCCCTGCCCCCCAAAACCCGAGACAAAGCTGTGTCCTCCCGCTTCAGGCTTCTGCCCGGGCGCCGGGGCACGGTGGGGGCGGGGCGGGGGTGAGGCCGCCAGCAGGGTGGCTGACAGCTTTCTCCTGTTCTCCTCTACCCTTTTCCAGGGGAGGGCCCTAGCCTGTTTCAGCTCCCCTTCCCCGCCTTCAGAAAAAGAGAAAGACAGGGGAAATCCGCCAGCATTTCTTCTTCCTTCTTTAACAATGCGAGATGCCTCCCTAGTGACAGGAGAGAGATAGAAGCGGGGTGGGCCGTAGAGGGTCCTAGGGAGGCCAGAAGAAGTGGCATTAACACAGAGAGGGACACACAGGGCTGCTTCTAGAACACCTTTGTCATAAGGGTTTTTTTTCCTGGTGCCTGTATTCGGGCTGAATTGTCCGCATCTGATCACCTTTTGCAGTCTTTGAAGAGGGAAGGAGAGAGGTGGCTACCGGTTACATGCAAATCCTGGCCGGCACCGTCTTTCTTTTGTTAATGGTTTGTTACAAGGAGGGTTGGATTGGTATTGAGAATTAAAAGAATGGAATAAGTCGAGCCACTATTATTAGAGAAGTCCCTGGACAACAATGAGAGAAACGTTGCTCTGTTGTGGGCATGTGATCAGGCTTCTTGTGCAGTTGTGATCAGTTCTTCACAAAGTTCCTGTTTTTATCACAGGCTGCCTCTGAGACAAAAGCAGCATTTTCTCCAAGCTTGATGTCAGTACTGTGGTGGTGTCCCCAGAGTTGCATATTCTTATTGAGTTCTTTGCCAAAGGCCCTCTTCGCTAGCATTTTTCAAGTGGATTAAAAATTGTTGGTTGGAAAAGAAGAATGTGATAAGTTCCCAGGAGAGTTCTGACTTTTTGTTTACTTATCAAGGCATTCTCTCTCCCACCCCGCAGTCCTTTACAATGAAAAACCAGAAGTAGATTTGAGTGTTATAAAGCCAGTTGAGCATGGAGGGAAATAATTATTTTTAATAACCCTGTTAGGTTTTCCCAGTGTATAGGGAGGTGCTGTTTTCATTTGCACTTTATTATCAGCATATTTTTTTTCAGTTAACCAGTTGGGAAGTTATTCTTTGGCCAGTGCCCAGAATCATTTGTGGTGGGTGAGTTTGTTTCTGTGAAATGTTTAGGGCATTGCTATCTTGGTTCTGCCTCTCAAAAAGCCTCATTCTTCTGGACTAAAGCATTGTCATTCAATCCGTGATGACTTTCATTCAAGTCAGACTTTTAAAAGTTACTTTATAGTATCACATCAGCTATCTTTGATTAGCCAGAAGGAGAGAAGTTTGGCTGGATGTTTGCATCAGAACGAGATTAAAAATAGGAGTTGATTGCTTTTACATGGAAAGGGAAATCCTGGAAGCTCTTTATTCTTGATATATCTGCTTCCAGCTTTTTATCGTTTACTTCTCTGGGTGTTTCTAGAGATGATTCCAAGGAACTATTTCTAGGACTCACACTGATTAGCTCACCTTTGTCTCCTTCAAGAAAGTGTGAAACTCCTACAAACTGTATTGCCAAGCCTTCAACATTTTTAAGGACAAGTGCATGGTTTGTTTTCTGATGCAGGGTTGTTTTGCTTTGGCGTGTAACTGAGTTTGAATTGGTTTCTTAAAGGTTTATACTACATTATCCTGTATTCCATCTCTTTTAGCGATGGAAAACGGGAAAAAATATAGTTGAAAAACCTCGGACCTGCAGTGTCAGCATCTTGGCCATCTGTCTGTCTCTCTTGCTTAAGGTACAGAGGATGGTTGACTGGAGGAGTAGGTAGACATTTTTAGGAATTCAAGTGAAGTTGAAACCACCAACAACCCCCAAATCTATAGCATGCTATTTGTGATGTCTGTACCATATTTTGAAGGGACCTATGTTTGTTTAAAATTTTCTCTATGGTTACTGCTCTGACAAAAGTACTTTTTTCTTCTGGGGAAAAAAAAAAGATGCTTTTAACTGTGTGTTCATTGTGTGTTGTTGGCTTTGGTGCACTCATTCCTCCATTTTATTCATTTTTGTAGGTTCAGGCTGTAGTTGGTCCTAATTATAGCGATCGTCTGAGCTGTATGCCATTAAAGAATTTTCTTTGTGCTTGCCTGTATTTTCAGCTGCAGGCTCTGGTCGCAGATGAGCCAGCTCTGCGCCGGAACGCAGGTTGTGCCACCCTGGGCTGTTTGCCGCAGAGTGCGTTGCAGAACCCAGTGCTGTGGCTGGTGCTTCATTCAGGCAGGTCACCATGGACTTGGTGCTTAAAGCTGCCTGCTTTTGCACCAAAAAGAACAGCCCAGCACTGTCCAGAGAATCATTTAAAATTGAACGGACACCTAATCATGCTTTTCTGTAGACTAACTGAATAGGCAGGAGGCTTCCGCAAGTATTCCCATAACTGAAAATTTTTTCATGATTCACATGTATTGTTATATTTATTATGTATTTGGTAATAAGCTCTGTTGTCTGAACTTGAGTCATATGTTTTAGTCAAGTGTATGCACATAAAATAACACTAATGAGGGGAATTTGTTTAAATCTGTCTGATAATTCATTGTGTTTGTGTCATGATCTTATGCATTATGTCGTTTGAGTGTCACTGCAACTTTGTGATTAGGTAGAACAGATGTTATTAATACCTGTTAATAGTTTTTTGTTGTTGTTTTGGTTTAACAGAAGGGAAAACTAAGACTCAGAAAGGTTAAGTATTTTGTCTAAAGTTGCTCACTAATAAGTGCGTTATCTTCAGCTGACATGTAATTATGGCATCTGTTACCATCGAATGATTTAAATATCTTTACGGTTATTGCACAAGCTATTAACTCTAATTTTTACTCTAAGCAAATGCTACGAAATAGTTGTATGCCACAATTCCAAAGAGTCTTGTTGATTCTCTTTCTGAAATCTCTTTTAAATCTATCTTTCACTTGATTCAGCAGACATTTATTCTCTGCTTACTATGTGCTAGGGATACAGAGGTGAGTATGGTACTGTGTTAGCTTTCAAGGAGCTCTGAGTCCGGTAGGGAAATCGCTTAAAAATACCAACAAAACAGTCCATGAGACAAAACAGTCCATGAGGGTTCTGTACAGAAACTGCCTTCTAAGAAAAGAGGAAGCTGTCTGCTTTGTTGTTGTGAAAAAGGAACAGCAGAGAACCTTAAATACAAAACTGGATGCTGGTAGAGAGGGCTGTGATTTAGCTCGTGAAGTTGTCATAAGTGTGAAGGAAAGAAGGCAGTCTGTGGCAAATTAGAAGGGGTGCAAGTCTTTCAGTGCCTGAAAACAGTCCCAAGATGACAACTGGAAAGGTATCTAAGATAAAATAACGCTTACAGGAAGGGATCCTCCCTTTTCTTGTTTGAACACTTCTCTGACCACAAACACAACAAACCCAGTCACATCCTCCCTTTCTCCTGTCTATTTCATCATGTATCTCAGGGTCCTCAAAGAGTGGTACAGGTCCACCTTGAAGGTGGAGGGGAGAGAGACAGCTGCTTCCTAGGAGTTGAAGTGAATCCTCTTTAGGAGTTGGGCAGAGGTGGGGGAGTTGAAGAGGAAAAGGGGGAGATGCTGAATTGAGATTGTATTTCACAGTGTTCAAAGTGGGCAATTGGAATTAAGCCACTAGAAAACTGGTAAATCCTTCTTACTTTACTTATAATGGGAAAGTGGGCCACTTCCCCCCAAATATGTAGCATAGTCATTAATTCATAAGAAACACCTTTATCAGAAAATTATGACTAAGGAGTTGTCGTTCCTAGTGTTAGGAGTATTAAGGAAGGCAGGTGTGTGGGTTTTTGAAAAACCAAAACTGGCCATTATCTAAGTGATTTATTCTCTGAAAGTTGCATATCTATATTTTTGGTGGGCTATACCCGCCTTATGTTGGAGCTTATCTTTAGGAATTGCTTGTCAGAGCCTGTGACACATTCCTTTGAAAATCCTCATAGCAGCAAATTTTAATTCTTTGAGGGTAGAGTTTCATTTTATGGGTTACTTGGTGTCAAGTAGAGAAAAGCTGGTTGATGTTCTTCTGGAGTCCAAACTAGCTGTGAATGAAAAAATTAGAGTGATTATAAATGTGTTTTATTTGTAACTGTCAAAAAATTAGAATGATGGTAAACTGGTTTTGAGGGTAGTTCCAGAAGAGTAGTGACAGACAAATTCACTGGAAGAATGATTCACTTTACTGTAAAGGATAGCGCTTGTTTAGACACCCTAGTTCTATGTATTTTGAAAAATTAATCTTGTTGTTTGACAGTCCATAACACTGAGCTGGATTTTTTTTTTAATAAATTTATTTATCTATTTATTTATGGCTGCGTTGTGTCTTCGTCACGGTGCGTGGGCTTCTCATTGCATGGGCTTCTCATTGCGGTGGCTTGAACTGTCTCAGAGTTTGGGCTCTAGGTGCGTGGGCTTCAGTAGTTGTGGCACACGGGCTCAGTAGTTGTGGCTCGCGGGCTCTAGAGCGCAGGCTCAGTAGTTGTGGCTCATGGGCTTAGTTGCTCCGCGGCATGTGGGATCTTCCCGGACCAGGGCACGAACATGTGTCCCCTGCTTTGACAGGCAGATTCTTAACCACTTCTCTACCAGGGAAGCCCCTGGATTTTTGAATAAGAGAAATCTTTAACCCTTCACTCTCAGCCCAGCCCTTGGTGGCTGCCTTCTTTCCTGGCCTTTGTGAGGATTAGCACCTCAGGGTTGAAAGTTCAGATGATTGGCTAAAAACGGCCTTCACATGTATTTGTATTTTAATGATTATAGTTCTTCATGGTTCTCTTTCATGATTAATCAGGAATGGTCTTTGAAACACTCCTTCCCGCTTGTCTGCACCATTTCTCACAGTTCTTTAAGAGTTAGTTGAACTTCTGCCTTTTTTCTAAACCTGCCCCTGAACACTGTGAGCTCTCTTTCTCCAAACCTTATAGCATTTACAGTTTATATCATTTTTGCCAGTCATAGATTTTGTAAATATTTAAATTGTTTTTCATTTCACCTCCATGTAAGCTCCTAAGTCTTTTAAACAACTGCTCAACAATTTCTTTCTTGTATTGTTTTAGGAGTGCGATAAATTTTTGTTCACCTCAGATTTTAATTGAAGCAGAGTCCCTGTCTTGGGGATTTGATTTTGGCACAAGGGGTGGGGTTGTATGATCATTTAAGGAGCGCGGGTTTTGGCATCTGGTGGGCTTGGGTCCAAGTCCTGGCTGTCACTTAGCCCTGTGGCCTTGGATGGACTGCCTAACCTCCCTGGTTTTAGTTCTTCAGTTCTTAAAAAAGGAAGGACAACCTCATTAGAGTTGTAAGGAGGTTTAAAATGAGATCATAGGAGAACGGCTGAGTGCGGTGTGTGCGTGTAGTAAGTGCTCGGTGTGTGTAATCTTTATTGTTTCTGATAGTGGACGGATGCATAGTGACTTGGCTGTTTTTAATATCTAGTGTTACTTAGCGGAATATGATTACATGTGAAGTGACGAATGGAATCAATTAGTGTAATTCTTTTTTGCAAGTAATACTCGACTCCTCCATCAGTTGCTCCTGTCGGCACCCTCTACCCTAGTTGAGCACGTGTTGTGTCAGTGCAGGCGGTTGACTAGAGCAGCACAGAGTAGCTGGTTTGTTTCACGTAGACATCTGGCATGTGTGCATTTCTAAGCCTGTAGGCTCTGGCAAATGGCTCTGAAATTTAAGCATGGTTTCTTAGACTCAAGCGTCTTCCAGCTATGTATGAAAAGGCACGTGTGGATGCTCAACCTTCACATGGTTTTTGACTCTTCCTTTTCCCCCCATTTGTCCTTCGTGAACAACTCCTTTTGGCTCCTCGTTCAAAAGTTTTCTTGCATCCATTTTTCCTTTAAGTTGCATTTACCACCAGCCTTGTTCAGTCCTCTATCTTTAGACCTAAGGGTCAGCCCTAGATGGATCTTTTATCTTTTAAAAATACTATTTTTATCTAAAGGCGTTGCTAAATCCAAGGCTCTGTTGCTCATTGTCTTTATTTTAGTTTTTATTTTAAAAAATATTTATTTATTTATTTATTTTTGGCTGCGTTGGGTCTTCGTTGCTGTGTGCGGGCTTTCTCTAGTTGTGGTGAGCGGGGGCTACTCTTTGTTGCGGTGCGCGGGCATCTCATTGTGGTGGCTTCTCTTGTTGCGGAGCATGGGCTCCAGGTGTGCAGCTTCAGTAGTTGTGGTGTGCGGGCTCAGTTGTTGTGGCTCGCGGGCTCTAGAGCCCAGGCTCAGTAGTTGTGGTACACGGGCTTAGTTGCTCCGCGGCATGTGGGATCTTCCTGGACCAGGGCTCGAACTCGTGTCCCCTTCATTGGCAGGCTGATTCTTAACCACTGCGCCACCAGTGAAGTCTAGTCCAACTTTTTTTGGACTATGTCATGGACATTTAAGTAAGAGTTTTCGTATATTTGTGTTTATAATGAATAAGTTGCCTTCCCTTGTGGATGCTCTTCTATGAATAAAATATTTTCTGAAAGGCCATTTCTTTGGAATTTTATAGCATCACAGCTGACAGAATCTTTGGATACACGGGTTGGCTTTAGTGGACCTGGAAACTCTAAAGCCGTGTGTAGAATTGTGAGTGTGAGTGCTTATGTGCCTTTTTGGGGAGCAGAGTCTCCAGCTTTCATCAGTTTCTCAAAAAGGACTGTGAAGCAAGAACCAAATCTGTGTACTACCACTCTTCATTCTTACTAGCCTGTAAGGAACGCCAGACTCCCTCAGCATCCCTCCTCAACACTCACAAACTTACCTATATCAGTTCCCACCCGTATCCTCTTTCCTTCTTTCCTCAGAGGAAGAACTGTCCCCCTCCTGTTCTGCAGTGTGTCCCTGTGACTATGATCTCAGTCCTCATCCCTTCTCCTCTTCTGGGATCTTGGGATCTTACTTTATTGATCCATCTATTCACTTGTAGTCTTTTGTCTTTGTTTTTTCCTCTCATCTTTAGCCTCTCACTTAACACTTGGCTCTTGGCCCCCTCCCTTCAGCCTATAGATACGCTGAAGTTTCTCCCATCTTAAGAAAAGTATCTTCCCGCAATCTTGTATTGGAACCTATTTGCTTTCGTGTGCTAGCGAAATCTTAGATCTTAGATCTTAGAAAGTAGAGCCTACATTTCCTTTATTTTGTTTCTTACCTTTGCTCACTCCTCAGTCCGTTGCTTCTGTCTCATCAAGCCTCTGAAAAAAACGTCTCCAAGGCCACCAGTGACTTCTGATTTAGACTGAAAAGTACCCACATCTTTCTCCGCAGCATTGGATGCTGTGGACCAGTATCTTTATAAAACTCCCTCCTTCCTTAGCTTTTATGGTATAATTTCCTTCCAGCTCCCTACCTATTCCTTCTCCTCTCCTTTGGGCTTCTTTTTCTCTTTCTTCCTCCTGGTGTGGGTGTTCCTGGTATCTGTCATTAGCCTTCATCTCACTTCACAGACACTTGCTGACTGATCTCATCTATGCCCAGGGCCTCGGCTGTCAAGGCTGGGAGATGACTCCCTAGTCTGTATCTCTAGCCCTGACTCCTCTCTGCTCCAGACATCCCATTTATTCTCCCCAGACAACTGTAACTTAGTAGGTCCAAAACTGTACTCCTTGTTTCTGCTCCGCAAATACTTGGGGGTCATCCTTAACTTCTGATGAGTCACCAAGTTCTGTTGATTCTGCTTCCTCCCCTCCATTCCCATTGTTTCAGCCTTTGTTTAAGCTCTTACCATCTTTTGCTGAGACCATTACAGTAGTCTCCTAACTCGTCTGCCTGCCTTCAGTCTCTTCTCTCTTCAGTTCATCCTTCTCTATTCTGTGATGGAATTGATCATTCTGAAACACAGATCTAATTGTGTCCTTTTCCCTGTTGAAAAATTTTCACTGGCTTCCCCAATCCACAGGATAAACTCCAGGCATCCTTTGTGTAACAAGACCTGCCTGCCTGCCTTTTTAGCCCCGCTTCCCGCGCCTTCCATGTTTTTGCTGTCTTCTCTAGCCATGCCGAATGACTTGTATTTCCCTGAATACATACATGGTGCTTTTTCACTTCCATTCCTTTGTACACGTTGCCTTTCTCTGAGAAATGCCCACTCTGGCATGTTCTTCCCCTTTTTCTGTCTCTTTAACTTCTGTTCCACTCAATTTCCTGTAAGAAGCCAGCCTTTCCTAAGCTCTCTTAAGAAGCTAAGATCTCTGTATAAGTAGCCATCAATTATTGAGTGCTTATTTTGTAGCAGGCCCTGTGCTTAGCACTTTATATATCCTGCCTGACCAGTAAGTAGGTGCTGAATAAATTGCTGCTGTTGTCATGGTGATGAGGGAACTGAGCTAGCAAAAAGCAACTGAACCTTGAGTGGAACAAAGGGTGTGCCAGCTCCTGCCCTCACACAGACCTGATCTTTCCCTTTTTCCCTACCAGGAACAGTAACGTTCTGAAGTGAATGGCAAAGGGGAGAGAACACACTTGAATCATTTAGAACTGTTTCTGCTGCTTACTGTATGATCTTGGACAAGTCTTTGAAGTGTGCTTCTAATCCTAACAACTCCTAAAGATAGGTGTGTCATTTCCATTCTGTAGAGACTTGTTAAGGAACGTGAAGCCTGAAGGTAAAGTGCGCTGGGGTTGGAACCCACCTCAACTTGGCTCCAAACCCCACGGTGTTTCCACACTGCCTCCATCTCCCTGAATCACGTTTCAAGTAATTCAGCAAAATTCTTTTCCATCTTAACTATTGGGCCCCACTTTTCTTAGGATACAGCTTCTGTCTTTGGAGTTTGGGAGGTAGGGCTCCCCAGAGAGAAAAGAATGGGAATGTTCTATCCTATTCTAAGAGAAATGGATAGCAGTTGGAGTGAGGTTGGTTATTTTTGACCTTGCTTTGCCAGAACCAGCACTCCAACATATATTTGGAGGATTTCATTTATATCAGCTTGACTTCTGGAAGGGTGTGACTTCTTCTTTTCTAAAAAGAGCAAAAGATATTGGGTAAAATCCTTTAAGACTGCGTATCTGTAAAGTAAGAGATAATTTTATGTACTTATATTTTGATGTGAAATTGATTTTTCTTCCTTGAATTGAGATGGGGTTGATGAGAAGCTGAAAGGGGAAAATCCAGAAGGAGAATATCTTGGATGCTACACAGGACAGCCCTAAATGAAAATGCACAGGTCTGGTGTCTTTGAAAGGTCCTTACTGTGCCCTGGACTTGAGCTTCTGGGCTACAGATAGAGTATTGTGGTTACATTCTGGTTCAGAAAGAGTTTTTTGTTTGTTTTGTTTTTTCCTTAGGATATTTAATGTTTAATTTAAAAATTAATGTTTAAATTAATGTAGATATTTCTGTAAATGACATTTACTTTAGTTGATTTTTCTGGAGTTATTTTTTGTCAAAGAAGAGCCCTCTCATATCTCCTTTTTTTTTTCCAGAGGACTCTTGCTTTTAGGGGTAAACTAAAGCAGCTGTAGGATTTTTTTCTTTCTTTTTAAGGACCTTGTTTCAAGGTTATGTTTGGGTTATGTTTCAATTTATTCATAAACTGGAACCTTCTGGGTTTTAATTCAGGTCAGGCATGAATGCATTACAGTGCTGGCCAGTCTTGTCGTTGCGGAGCACAGGTTCCGGACGCGCAGGCTCAGCGGCCATGGCTTATGGGCCCAGCTGCTCCGCGGCACGTGGGATCTTCCCGGACCGGGGCACGAACCCGCATCCCCTGCATCGGCAGGCGGACTCTTAACCACTGCGCCACCAGGGAAGCCCTGAATCTCCTTTTTAAAAATGAACCCAGGGGCTTCCCTCGTGGCGCAGTGGTTGAGAATCAGCCTGCCAATGCACGGCACACAGGTTCGAGCCCTGATCCGGGAAGATCCCACGTGCCGCGGAGCAACTAAGCCTGTGAGCCACAACTACTGAGCCCACGTGCCACAACTACTGAAGCCCGTGCGCCTAGAGCCCATGCTCTGCAACAAGAGGAGCGACCGCAATGAGAAGCCCTCGCCCGCAAGGAAGAGTAACCCCTGCTTGGCGCAACCAGAGAAAAGCCCACGTGCAGCAGCGAAGACCCAACACAGCCAAAAATATAAAAAATAAAAAATGAAAATGAACCCAGCAGGAACTGTGAGGAGAAGTTTCTGATAGTTTCTTGCATAGTAAATCTGTGACTGAGGCAAGCAGGCTGTCTTAATTTTTTTTTTTTAAATCAAGGTATAATTGACATACAACGTTATATTAGTTTCCAGAGTATGACATAATGATTTGATATTTCTATATGTTGGGAAATGATCACCTCAATAAATCTCATTAACATCTGTCATCTTACATAGTTACAATTTTTTCCTGTCTTAAAATTGTAAAGAGTTGTCATTCTTTTTTTGGCTGCGCTGCATGGCATGCGGGATCTTAGTTCCCTGACTGGGGATTGAACCCGTGCCCCCTGCAGTGGAAATGCAGAGTTTTAACCACTGGACCGCTAGGGAAGTCCCAAGAGTTGTTATTCTTACTTTATTGGACTTCCTTTCTGGTTTGGAGAAACTTTCATTTTTAAATTGAATGTGTAGCAAAAGCATTTGTGAGTTTTCCTCCCATGGTTCTTTGCTTATCGTTTTCTTCAAGGAGACCAAGGGAAGTCCTAGAAGAGAACTTCCTCATTTGTTGGTTCTCTGAGCTCTAATCTCTAATGTTACTCCTATATTATAGTTATTTTTCAAATGACCTTAAAGCTATTATATGATCATTTGCATAAATATTCTCATCTCCCTTTGTAAGCTGCTTGAGGACAGCACACAGCATCCTCCAGCATAAGTGCTTTTCAGTACTTATTCAGCCAGTGAATGAATCTAGACTCTTTTCATCAGCCTCCTTATCTATTCTTATTTCCTTAGTAGTGTCTGACAGACTCTTCTATTACAGTCAGACTGGTTTCCTCCCTCTTTTTCCTGACTGGCTCATTCTCATCTCTATGCCTTTGCAGCGACTATTTTCTTTGTCAGGACTACCTTTTCTCCTAGTAAAATTTACCTGTGGTTTCACGGCCTGGTTGATGTCCTTTCATCATGAAACCAACTGACTACTTTAGTCCTTATTAATCTCTTCTATTTTTAAGCTATTGTTGTATTCAGTGACAGTTTAACACTTAACTGACAGCTGTTTATTTGTTTTATTTATGTTGTTTTTGCCTCCTCAGTTAGACTTTAGATTTTGTGAGTGTAATGACAAGGTCTTCTACCTTTGGGAACTTGTAAGGTGCTAAACATATCAATATATCAGTAAAGATGTATTGAGCACATTTATTTACAAGATCTATTGAGAGGGTGAGAGATACATAGAAGGCAGATACCCTGCTCTCAAGGAGCTTTCAGTCTAGTAACTTCTCAACAAATAGCTGTTTGGGCTTTAAAAATATTAATTTAAAGTAATTGTCTTTTGAGTGAGCACGTAGAAACTATTTTATACTTGAGTGATAAGATAGCATTTAAACAACCCCATTTGAAATGATTCTGGGAAAATGGCAGTTTGAGCACATCTCTGCTGCCCTCTTTTTTTAAAACTCAGTTCAAGTAAAATAACAATTTCAAAGCTTAGAACAAAAATACTAAGAGTTGGAATGGGAACTCATGAAAGTCGAAGGACTTGGAGGGTAGATCCAGGAAACCAAAAATGCAGATAACAAGAATTTTAGAAGGAGGAATAAGTAATAGAAGAAAAATTCCCTGAGCCAAAAAAAGATTGAAAAAGACTGAAGATTGAATGAGTTCACTGTGTTCCAGGCAAGATGGATGAGAAAAGGCACAAACCTAGGCATATTCTGATAAAATTCTTGAATTCAGTGGTAAAGACAAAAAAAAACTACAAGTAAGTTCCTAGATAGAAAGATAAAGATTCAAAAGAAAAGAAAAGGTTAGAAACATTCAAAAGAAGATAAAGATACAAAAGAAAAAGTTAAAACTACCACAAAACAGACTGTTCTCATTTGCATCACTATAGTGTTGGTGGAAGAAGCCGACTATTGAGAAAAGGTCCACTCCAGAGACCTTGGCGGCAGTCTAGATACTATTCACCTTTCAGGGAGAAGAAAGCTCTGTGTGGGTGTGCAGGGATTCACATTATGTCACCCGAAGACTCTAATCTGGACAGTATACTCTAATCAAACAAATAATATTTCCTCTCCTCCTTCCAAAGTAGGAAGAGGAGAGGAAACAGTGATAGACAATGGACTTTGAAATATATATATATATATATATCATATATTATTGTTACTCTATGTTACATATAATATATATATCAATATAATTACGTATATTGAGAGTGATAAGGAATGTGTAATATAAATGCTAAGTAAGGATCTTTGAAATTGAAGACACATGTTGAAAGAGAAAACCTTGCCGTCTGAAGGAAATATTCTAAATGATTCCAGCAAAACTTGGACATCGCAGGACAGGGTAGTGTGTGGTGAGTGGGAACTAAAAGCATTCTTTGGTATCATTAAGATGTTGGCAGGGGAAGTATGGCAATGAACTGCCTTTGTGAGGAGAAGAATACTTCATTTATACTAGTGCTAAAAAAATTGTAAAATACTTAAGGGAAAGTATCACAAGAAAGGCGCAGGCTCTGTGTGAAGAAAATGGTAAAAGATTAAGGATGATCTGAAAAAAATGGAAATATATACCATGTTCCTGGATGGGAAAACTAAATAGATGTAAATTTAATGGAAATTAATTACAACTCCAGTGGAGAATTCTTTTGGTGGTGGGGAAATAGGTAAAACAATCTGTGTTCAGATAGAAGAATAAATGTTTTAGAAAAGCCAAGAATATTTAGGCACAGAATAGTGAGGTGGTCCTTGCTTTACCATGTATTGAAACAGATTCTAAAATGATCATACTCAAAGCAGTGTGGTATCAGCATGTGAATAAGGATGAGCAAACAATAAAGTACCCCAATCCTTGTATATGTAAGAAACATAATTATAAAAACATGAAGGTTTTGCAAGCTTAGACTAGCTTTCTTTCCAATTGTCTCAAATTAACAAAAGATCTTAAAATAAGTTGGCCAGGGCTCCATAGGACATCAGAAATACTGATGTTGTATTTATCCTTGATACTCTATTTATCCTGCCAAGAGGAGCACACTGGAACCATTCCTCCTGCAGTGTCTTTCCAGTGCCTCTAAAAACAAAGCTTAATATTGTGGCATCTGGCAAAGGAAAAATATTTAAAGGGTTCATCTTAATTTTCCCAGAGCAGGCCATGAAGGGGTGATTTGGAGCTGAGAAGCAATAAATTGATAACTGGCACATTCTTGACTCCTCTCTTTTCTTCAATCCAACGGCCCATATCTAGTCTATCAGTAAGTCTTTTTGGTGCTACCTTGAGAAGTACCCTCGCATCTGCTTTTCCATCACTGATCACTGCCGATCATCACCTTGCCTCTGTTACCTCATCTGTAGCTTCATAGTGCCTTATCTCGTGTCCCTGCTTTTTTCTCTCTAACCTATTTTCCACATGGCAGCTACAGTCAGCTCTGTAAAATACAAATTAGATCATGTTGCTTCCCTGCCATTGAATTTCCTTCAGTGGATTTCTGTCTTTTAAATAAGATTCCAGGGACTTCCCTGGTGGCACAGTGGTTAAGAATCCACCTGCCAATTCAGGGGACACGGGTTTGATCCCTGGTCCAGGAAGATCCCACATGTCGCGGAGCAACTAACCCTGCGAGCCACAACTACTGAGCCCGCATACCACAACTACTGAGTCTGTGCTCTAGAGCCCACGAGCCACAACTACTGAGCCCACGCGCTGCAACGGCTGAAGCCCGCGCGCCTAGAGCCCGTGCTCTGCAACAAGAGAAGCCACCGCAATGAGAAGCCCATGCACCGCAACAAAGAGTAACCTCCACTCACTGCAACTAGAGAAAGCCCGCGCGCAGCAAGGAAGACCCAATGGAGCCAAAAATAAATAAAATTAAAAAAAAAAAAGTAAAATAAAATTCCAGCTCCTGTTCCATGGTCTACAAGGCCAGCACTCCTGTTCCCTCATCTACTTTGCTTCAGCCACACTGGCTGACTCTTCTTTCCCTCCTTTCTCTTTTCCTCCCTCTCTCCTTTTCTTTTTTCCCTCTCATTCTTTTCCTCTCTTCCTTCTTTCTCTGCCTCCCTCCCTTTCTCTTTTCTTTTCCTTTTTATTTATTTAGCTACTATTTACTGAGTGCCTACTTTATGCCACATAGGTACAGGCAATACGGCAGTGATTAAAATAACAAAAATCCCTGCCCTTAAGGGGCTTACGTTCTGTAGGAATAGACAGAAATTAATAAGTAATTTCTATTGCCTGTCAGATGGTAAAAATTTCAGTGGAGAAAAATCATGAAGAGCAATAGAGAATACTGGGGCCGGTCAGTGAATACAATTTAAAGTAGGGAGTCAGGGATGACTTCATCATAAGATGGCACTCGAACAGAAACCTGAGGATGGTGAGGCTTTTTCTCTCCTTTGAACAAACCATGCTTGTTCCTGCCTCCAGACCTTGTTCCTTGCTTTTCTTCTGCTGAGAATGCTCTGCTCCAAGTGCTGTGCTTGGCTGGCAACTTTGCCTCCTTTCTGTCTCAGCTCAAAAGTGACCTTCTCAGAGATGCCTTCCCTGACTGCTGAGTTTAAATGAGCAGCTCCTCCCCACTTTCCCGATCTCATCTTTTTATTTATTTATTTTGAAGTCAAAGTGATTATTTATTTATTTATTTTTGGCTGTGTTGGGTCTTCATTGCTGTGCGCCGCCTTTCTCTAGTTATGGTGTGCGAGGCTACTCTTCGTTATGGTGCGTGGGCTTCTCATTGTGGTGGCTTCTCTTGTGGAGCACAGGCTCTAGGTGTGAGGGCTTCAGTAGTTGTGGCCAGTGGGCTTCAGTAGTTGTGGCTTGCGGGCTCTAGAGTGCAGACTCAGTAGTTGTGGCACACAGGCTTAGTTGCTCCGTGGCATGTGGGATCTTCCTGGGCCAGGGCTTGAACCCATGTCCCCTGCATTGGCAGGCAGATTCTCAACCACTGCACCACCAGGGAAGCCCTCATCTTTTTTTTTTTTTCTGTTTAAAATTTTCTATTTAATACCACCATTTGAAATGATCTTGTTTGTGTATTTATTATCTGATTCCAGTAAAATGTTAGTTCTGTGAGAGGCCTTGCTGCCTTGCTCCCTGCTGGATGCCAGGACCTAGAATAGAAGACACTCAGTAGACACTTGTTCGCGAATAGATGGACTTTGCAGGGAGAAGATTCCAACAGGATTCCTTAGATGGTGATAGCTTTACAGAGTAAAGAAATGTCGGCTCTGTCCCAGGGCCTCTGCTGGGAAGGGACAGGGACCCCTGTGGAAGCTGGCCAGGGCTGGAACTCAGGGGCCCATGATGTTTCCTGGCATTCGGTTAGTTTCTCATGTTTGTTTTTCCTTTGTTTCCTTCACCTATTTATCTGCACGCTCTGATTTTCCATGTGACTTTTACAGCTGGGTGGTGTGTGACAACTTTCCATTTTATCAGCGGGCCTGGCTCTTTGGCCCATACATTTCAGTTCAGCTGATATTTATTATGCAGAAGTGTATAGAAGATGCAGTGCCAAGCCTGGTAGAGTGCTTGCATGAGAGCCAGAGCTGGAGCCAGGCCGCCGAGTACCTCTGCTCCCTGCATGGAGGGACATCCGCTTCTGTGTTGACTTGTACTTGCCTGTGTGTCGATTCCCTTTTCCTCTACCTTGACCAGCTGTATTACTCACAGGATCTGATCTGAGGTGTAAGCTCATTGGGTGAGTTTTTCTGTAGAATAGATAGTGGAAGCAACCTCGTTTTGGTTTAACTGGTCAGTCCTGGTTGGGAAAAACTAAATATTTCCCATGTTTGGTTTTTCAACATCTTTTCTTGGCCACATTACATCTTTTCCAAAATGTTGGAAAACCAGGGAAGTGAAATATTTAGCCATATGGTAAGTATTTGGTTTGTTGAACTGTCACACCTTTGGACAGTTTATCGTAGTTTATGCAAATTGTGTGGCCAGCTAGACTTCTGAGGGCATTCATAGGCCACCCGTAACATGGCTACCTGTATGCATACGACAGTTTTATTTTAGGTCCCAATGTTTTCTCTCAGGTGCCTCTTTGAGTACCTGTGTCCAAGATGTTGTTCAGACACTAAATTTATTGTAATTTTACACATAGGATAAATATAATAAAAATCTCGAATATTCCATTTATTTATTATTCTGTCATCAACTTGAGGTTTATCTTTGTGGCTGAGAAATAGAACTTGTGAAACATCTTAATAATTAATATTATCCTATTTCAGCAAGGGTTGAAAGAAATATGATTTAGATGATTATCATGTTGAAAACAAGACTAAAGTATTATATGTTTATCAACCAGAGATCACCATTGGCAGAAGTAGTAAATTGCTCAGAATTCTGAATTTGATTTGATTATCTTCTAACTTTTCCTTGCAATTGTAGAAAAAAGAGTTTTTCATTAGAGGTAGGGATTCTTTCCTGCCTTCCCCCCCACCCCCCTGCCCCAGTCAGTTTTTTTTTTTTTTTTTTTTGTGGTACGTGGGCCTCTCACTGTTGCGGCCTCTCCCGTTGTGGAGCACAGGCTCCAGATGCGCAGGCTCAGCGGCCATGGCTCACGGGCCCAGCCGCTCCGCGGCATGTGGGATCTTCCTGGACCGGGGCACAAACCCGTGTCCCCTGCATCGGCAGGCGGACTCTCAACCACTGCACCACCAGGGAAGCCCCCCCAGTCAGTTTTAGTTGTCTGTTTCCATACCTATAAAATGTGGTTAAGAATGCTATCAACCTTACAGGATTGATGTGAGAATTAAATTAGTTAATACATAAAAATACAGTGATTAGAACAGTGCCCAGCCAGGAAGTCCCTGACAGTAGTTTTTTGTAGTTTTTTGCAGAGATAAGATACTGCAAACAGTATCTTTATTGCATAATAAATGCCATAAGGAAGGCATGTACAAATACTGAGGGTGCTCAGGCAAAGGGCGTTCATGTACCTATGTTGTTTCTGGGGAGGAGTATCGCTCAGGCTCAGAGTCATCAGTTGAATAGGAGTTTGGTGGGAGGACAGACCAGGGAGGAGGATAGTTTAGGTTTGGAGAAAGACATGGGTTTGTGAATCACTGGAGTATGTTGGAGGAATTACGATGATTTAGTAGTCATTGCTAGAGCATAAAGAGTAAGCTCAGTAGGTCCAATAAGCCTGGACAGGTGGGTAGGTCTTAGAATCTTAAATTTTATCTCGTAGGTTCTTGCTTCTCAGTAGGAAATGTGCCAGGGTACTCAAAACTGTAGGATAAACATGGTACAAGAATCTTCTTGGGGTATCCATTTAATTGAATTTGGGGGAAATTATTGCTACATTAAAACATGAATATATTATAATACAGGATTTAAAATCCAAGATAAAATATAATTTTAACTTTTTAAATAAAAAAATAATACATTTTGCCTTAGTTGCTGGCTTTTTCAGGCTGTGCCTCTTCTAGGCCCTCCATTCCCCCCCATCACTTTCTTCGGGTGAATGTTTAAAAAGCACCCATATAGGTCATGGGGAGTCATTGAGGAATTGTAAGCAGGAGTGGATGACATCCGTATTTGGTGGAGATCAGCCTAGAGGAGGATGGTTTCAGGCTCCTGTGTCACACAGTCAAGGGTCACCATTCACATAGAATACAATGCGAAATACCTTAAGTAGATAAGAACAGGGCAAGAGGGCAAGACAGGACAGGGAGAGTTACAAGGTGGCTACTGAAACGAGCTGGTGGCCTCTGCAGTGGGATTGGGGAAGAGGGAATGAAAAGAGGTGTTTAAGGAGAATCGATGAGACTCGTGTAGAAGAGGAGAGCGTGTGATGTGTTGGAAGAACCTAAGTTGACGCCTAAGAAACTTAAATTTCTGGCTTAGCGTCTTGAGGGAAAGAGGGCACCATTTTCTAGTACAAGGAATAGCAGAAGAACAGTTTGGAGTGCGGGAGGAGATAAATTCAGTGTTCCTGAATTGGAGGGGTCTTTGGGCCATGCGGGTGAAGGTGCGTAGCAGGCAGTTGGCTATGTGTGTGTGGAGCTCTTTAGAAAGGCCTGTCCTGATGACACACCTTCAGTTCTCCCGAGTGGCCATCACTGGCAGTGAGGCCCACGGGCATGACTGAGGTGGTCTGAGAGGAGCACAGCGAGTGAGAAGAGGCTAAACAGAGAGCTCTGGAAGTGCTGCCATTTAAGGGGGGAGGCTGAAGGAAAGGAACCTGAGAAACTGTCAGAGGTATGTGTGGCCAAAGAGGGAGGAGAAGAGCAAAGCAGCAGGGAATTTCAAGAAGTGCCTGTCGCTGCAAGAGAGTTTAAGAGTAGACTGGGAAATGCCGTCCAGATTTACCGGTGGAGGAGGCCACTGCTGGTGACCTTTGCTTGAGCTGTTTCAGTGGTGTTGGGGGTGGGGACTGCAAACCTGTCCGGAGAGGGTGAGGCATCCAAGGCGGGAGAGGAAGTAGAGGCAGGCTGCCCGCGCTGCTTTTGCGAGCCTGGCTCTGTGAAGTGGAGGAGAGAACAGTAGCTAGGATGCTTATACATTCACCTCCTCTTTCTCTCCCACTGGAAAGTAAGTTGCACGAGGGCAGGAACTTCATTTTATTTACTGCTATATCTCCAGGGTAGAAGAGAGCTCCAGGTGCTCAATAAATATTTGGTGGCTGAATTAATGAGTTATGTTAAGATGGGAGAGACTTGAGCATGTTCATTTGTAGGGTGGAAGGGTAAGAGGTCTTGGAGAGGAAAGTTTGAAGGTCTAGAGGAGAAAGGATGTGATGGAACATGGTCTCCATGAGTCAGGAAAGTTTGAGATTCCAAGCCCCTCTGGAGTGACTATCCAGGATACCAGGAGTGGCTCCTTTTCTGCTGAAACTGAAGGAAAGGAGGAATGGATGGGAGCAGAGGTAGATGTTTACAGGTGGTGGAGGAGGAAGTTGAGGGAGTTCTCTCCTGATGGTCTTATGAGTATTCTCTGAGTTAAAAATAAATTAAGAATGAGTATCATGTGTGTATCCTTGGAAAACATTTTGTGAAGACATACAAAAAAGCCACCCCTATTTAAGCAGTTATGCTTATGGGGAGAGTCACAGACAGGTAATTGTAGGCACACACAAGGTTGTGGTCGGTGATATAAAGGGTAGATGAGGTAAGGATGCACCCAGGGGATGAGTAAGTAGGTGAGACAAGAGGTCTCAAGTTTCAGACGGGAATGCAGGGAGTGGCTGGGAGCTGGGAGGAGGGATCCACACACACTGTGCACGCCATTTCACCCTGCCCCAGGAACCTTCTGTCAGCAGGAGACTGTCCTTGGATCATGGGGAAGTGGGAGGAGAGGCAGTGCATGAAGCTCCTCTTTGAGATAAAATGAACTGAAACCTGAGCCTTGAGGGAAGTAGAGTCACTCATTGTTAGTAACTCTTCTGGTTCTAACCAGGCTGGTTTTCCAGTGATTTATTTCTGATTCATTTGATAGGAAACTGCTTTCCCAACTTTTGACAAACCTGTTATCTGAAATGATTTGTCTGTTTAGAAGCACAGGTAGTAGTGAGAAAGGATATGAGAGTGTCGCAGCGAGTCATGAAGAACAAGACATGACCATATTTATTTACTACATCAGGCTTTAGCTAGAATTAATTTAAAGAATATTAAAGTGTCCATTTTATTTTAATTAGCAATTGTTTAGTAATAAAGTTTCACTTGTTCAGAATTCTCTATTTTCAGTCTATTCGAGTTCAAGACTACTTACTTCTCAGAAACTTTCTGAAAGGGAAACTAGAGTAGTAAGGATGGGTCTTTTAGTCTTCTAGACTTTCGTTGAAATTAAATAACCCAGCGAAGCAAATTTTGTTTTTGTCTTTTGCTATTAACCTTAATGGCCATTATTGCAAATTAGTCTCTGATAGCTAAGCAGCATGAGGCAGGTTAGAGTTGAACTTGAGTCCTGGCTACTTCTGTTCTTGGATTTCTCACATGTTAAAACACGTTCCCTATAAAATGAGCAGAGGATCTTTCAGAAAGGGATCTGATTCTAAGAGTTAAAGGGGTTTTGCTTAGAACAAGTTGCAAATTCTAATCACTTATTTAACTGCCCTATCAGGGAAGGCAGGTTTATGGTGTAAAAAGCACCTGTCAATTTTTGGAGATGGAGAGAAGTACCTTTTTTTCTCTTGACAGGAGGTGAAATCAGAGGTTGACTAAGACATGCTAATTGGAACTTGGTATCGTCTCAGTTGGCTCAGTACTTAGAATTCATTTTCTCTAAGCCAGTGGTCCCCAATCTTTCTGGCACCAGGGACTGCTTTCGTGGAAGACAATTTTTCCACAGATGGGGTGGGGGGAGGGTTCAGGTGGAATGGGGGTGATGGGGAGCAGCAGAGGAAGCTTCGCTCGCTCGCCCACCCCTCACCTCCTGCTTGCGTCCCGGTTCCTAACAGGCCGTGGACCGGAACCAGTCAGCAGCCCGGGGGTTGGGGACCCTTGCTGCAAGCCATCCCTGTTCTGATGGGGAATGGGGGGAAACCCTATGTGCCTCCACCTCATTCCCCCCAATTCTAAGTTTTTTAGCCATTAGTTGAATAGTTAGAACTCCAGTTAGGCCTTTATTTGGGGGAAGAAGAATGACTTTATCAGCCTTTGGGGGAGAACCTAGGGGACAAGAGAGTCTTCAGGTCAATTTGGCATCAACAAGCTGAGGACCTGTTTCTCATTTTTACAGAGAACTAAGTTATAGCCAGATCCCTATTTTCCTGGAATTTATGGTGTGTGTGTGTGTGTGTGTGTGTGTGTGTGTGTCTAAGAGAACATGTTGAAGACTTTTGAAAGAGACCTGACGTCTGGACCCTCTTTACAGATTGTCATTTTTGTTGCCTTTTACGGGAATCAACTGGGAAAGCATTCTGAGATGAGGCATGTCAGAGGCAGTGAGTGAGGTAACAGGGAAAAGGTCACTGGGTTCTGGTCCCATTTCTGCTATTTCTTTGTGACCTCAGGCAAATCATTTAACCTTTCCTGGCCGCTGGGAGATGAAGTGGCTAGATGAGGGAATCTAGTTCTTTCCAGCTCTTAATTCCTGAGGTGACCTGTGAGTATGGTTTAGGAAAATGTATGAAGAAAAAATCATATATATATATATTTTTTTTTTTTTTTTTTCTTTTTTTTTTTCCCTTGGCCGTGACACACCGCGCAGCACGTGGGATCTTAGTTGCCCGACCAGGGATTAAACCTGGATCCCCCCTGCAGTGGAAGGAGAGCCCTAACCACTGGACCGCCAGGGAATTCCTGAGGAAATCCTGTTGATATTTTAAATTCATTAAGACAGTTATTATTTAAAGGAAATCCATGTATAATGAGAACCATCAGTTGCCTAATTTATATTCATTCAGTCAAAACTTATATATTGAATTTTCCTAAAGTGAGATATACATTTAATTATTCAGGGTGTGTGCTGTTATCATTTTGGTCTAGTGAGGCTTAGGGGATGGAACTTTCATTCTGACTCTTACAAGTTACAGCTTATCAAATTCCCCTCCTAATGCATCTCCTCTTCCCTTTGTCCCTCTATGCCTCCCCAACCTCAGCATCCTGCGTGTTTATCTTTGGTAATGCCTGTGTTCCTTTACGTTTCTTTCCTTTTATTTTTTTAAGATTTATTTATTATTTATTTATTTATTTTTGGCTGGTATTGATTGTGGCATGAGGGATCTTCGTTGAGGCATGGCGGATCTTTTGTTGCAGCGCGTGGGCTCTTAGTTGTGCTGCATGAGCTTCTCTAGTTGTGGTGTGTGGGTTTTCTATCTCTAGTTGTGGCGCATAGGCTCCAGGGCGCATGGGCTCTGTAGTTTGCAGCACGCGGGCTCTCTAGTTGAGGTGCACGAGCTCAGTAGTTGTGGTGCACGGGCGTAGTCGCCCCACGGCATGTGGGATCTTAGTTCCCCGACCAGGGATAGAACCTGGATCGAACCCATGTCCCCTGCATTGTAGGTGGATTCTTAACCACTGCACCACCAGGGAAGTCCCCCCTTACATTTCTGCTTATCCTTCCCAGAGGCTGGAAATCATGTCTTATTCGTCTTTACTTTCCTTATTGTAAAACATCGAGGGGAAGAAAGGTAATATGTGAGGAAATAGGTAACAGCAGAGTCAAAGATGGCCCAGATTTTAATTTGGGGTAATGGGAGAATGTTTATGTTATACGTAGAAATACCTGAGGTGCTGGTTTGGGGAGAAGATGATGAATATAATTTTGGACATGACGGAATCTGTGGCACTGGCAGGACATTCAGGTAGACTGTTCCAATAGGCAGTTAGAAATGGTGACTTATATCCTGGAGCGGTTGGAGGATTTGAGGTTCATCAGGGTGAGTCAGATCTTTGAAAGGGAAAGTGAAAAATGAAGCTAAGGGGGAATGCCTGTATTTAGGAAGCTAGAGGAGAAAGAAGAGTCATCCAGGCTGCCAGAGGTGATCGCAGAAATAGGAGGTGTACTGGGGTGCGTAGTAAGTGGCTTTTATGGAGGTAAATACTCAACTATGTTAAAGCTACAGAGAGGTTAGGAGAATTAGATGAGGGAATACAGATGATTGGATTAGTCAGTTCCAGCCCTGTGGCTGGACCAGAGGCTACATTAAAAAGTGATGAGGACGCAGAAGCAATGAGTCTGTAGGCTTCTTAGTTTGAAGTTGGGAAAAATGAATTAAAGAACAAGGGCAGGTTCAAAGGAGTACTTATTTCTCTTACTTTATTTTTATTTTTTAATAATAGAGGATACTGAGAAATCTTTATAGGCCTGGGAGGCTAAGAATGGAGGCTAAGAAAAGATTGTGTTGGCTAGGGAGATTTGGACACAGATTAGATCCCTGGAGGGTAGATGAGGGTGAATTTGAGAGCAGGCTGCCGTCAGGTTGGAGAGGAGGGAGGAGCATCTCTCTGAGACAGGAAGAATGGTTTGGTTGAAAAAAATGATTTAGGGAGAGGAAATTGGTGTGGGATTAAAGGGAAAAGAATATTCAGAAAGATGGAAGCATGGGTTTTGAGAAATGTGAAAAGAATTAGAGCAGCAGCTGCAGGGGAGTTCGGGAGGAATTAATGAAACAATGAAAGCAATGCTGGTGCTCGTAGGCAGGCAGAGTGTGGTCAGCATGAATTTGGAGGGGACACAGTTGTGATGCTTGTGTCCAACTGTGAGATCAGGGTGTCATACAAGCCGTCAGTGTGAATGACGCTGGCTACAAAGACAGTGACAGGACCTGGAGTCTGGGGGGAAGCAAAAGAAACCAGCAGTAAAGATGGAATGTGCTCTGGGGGCTTCAGGACTTCAGTGCCCTAACCTGGGCTTCGTAGTTGAGACCAGCAGCATTCCTGAGTCCCTGTGTGTTTGTTTTTATGAAGCAGGAAAAAAGATGGTCTTATTTAAGGGTTATTGAAGTGGAAATGAGGTATGAGAATACTTGTAAGAATACTGTGCATTTTTTTCCTATTAAATTAAAAAAAAATGGCATGGGAACATTGTTGAAAAACTCCATGAAATGGAAAAATAGCCTCCCTCCTCCCCCCGCCCAGCCCCATCCCACTTCCCAAGGTGTAGCCATTTTTTATCAGTTAGTAGTATAACTTTCAGTATGTTAAGTCACCTTTAGGAAGCATGTCTTGATTCTCTGTTATGAACAGTTGAGAAGTGTACCCATTTCCAGTACTCTTTCCTTCTGAGTTTTTGCAGTCATATTAGTGTTCTTTTTTAAAAAAAACCCTTTATTTTTTTTTTAAGTCTTTATTGAATATGTTACAGTATTGCTTCTGTTTTTTGTTTTGGTTTTTTGGCCTCCAGGCATGTGGGATCTTAGCTCCCCAACCAGGGATTGAACCCATATCCCCTGCATTGGAAGGTGAAGTCTTTAACCGCTGGACCACTAGGGAAGCCCCTACTGGATCTACTTTTAATTTCGTCTCTGCTTTCTATATTCCTTCTCGGTCTTACTCAGCTGCTGTTGTTTCTCGTACTTTGTCATTTTTCTTGTATTCTTAAAATTTGGAGTAGTTATTTTTGATATGGGGTGCAAGAGAGTTAAACTTTTAAGTCCTTGCCTTTCAGTAACATCTTTATCTCTCATTTGATTGTCATTTCTGTGAATGTAACTTGTTTTTATACTCTGGATGCTTTTAGGGTTTGCTTTTCGTCTTTGACGTTCTGACGTTTTCCCTAGGCTGTGTCTAGGTGCCTGTCTTCTCCATCATCCTGTTTGGGGGTTAGAAGACTCTTTGAATTTACTGGTTGTCTTTCTGGAGCTCAGGGAGAATTTTGTTTTATTATTTCTTCCCTTCCATGTGCTATGTTTTTAAATCTGTTTTGTGTTTGCTGTCTTTCCTCTCTCTCTTTTACTTCCGTTTTAACAGCAGGTTTATTCTTAATTTTTTTTTTTTTTTTTTTTTTGGGGGCGGTACGCGGGCCTCTCACTGTTGTGACCTCTCCCGTTGCGGAGCACAGGCTCCGGATTCGCAGGCTCAGCGGCCATGGCTCACGGGCCCAGCCACTCCGCGGCATGTGGGATCTTCCCGGACCAGGGCACGAACCCGTGTCCCCTGCATCGGCAGGCGGACTCTCAACCACTGCGCCACCAGGGAAGCCCTCTTAATTTTTATAGACGTGATAGTCTCTTGAATCTCTCTGAGCATGCTAATTAGCATTTTTTTAAAAGTTCTCTTTTAATTCCTGAAATAACTAATATTTCCTTTGGGGCATGTTTTTCCAGAGGTCCATCTTGGTCTACTTTTCCTGTTCTGTTGGGTTTCCTCAGATGTCCTTCGTGGTTGTTCGCAGTTAATGTGTCACTAGGTTGATTAGGTAGTTGGTGTGGTTTTCTTCTGGAGTTGAATAGGTCTTATTAGCTATTTACATTTTTATTATGGAATATCACATGCAAAAGAGTATGTGTTATGTGTGTGCACAGTTTAAGGAAAAACAGCAAATTGTCCATGATCTAGTTTAAGAACTGAAACCTTAAAATATCTCTGAAGGCCCGTTGGGCCTGTCCTGTTACTTTCACCTCACTCTCAAATGTAACCATCATCCTGAATTTTGTTACACATTCCCTATTTCTGCTTTATAGTTTGTATGTATCCCAAACAAAGTATTATTTAGTTTTGTAAGTTTGTGAACTTTAGGAGTGGAATCATGCTGTGTGTATTCTTCTGTGACTTGCTTTTTTTTTTTTCGCTCAGCATTGTTTAGGAGGTTCATTCTTGCTGATGCAGGTTACTGTAGTTCTTTTTTTGTTTTCCTGCTGCTCTGGCATTCCATTGCATGAATTCACCACATTTTATTAGTTCATTCACCAATTGGCAGATATTTCAGTTGTTTCTAGTTTTTTGCTGTTGCAAATGACATTGCTATGAACATTCCTGTGTATGCCTTCTACATTTAAATATATATATATTTTTTATACCTTTAGTCATGGATTTTCAAATGCATATATAAAAGTCTAGAATTAAACAGAACAAAATCTCTGGATAGGAAATTGTGAATGATTAAAAATGCTTTTATAAACTTTGTATTTTCCATAGTTCCTTACATGCCCTTAATTTTATGGTCTGGAATTTTAAAAAATCAACTGAACATACTCGCTATTTTTCTTTGGAAAACACAGAAAAGGATAAGAGTTGATAAGAGAAATTTGCACTAATAAATGTGGAAAAATTCAGTGCAACTTTCATAATGTTAACTATGTTTTTTTGCATGCTTAAAGATTTTGTAGAGTCATTAACAATGCCATCTATATCAAGTTAGTCTATTTGTAAGTACTTCCAAGCTTGAATTATAGTGTTTATGTCAAGTTTGTAACTTTTTAAACTTCTTTTCTGTTACTTTTCATCTACCATCAGTCACTCACATTTCCTTTGTCAGCATCATGCAGGATAAAGGAGACTTATCAAAAACATTTGCTATCTGAGGACAAAGAATATTTTTGAAAGCGTTCAAAAAATTTAAGAGATTTATTATAGGTTAATTAAGCTTTTGAATTGTGAAGATTTTGGTTTTTGCTTTTGTTTTAGTGGTAAGGTTTCTCAGAATGAAGCGTGCCAGGCTTTTGATAATGATTTTTGATACTCTAAATAACACAGACTCACTTTGGGTAACAATTTTTCTATATTGCCTCACTGACTCAGAGCACCAGGTGACTGAGCAAATAGATCATTCAAAACAACTGATCAGAACTGCCCTAGTGGTACAGTGGTTAAGAATCCGCCTGCCAATGCAGGGGACACGGGTTCGATCCCTGGTCTGGGAAGATCCCACATGCCGCGGAGCAGCTAAGCCCATGCGCCGCAACTACTGAGGCTGTGTGCCACAACTACTGAAGCCCTTGCGCCTAGAGCCCGTGCTCAGCAACAAGAGAAGCCACCGCAGTGAGAAGCCCAGGCGCCGCAACAAAGAGTAACCTCCGCTCACCGTAACAAGAGAAAGCCCGCGCACAGCAATAGAGAGCCAACGCAGCCAAAAATAAATTAAAAAATAATAATAACAAATAAAAATTTAAAAACCAACTGATCACAGAGCTTGGGAAGTTTGTGTTCAATTTTCATTGATTGGCAATAGAACTGATAAATTTGGCCTCAGACATAAGGAAAAATCCATTTTATATACCAGTAAACTTTGTGGCACAGTTTTGTTTGACCTTCATTTAAAGATGCACCCCCTCTGATAAACATCACTTACAGGCCTCTGGAGTTCTTACTCTAAGACAAGTGTCATTCTTTGAGTGCTTCCTGAAGTACAAAACATGGTAATACTTCCATTTAAACATATTATGGGAGTTGCTTGAAAATTTGTGATGATCACACCGTGGTATTAAATTTGGGTCATGGAACTTGCTTGATGTAAGCAGTTTTTTGTTTGTTTGTTTTTTTTAATTTTTTTTTTTGAGGTACGCGGGCCTCTCACTGTTGTGGCCTCTCCCGTTGTGGAGCACAGGCTCCGGACGCACAGGCTCAGTGGCCGTGGCTCACGGGCCCAGCTGCTCCGCGGCATGTGTGATCTTCCCGGACCAGGGCACGAACCCATGTCCCCTGCATCGGCAGGTGGACTCCCAACCACTGCGCCACCAGGGAAGCCCATCCTCAGTTGGTTTATGAAAGAACCTAAACCTCAAGTTTTGGAGGAATCCCAGAGGTCCTCCTCACTCGCACCACCTCTTTGCAGCAACATGTACTGTACAAACTTGAGAAAAATTGGCCGTGATGCCAGTTTTAATTCAGGAAGGTCAAGTTTCAGAGTTGGGTGGAAGAAGAAAGTTGATAATAGTTTAGACTTATGTATGGCTTAGGAGATTAGGAAGCGAAAATTGGGGTTGATGCAACAACCCACTTAATGTCCATATTAACTCCTAAAATGCGAGCACTTTGTTTCTTATATCATCTGCTTTTCATATTTCACCAAACAAAATACTTCATGATCTCTGTGCCCTACCATGGGAAAGTCTTTTAGAAATTTTATTTTGGTCTTGGATGACTTAAAATATTTGTGAATGTATTGTAGAGAAATGTTAGTTTTTCCCGTACAGAATGTGATGCTCTTATTTATTGATTAGTCCCATCTTAACAATATTTATAGAGTCTGGAGGAAAAGATGGGGAGAAAATGACCCAAATATTGTATTTAATATTTTAGTTATTTTTAAGGTAAGTTAGTAAGGGGAAGGGATCCATGTGTACTTGGTTTGAATGAGAGTCAAAATCCCTAAAAGTGCTCAGGGTGTTAGTAATAGTTGTAATTCCGGTTTGAAATTTGCATCATCGCAGTATAAAAACTGAACTGATGTACTGACAGTTGGAGGGGAAATTTCTTTTTTTTTTAATCCATGGTCACAGACAACTTCTGTTTGGAGAACAGAGAGAAAGTCAGGCTAAGAGAAATACAAATAGAAAATGTTTAATCCTGTGTTGTGGCTTACTGTAGCATTTCTTATCCCCTTAAATTTTGGACTAGACTTCTACTAGAATTCTGTGAACTTGAGTGGTATGTGTGATTGCCAGCTGTGTGACCTTTTGAAGTTTGGAACTTTCTGGAATCTTAATTCCTTGTACTCTCCAACCTGTAGTGTGGGAAGGTAACACACATACACACACACACACACACACACACACAATTAGGGCAGGCTAGAGAATCTCATAAATAAAATGGTAAAAGGCTACAGTTGTCTTGGAATTCATAAACACGTTTAAAAGTTCATTTTTTCATCTTCGTAGATGTGTATTTCAGTAAGTTTTTCCTCTCTTCATTTTCCTTCATAAAAGGAAAAGATTTTTTTATTCCTGAGTTATCACTCTCCTAAAATATACTCTTTTGCTCAGATCTGTGCTATGTATAGAGTGTTATATTCCTGCCCACGTCTGATGTGGAAGGAGAGACACAGAGAGGAGAGTGGTGACTGACTCAGAGAGATGTAAATGATCTTATTATACTTGAACTGCAACCACACCTAGAAACCTTGACAATAACAGGGTCTGTGTTTGATATTCCTTACTTGTTAAATCCTGTCTGGATTTTATTATGCCACATGTGTGTTGTTCATCAGCAAAGTCGAACGGGTGCTAGAACAATTGCAGAGCTTTTACCAGACTCATGATTACAGTTTCTCGCTTTGGCCATACAAAGAAAATGAAACACATAACCAAAACAAATTTCTAGTTGTTTCTGGTATTGTTGGTCTGGTTCAGTGGTTTCAGTGCTACAGATCCTATACCAAGATAGATTTTCATGGGTAAATTCATTAAGGTTAAGATAGTCTCAATGTCTGTGGCAAGCCGTTAATGTTTTTAAAATAACTTTTCCCTCATTATAAAAATAACACTTTTAAAAAAAATTTATTTATTTATTTTCGGCTGCATGGGGTCTTCGCTGCCACGTGCAGGCTTTCTCTAGTTGCGGCAAGTGGGGGCTACTCTTCCTTGCCGTGCGCGGGCTTCTCATTGCAGTGGCTTCTCTTGTTGCGGAGCACCGGCTCTAGTAGTGCGGGCTTAAGTAGTTGTGGTGTGCGGGCTCAGTAGTTGTGACTCATGGGCTCTAGAGCACAGGCCCAGTAGTTGTGCACAGGCTTAGTTGTTCCAAGGCACGTGGGACCTTCCCGGACCAGGGCTTGAACCTGTGTCCCCTGCATTGGCAGGCAGATTCTTAACCACTGAACCACCTGGGAAGTCTCACACATGCTTAATTTAAAAAAAAAAAAAAAGGAAACTAAAGAAGAAAATGACTATTTCCTTAAACCTAACGCCCAAATATAAACACTAATACTATTAAGTAAATCTCCTCTAGTCACTTTTCTATTTACATATCTTTAAAAAAAAATCGAGGTACTACAGTAAATTCAGTTTAGTTAACTTAAAAAAAAACTATTTTGAACAGTTCCTATTTCATCATTCTTTAAAAACATGACTAAGTAATATTCCATGGGTTTGGATATACCATAATATTTGGATATTCACCTACTGTTGGAATTATAGGTAGCTTTCAGTTTTTCTCCAGTAAACTGCTTTTAAAGTAAACTTTCAGGGAATTTCCTGGTGGTCCAGTGGTTAGGACTCAGCGCCTTCACTGCCAAGGGCTGCGTTCAATCCCTGGTCAGGGAACTAAGATCCTGCAAGCCTTGCGGTGTGGTCAAAAAAAAAAAAAATTATAAAGTAAACTTTTAAATTGAAGTATAACTTATACAAAAAAAGAGTCCAAATGATAAACATATAGCTTAGAGAATTTGTAGTGAATTTTTATAACATGAACACCCATGAAACCCCCCAGATCAAGAAAGAGTAAGTTAATTACCAGCATCCAGAAGTTGTGCCCCTTCCCGGTTATTACCTCCCCAAATGGAGCTACTACTCTGGCTCCTTTCATCATTGATTGGTTTTGCCTGATATGAATTTTACATAAATGGAGTCATATGTATGTTCTCCTTAGTTCCTGGCTTCTGTTACTCAACATTGTATCTGTGAGTTTCATCATGTTGTTACTTACAGCAGTAGCTAATTCTTTTTATTCTATACAGTATTTAATTGCATGACTCTACTACAATTTATTCATTCTACTGTTTGTGGACATATGGTTTATTTCCAGTTTTGGCTCTTATGAATGTTCTTCTATATGTCTTTTGGTGCTGTACATTGGATATATACCTGGTAGTGGAAATGCGTGGTCATATGTTCAGTTTTCATAGATATTATCAAACGGTTTCCCAAAGTGATTATCCAAATTCCCATCAACAATGTATGAGAGTTCCGTTTGGTCCTGTACTTACCAGCACTTGGTATTGTTAGTTTTCTTACTTTTAACCATTCTAGTAGATACATAGTAGTAGTATTTCCTAGTGGTTTTGATAGTGAGCACCTTTTCATATATTTATCAGCCTTTTGGATATGCCCTTCTGTGAAGTACTTGTTCAAATGTTTTGGCAATTTTTAAATTGTGTTTGTCTTTTTATTGATTTATAGGCATTCTTTATATATGCTGGGGATGAGTTCATTGGTTGCATACACTGCAAATATCTTCTCTCTGTGGCTTGACGTTTTACTCTCTTAATGGTCTCTCTTGATTACACAGTAAACTTTAAAAAATTGACAGTGTTATTTTGGTAAAAATGTAGACACATCGTGCCTTGCCAGAGGTTACTTACTTGGAGGACAGTGCGTAAGGGGATAATAAAATCAGAAGTTCTGTTATAGTTAGCTTTGTCCAGCATAATGGCCATGGTTTGCCTCCCCAGCAGTGCCAGCTCTCTTACAAATAAATGTGGGCCCTTCGTTGCAGGGGGAACCAGCTGAGCACGTGGATGGATCGGTGAAATTTCTCTCTAACCCTGGGAGACTACTAAAAGCTCAATTCCTTTTAATATTGGCTTAGTAGAACCATGTTTTTATACTAAGTATTGTACATACAAGTTAATGCTTAAATTGCACGCAGTGGCATAGGATCTTGATATGTTTTAATCTATCCATTTAAAAAGTAGGGATTATATAAAAGAGTAAAAGTTGACTTTATTTTTCTCCAGAGTTAGAAGAAAATAAGAGCTGCAAATCAAAAGTTAAAAATATAGGTACTGAGGGCAAAAAGACAGAAAGGAAGTATTATTTAGTGGTTAAGAACTCAGGCTGGAATTCTAGCGCTTCTGTTTGCTAGTTTGGCAATTTTGGTATGGTATTTATCTTCCTTCAACTTTAGTTGCCTCATATTTGAAATGAGGGTAATAGTGAACCCACCTGGTAAGGCTTTTGTGAGGATTAAATGAGATAATTAACGGCAGGTGTCTGTGGCCCATAGCGCTCAATAAATGTTTATTTACTATTAGGAAGTAAAGGATAAAAAATAAGGTTAAAAACATTTATTTGTAAGGACAAACTGAATTTACATATGCTTTTGGGAAACCAGAATTTTTTTTTTTTTTTTTTTGGCCGTACAGCTTGCGGGATCTTAGTTCCCCCACCAGGGATCAAACCCAGGCCTACAGCAGTGAAAGCACAGAATCCTAATCACTGGACTGCCAGGGAATTCCCGAGAAACCAGAATTTTTAAGAGAGCTAGAATAAAGATATAAGTGATCCTAAAGGTTTATAAATGCATATATTCCAAGATTGTTTTATCCCACTTTTCTCCTTTTGGCTTCAGAGTCATATCTAGATTTGAAACTGCCTCTCCGGTTTAAGCTTTTGTCCTGTGGAGGTGACTCTTCCAATCAGCGTTTGGCAGTAGACACCAGGAGTTCAGTTTATACAGCTTAACCACTTGCACTTTTTTAAAAAAATAATTGATTTTTTAAAAAACACATAATACTTGAACTGTTTTTGTTTTTTGAACTGTTTTTTTAAAAGTTTTTCTTTGCTAAAAAAATTAATCTCCCTCTAAGAATATAGTCATAATTTTCTGTGTTAAATCATCCTTTGATTCCTTTGGAAGGCAATGAGGGAATCCTAAAATAAATTCTCTTCTTTAAGGGTAGAGAAGTAACACATAGGCATTGTCTCCTGGTTAAGAATTCATTCTATCTTTTCTGTGATTTGAGGTTCCAAAAAGAAAACAAGATATATCTGTAATATCTTATAAAAACAAAGGGAACTGGAGACTACGTAAGTTTTAAAATATTTCTTCTGCCTTGGATTTCTAAATGAACAAAAGGAAAGAATAAACTTCATGAATATTATTCTCTACTGTTATAGACTGTCTAGATTAGTGCTTCTTAAAAAAACATTTTTTATTATGGAATATCTCATTCATAAGAGTAGAAAGAATAGTATAACAAATCCCTATGTACCCATCACCCAGTTTAACAATGATCAGTTTATGACCAGTCTTATTTCATTTATAACTCTATTGTCTTCCCCCCACCCCATACTATTTTAAAGCAAATCCCAGCTATATCATTTTATCCATAAATATTTTAGTACATATCTCTAGAAAATAAAAACCAAAACAAAAAACTCGTAACCAAAAACAAAAAAAATAAACAAAAAAACCTCTTAAAAACAAAACAAAAAAAACCCATTATACCGTTATCACCTAAAAAAAGAAAAATTTTAGTTTTGTCAAGTATTCAGGCATGTGTTCAGAATTTCGCCAATTGGCCCATTGATTTTTCGTCTTCTTTAACTCTTTGTTTGAATTGGGTGCTTTTTGGCTGCTGTCCTGTTGCCAGTGTGCTGTATTTTGACATTGTATTTCATGTGTGGACATTTTATAACCCTAGGATTTGAAGGAGGGTGGGGTAGGGGACTAGCAGAAGTATAAGAATCTTGCACGAGTATATGAGTTAGTAGGCCGGTCTGTGGCTCTGATTATTTGAACAGGAGGAAAGTAATCAGTGCAAATTGGCCAATAGGCAGCTGCCGTTCTCCTTTAAATTTCACAAAAGTGTCTCTACATTTGCTGTTGCCACTCCATCCTTCCTACTGTGCCTTCTGCCTTCCTCCTTCCCTGGACATGTTCAATGTGTATCTAAAATATTTTATGCTCTTTTGTTTTAAAACTTGTTTTTAACCTGTGTTTGGGTCCTTGCCTCACTCTATTGTGATTATCTTTCTACTTGCTTTTCTTCCTTATCTCAATGAAAACCCCTTGAGGACAGGTACTTCCTTGTTTACAGTTAACAGTTCCAGTACCTAGCACAACTTAGAGTTAGTGCTCAGTAAATGTTGTGGAACTGTAACTAGGTTTTCCGTATTAATATTAATTGTTATAATTTATTACAAGACTTCAGATCTATTATAATATTTACCTCTTTGTATTAAAATAAGTCATGATGACTGACAGTCTTCTGTGTTGGGCATTGCCCTTGGCCCTTTACATGAATTTTCTTTAATCCTTATAGTAACTAGTGGATAGATAGAATCCCCATTTTATATTTGAAGAAACTGAAGGTCGAGAGGTTTATCAGTTTTCTTAAGGCCATACACGTCCATGCCTCTCTGGCTTTTAAGCCAGTGCTCTTTCCATTACATCACATCCCCTCAAAGGGTTGGTGTGTCTGCATGGGGGAGAGAGGGAGAGACTGATATGAAACTTAGGACACTGCCTTTGCCTCTGAAATAGTATTCAAGAAGAGTAGGCAGGACTTCCCTGGTGGCGCAGTGGTTAAGAATCTGCCTGCCAATACCGGGGACACGGGTTCTAGCCCTGGTCTCGGAAGATCCCACATGCCACGGAGCAACTAAGCCCACACGCCACAGCTGCGGAGCCTGCGCTCTAAAGCCAGCAAACCACAACTACCAAGCCCACGTGCCACAACTACTGAAGTCCACGCGCCTAGAGCCCATGCTCCGCCGCAAGAGAGCCACCGCAATGAGAAACCTGTGCACTGCAACGAAGAGTAGCCCCCGCTCGCCGCAGGTAGAGAAAGCCTGCGTGCAGCAACAAAGACCCAATGCAGCCAAAAATAAATAAATATATATATATATATTTTTTTTTTTTAAAAAAAGAAGAGTAGGCAGGACCAAGTCAGAGGTCAGTTATCAAGAGGCTGTATAAAAAGTTTCCATGAAGGGACTAGGGAGATAGGAAGTAGACCAGGAAATAAATTGGGAGGGTCAGAGCAGGAAAAGCTGCTTAGTTAGACATCAGACTGGAAGGCCTGGAGGAGATAGGAGGCTGGAGAGGCAAAGATAGAGACAGAGAAGGGACAGGGTACAGGCATGTCACAAACTGGTTTGAGTCAAATCTCACAAACGTGAAGTTCCTTTAGCGCAAGTCCCCGTAAAGCACAGTTTGACATTTCTTGCTGGGCTAGGGGTGGGTCCTCAAAGTGAAACACCAGACTGAACAGACCATGAGAGCCAGGAACCAGGGATGCCTAATTAATATTCTAAGCTGCTTTTATGGTGCTGACACATAGTAAATACTTAATACAGGCTTTTAAATCAATGATGAATTCATTTCTAATCTTTTAGAGTTGCTGACATGGGAGAGATGCTGAGAACACTGTAATTTTGTAAAAATACATTTTATGTTCAACAGTGTTCAAAAAGGAAAAAAATAGCTCAGTTTGAGATTTGGGGCAGAAATTTGGGAGAAATACTGAGAGACATGTTCAGAAAAGGAAGACCTGTCATACTTGGACTGAAAATAAAGAAGGGGCAAGATAGCTGAAGTTAATGACTTGGTACTTGGTTATCAATGCAATTGAATTCAGTGAATGCCTTTTGAACACTTATTAATGTGCCAGATATTATGCCAGGCTAGGGATAAATTAGATAGCCCTCTCTTTGGGAACTCCCAGTCTAGACTAGAGGAAGACAGAAAAAACAGTGACAACGCTTATCATCAGTTCTATTGTGAGACATATGTCAAAGGAAGTAAGGGAACACAGGGAAGTTCTGTATTAGAGTCGCGTTCAGCTGAGATAGACAGAAAGCCCAAATTAACAGTGGTTTATGTGAGGTAGAAGTTTGCTTCCCTCTCACATAAATGCTTACTTAGGTGGACTGTGGGGTGGTGTGATATTTCATGGTGTTAGAGTATCTGTGTTAGTGCTCCACCATGTGTGGCCCCAACCTCACGGTCTGAGATGGCAGCCTCTTCATTCAGGCAGTAGGATGGGGAAAGGAGTGAAGAAGAAAAGGCATAGAGCTGTCTCTTAAAGAAGGTCCATGGACCCTTGTGCTTATATTACATTGGTGAGAGCTTCATTATATAACTACCCCTGTAGTTAGCTAAAAACGGGGGTCCTACCCAAGTGCTTAGGTAAAAATGGGGGTTCCCTAACTTAGAAGAGGAGGATGAATTTTGCAGAACAGCTAACCGTCTCTGTCACTAGAACCAAATTTTACCTTTCGGAGAAAGTGATGCTTAACCTGAGACCCGAAGACGATGGGAGTTAGCCAGGTAGACAAGATTAAGGAAGGCAGAAGGAGGCATGTGGATGGAAGAGACATTGGCAGTTTGTGGGACTTCAGGTCTTAGGTTTGATTCAGCATTGGGTAGGTAAAGGGCAGCAGCCTCAGATGAGCCTGAAGAATCACTAAGAGCTGTGTCAGTCATTTTAATGAGTTTGTATTTTATTTTGTAGTCAGTCAGAGCCATTGACCAGTTTTAACCGAAGGAGTGACTTGATGAAATTTCTATATTAGAAGGGTAGCCCATGTTATTTGAAAGACAGATTTTGGGTGTGGTGAGCCCACTTTAGCTCCAAGACCACTTAGAGAGTTGCTACAGTGGTCTGGGGGAGAACTAGTGGTCTACTTTTAGTTCCCCAAGCATGCCAAAATACTCCCTTCCCTTCCCCCTCTCCCCTTCCCTCCCTCCCTTCCTTCTTCCTTTTTTTTTTGTTCCTCAATTTAAAAAAAATCAAGTTCACATACCATAAAATTCACCCTTTTAAAGTGTACAAATCAGTGGTCTTTAGTATGTTCACGAAGTTGTACAACCATCAGCACTATGTAATTCCAGAACATTTTCATCACTCCAAAAGAAACCCTTACCTGTTAGCAATCACTCCCTGTTCACCCAGCCAGCCCCTGGCAACCACTAATTACTTTCTGTCTTCATGCATTTGCCTATTCTGGACATTTCATATAAACAGAGTCATATGATATGTGGCCTTTGTGTCTGGCTTCTTTCACTTAATATGTTTTCCATGTTCATCCATGTTGTAGCATGTATCACTACTTCATTATTTTTTTGGTTGAATAATATTCCATTGTATAGATATACCATATTTTGTTTATCAGTTTATCAGTTGAACGTTTGGGTTGTTTCTACTTTTTGGCTATTATGAATAGTACTGCTGTGGACATTAATGTGCAAGTTTTTGTGTGGACATGTATTTTTAGCTCTCTTTGGTATATATCTAGGAGTGGAATTGCTGGGTCATATGGTAACTCTGTGTTTAGCTTTTTGAGGAATTGGTAGATTTTTTCCCAAGTGGCTGCACCATTTTACATTCCCACCAGCAACGTATGAGGGTTCTAATTTCTCCACATCCTTGCTAACATTTATTATCTGTCTTTTTGCTGATAGCCATCCTAGTAGGTATGTAAATGGGTTGTTTGTCTCTTTATTGTTGAATTGTACGTTTATTTTATATTGAGGATAGTAGACTCTTTTCAGATACATGATTTGCGATTATTTTCTCCCACTTTGTGGGTTCTTTCTTGATAGAACAAAGAGTTGTGAACACAAAAGTTTTTTATTTTGATGAAGTCCAGTTTATTCCTTCTTTGGCTGCGTGTGCTGTTGGTGTCATATCTAAAAAAAAAATGGTTGCCTAATCCAAGGTCATGAAGATTTACACCTATGTTTTTCCTTTAAGAGTTACATAGTTTTAGCTCTTACCTTTGGGTCTCTAGTCCATTTGAGTTAATTTTTGTATAGGGTGTAAGGTAGGGGTCCATATTTATTCTTTTGCAGATGGATATCCAGTTGTCCCAGCACCATTTTTTGAAAACTCTTCTTTCCTCCACTGAATTGTCTTGGCACCTTTGTCAAAAATCAGTTTTGAAATTGGAAAGAGTGAGTCCTCCAACCTTTGTTCTTCTTTTTCAAGATTGTTTTGACTGCCAAATTGTTTCTTGCTTTGTAGCTATCTATTCTCTTTGTCTAAAAGACTTACCTTGCCCTTGTTCTCCTGGAGAATTTTACTTATCCTCTAAGATTCAAATCAGCACAGCATCTCTGTGAAGCATTTTGTTTTTGCCTTTGCAAAACTGATTGCTCTCTCCTTCAAGCCACCACTTTATTTATCTCAGTCTTCCCAAATGCAGGAATGAGCAAACTAGGGCCAGAAGACCAAATCCAGTCAGTTACCTTTTTTTTTTTTTTTTTAAATGACCCAGGAGTGAAGAATCGTTTTTCAGTTAACAGAGTTACATTTTAAATGGTTATATGAGTACCTACATAATAGTCTTGATTTTGCCTTTGGCCAGTAAAGCCTAAAATATTTCCTATCTGAGCCTTTAGGAAAAAGTTTGCTAACCCCTGTATTTATCATGCAAAGCATATGTAATATTTTACATGTCTTTCATAATAGAATGAGCTTTTTAAGGACAGGACTGAATCTTGTTCATTTTTCTGCTCCTATTGTCTAGGAAAACACTTGGTATATGGTAGGGGTTTAGTGAATGTTTTTTCGATGGATGAATAGTGTGACACAAAGTTATTTTTAAATTATAATTTAATTACTCTTATAATATCTTGACTTTTTTGGCTTTATCTACTTAAATTTTGTATACAAGTATGAATTATGTAGATTTCAGAATTTCTTTACACCTTAAGAAAGACTTACAGAATATAGTTATGGAACACCTTTTTAACAGAGAGAAAACTCCGAGTACATATAAAGTAAGATTTATTGAGGAATTTATTAGAAACAAAAGCAGGATTCCTCCTCTTGATTTTACAGTTCCTTCTATGGAAAAGATATGAGTACAATTGAATATAGCAGGCTGCTATGCCTGTCAACTTTGTTTCCACTCTGCACTGATTCCATCATCTTACCCTATCCTAGGCCAACCAGATGTGCTTCCTTTCTCAAATAAGATGAAAACGGTTCATTGTTTATGCACACTTGTGCAAATATGCACAAATGTAGCAAAAGTTAGTCCTGCCCTTCGGGAAATACAGCGAACTAGTATTAAGTGAGAGGCAGCATGGTTTACTCCAGGGATGGCATATAGTTTTAGATGCTTACTCCTTCCTGTCGGTTGGAGGTATGCGCTGTGGAGAATCTGAGGCCATGCCTGAGATCAGTGAATAGAAGCCTCTGCTTTTGTTGCAGGAAGAGGACATGTATGCCACATATTTACCTTCCATAGGTGGTGGAATAAGGCACAGTATGGAACCTGACTGATTCATATATTTCCAACACTTATTTTTAGACAAGCTATTTTGTTCTTTGAGAGTCTCAATTTTCTTATTTGGAAATGAGTCCAGTAATACCTTCTTCACATACTTGTCAGGATTAAATAGGGTAATGCATGTGAAGCATCTACCCAGTGTTTTGCAAATAATAGGTGCCTAACAAGTGTTAGCTCTCAAATAGGGATACTTCTGAACCAAGAATGATCACATCACGGCCCTATGTCTCAATTTGCAGGGGCTAATGTAGTAGGCAGTGGAGAAAGAATTTTTAAACGAGATGTCTGTTTTGAACTTATAACTGGTTTTATGTATAAATAATTTAGAAATGCATTATTTACAAAACAATTTAAAAAGATACCACTTCCTATTAGGCTTTATTCCTTTTACTGCTTATTCAAAGGTTAACAATTTACCTTGGCTTATTTTTACTTCCCTTCCTCCTTGACATTCACAGCACTGTTAACCACAAACTTAGTTGAAGCCCTTTCATCCCTTGGCTTTAGTGAAAATAGCACTTTCTAAACAATTTCACTCTTTTTTGGGGAGGAAGGGACAAACTTTTATGTTTAACTTTAACCATTTTTTTTTTTTTTTTTTTTTGCGGTACGCGGGCCTCTCACTGCTGTGGCCTCTCCCGTTGCGGAGCACAGGCTCCGGACGCGCAGGCCCAGCGGCCATGGCTCACGGGCCCAGCCGCTCTGCGGCATGTGGGATCTTCCCAGACTGGGGCACGAACCCGTGTCCCCCGCATCAGCAAGCGGACTCCCAACCACTGCGCCACGAGGGAAGCCCTAACCATTGATTATTGATTCGATTGGTAGTTAAAATTAAAGTTTGTCTCAAAAGATTGAAAGATATCTAGGAAGTAATAATTTCCCTGTGTAATTTTTTTTAATTAATTTTTTTGGCTGCATCGGGTCTTAGTTGCGGCACGCCGGATCTTTTGTTGCAGCTTGTGGACTTCTCTAGTTGCAGCACGTGGGCTTAGTTGCCACACGTAGGCTTAGTTGCCCCGCGGCATGTGGGATCTTAGTTCCCTGACCAGGGATCGAACTTGCATCACCTGCATTGCAAGACAGATTCTTAACCACTGGACCACCAGGGAAGTCCTCCTGTGTAATTTAATGATGACTACAACCCTAGACAAAGAGTCATTTAAAATGCTTAATGGAAATATTAATTGGTACCATTTTTTCAAGAAGATAATTTGGCAGTAACTCAGAGCAGGGTTAACATTCTGTAATTTGGGATCCAGCACATTCCATGTCTAGTAATCTCTCGCACAAAAATAATAGCAAGAACGGTAAAAATATATATCGTGAGATGTTAATCTAAGCATTAGTCTAAGAGCAAAAGTGGGAAACAAACTAAACGCTTGTCAGTAGAAAAATAGTGAAAATTTACTATTTTTTTTTTTTACTATCATCTTTACTATTCATTCATTAAAAAAATGAGCTATACAGGTACTGAGCTAAAAAATGTCTGATATATTAAGTGAAAATAATCAGGCTGTGACACAGTATGTATAGCATGATTTCATTTTTGTGTTAAAAGAAGTGTGTATATGTTAAACCTTGTGTAAGCATAGGAAAAAACTCATTAATCTTAATGATTTCCATTGGAATTGGGTTTAGAGAGGCAGAGTAAGGAACTTTCACTTCTTACTATGGCTGATAATTATGGGTGACTTTTACATTTTTTGTGTGTACTTTTCTGTGATTTTTCAAATAAAGCAACCTTAAGAAAAAAGAAAAATTAATGGAGAACAGTAAGGGGGAGATATGGATCCAACTAGCTACTCTTAACAAGGATGCCCTTTAAAATTGTATGTATTTATATGCATACACCTGTATATATGTATTGATACATAAATTTATGTATACACACACAAACACACATACATATGAGTGAGTACAGTTGGACATTCAGTTAAGCTGCATGATGCATTGTATTGACATGCATTTTAAAGTGCAAGACACAAAGAAGTGTTTTTTCAAACATCACAGTGTACAATAATAGTTCTTAAGTTCTTTAAGAAGTGATAGGATTTGTTCTGTAAATGTACAGTTTTCTAGTGTTGCAGTAATGTGTGTTCACGTTTCCCCAATGCAGGTTACAGCTTGTTCATGTCTCTTAGTTAAAGTTTAAATTTTATGGTAATCAACCAACTGCATGACCTTTGAAACGGAGCAAAGAAAGTACTCCAGAGCAATGAGACTCTCAGTACAACCACTCTGGGTTTGGACTGTAAGTTGGAATTCTCTTCCAGTGTCCAAGTCAGTGATGAGAGTAGGGTCTGTTAAGAAAGCTGTGTGTTGTTCATGATTTCCTGTTTAAATTTATTTTATAATGATCTCCTTTACATGTAGAAATATTTAGCTTATGTCTCTGTGCTCTTAATTTTGTTTTATTCTGAATAATTTTTAAAGAACTGAATCTTGGGCTTCCCTGGTGGCACAGTGGTTGAGAGTCCGCCTGCCGATGCAGGGGACGCGGGTTTGTGCCCCGATCCGGGAAGATCCCACATGCCGCGGAGCGGCTGGGCCCGTGAGCCATGGCCACTGAGCCTGCGCGTCCGGAGCCTGTGCTCCGCAACGGGAGAGGCCACAGCAGTGAGAGGCCCGCGTACCGCAAAAAAAAAAAAAAAAAGAATTGAATCTTGTGACTTGTTCTTTTTTAGATATGGAAATTTAAGCTCCGCATGTAACAAAGGAAAAGTCCTATTCCAGATTTAATAATCAAAATACCTAGTTGTATCAGATTTGGAAATTTTCTTAACCTTCCCTTCAGTGTCACTGGCAATTTTAGATTTTCTAGGGACTCTTCAGTTTGCAGGTTATCTGTGCTTCTGTTTTCCTCCTTCATTCCCCCGCCTGCCCCCTGGAACGGCAGCCGTATGCTCTGTGTTAGTTCTTGGCCTAGTGAAGGCAAAGGAGATGCTTAGAAACTGTGGATTTTGTTTTTTTAGGCCTGACTAGTTTTGTGTGTAATAGATAACATTAAGTTTTGAAAATTTCGATGAGATCTCTTGGGTTTTAAATTTGGGATTAAATACCAGCTTGCTTTTTTTTTTTTTTTTTTTTTTTTTTGCGGTTCGCGGGCCTCTCACTGTTGTGGCCTCTCCCATTGCGGAGCACAAGCTCCGGACGCGCAGGCTCAGCGGCCATGGCTTACGGGCCCAGCCGCTCCGCAGCATGTGGGATCTTCCCGGACCGGGGCATGAACCCGCGTCCCCTGCATCGGCAGGCGGACTCTCAACCACTGCGCCACCAGGGAAGCCCCCAGCTTGCTTTTTGAGACTTGAAGTTTCCTGAAGATTTGGCCAGTTTCTTCATTGATTTTTTTTCTCCGTCCGTCTTTTTCATGAGACTGTGACATTCACAAGTGAATTGAGAAATTGAACTACTCAGACTCTAAGTATGAATATTTCATGAGAGACACGCTGTCTAAAAGAACGATTAGCCTCTAAGATATTCTTTATGACCATTGGTATATTACTAGGTCTGTAACAGTTTACCATATTTCAGGATTCTTGAGGGGAATGGTCTGGAGAACCTAACAGGCTTTTCCATCTCTCACGACTCATTTTACTTTATTGAAAAATTACCTTAAACATAAGGAAGTGAATAGCTGGTAGAACTGGATTCTAAACTGTGCAGCTTCAGTGGGAAGGGAGTGATTTGTCAGTCAGTGCTTGCGCTGGCTGTTCATCTACAGGCAAACGCACTGGCCAACTTCTGTGCAGTTGGTAAACACTGCTGTAGGCTGGCGACAGGTGCTGCTTACACACATCTCAAAGCAAGTGACAAATTGCTCTTCTAGGGATTCTATTTAGCCACAGATTTAAGGTTTATCAGTAGTGTTTTCAGAAAACAATATTTTGAGAACCAGATTCTGTCATTTCTTTGTTTTGAAGTCTGTAGTCAAAGCAGCTTACATAATGTATACGTTAACAATAGCTTCCATTTATCGAGTACCGCTTTGTGCCAGGCACTGTGCTGAGTACTTTACATACGTTATTTACGCAAAAACCCTGCAAGATAGGTATTGTTATTTTCATTTACACATGAGAATTAAACACGTGAACCTTTTTTTTTTTCTAATTAAAAATTTTTGGCTGCGCCACATAGCTTGCAGGATCTTAGTTCCCGGACCCAGGATTGAACCTGGTGGGCCCATGGCAGTGAAAGTGCCAAGTTCTACTGCTGGACTGCCAGGGAATTTCCAGCACTTGGACCTTTTATCACACTTCCTTTTGGTCAACTTTTTCATTCTTTCCTTTACCTCTTTTTTTAAAAAAAATAACAGTGTTATTGAGATATAATTTACATGCCACAAAAATTCACACTTTTATAGTAAGTGTACAGTGAATGTAGTGGTATTTACTCTATTTACAAAGTTGTGCAACCATCACCACTATCTAATTTTAACATAGTTTCATCATCCCATAAAGAAACCCCAAACCCATTAAAAACCACTCCCCATTTCCCTCTTGCCCTGCTGTAGGCAACCACTAAACTTCTGTCTCTATGGATTTGCTTGTTCTGGATTTTTCATATAAATGAAATCATATAATGATATGTGGTCTTTTGTGACTTCTTTCACTTACACCTATTCTTTTTAAAGTATCAAATATTACATCAGTCAGGGTAGTTGATTCAGAAGAATAAAGCAGTAATAATATGGTAATAATTCTTTTATTACTGTTGAGTAACATGGTATTTTGAATACGTAGATTTCCCAGATGACTGATACTTACCATAAGCACATTTGAAGAGCAGAAGCTATTCAAATTTGAGTCAGGGACGATGGAATTCAACCTAAATTGCATGATATATTTTCTCTAATTTCTTAAACATAGCATAGTTAATAACCTGGGGTTCATTATTTTGAATGTTTATTGCGCTGTACTATATTGCTGTGGTGTCCTTGGGCATTGGAGATGTGAAAGACTCATCTCTATGTTCATCTCTATACTGAATGGCTTCTGATTGTTGTGCTTTAACGGTTTCTGATACTTCTGTGTGAGATCAGTTCATTTATTTTAAATTTGAATTTGATTAAAATTTGTTCTTTTTCCCATACTGAGCAATACATACTCATTGTAGGAGAAGTAAAAAACCATAGCGAAGAAAAAAGATGAAAAATTACCCATGTACCACAGAGCTAACCATCGTGAATATTTTGGTATATATCCCTAAAGTCATACACACATGCACACACCCACGCTTGCACATGCACAGGGATGTATACATGTATGCAAGGACTTGATATAATTCTATATCTTTTTTTTCTTCCTTTTTTTCTTTTTGCCAAATGGAATCATACTCTTGTAATCTGCTCTTTACATTTCAATAAGTATATTTTCACAACTTAAAAAAAAATTAAATGAATTTATGTCAAAGAATTTTACAACGTATTCAAAAGAGAATCCAAAGAGCAGGCACTTGTATAGACAATCAGGAATGCTGAAATAAATTTACTAATAGATACAACACTGGTGTTTTGAGGGGCAGAGTGGTGAGAGTATCAGTTACATTACATTTTCTCTGGACAGAATTCATTTTCATTCTTATCAGTTTTATACAAGTTACAGAGTTGTGAAATAGCTGTCAATGACTGTGAAAGCCCCAGACTCCAGTAGTTTCAGATAACCCTGGAAGGGTGTACCTCTGTTCTATTGAAAGGACACTGAGTAATCTTTTTTACAGAATCATTTTTATTTATTTAAAAAAGTTTTTAAAAATTTTTATTCATTTTTTATACAGTAGGTTCTTATTAGTTATCCATTTTATACATATTAGTGTATATATGTCAATCCCAATCTCCCAGTTCATCACACCACCTCCTCCCCTCCCGCCGCCACTTTCCCCCCTTGGTGACCATACGTTTATTCTCTACATCTGTGTCTGTTTTTGCCCTGCAAACTGGTTCATCTGTACCATTTTTCTAGGTTCCACATATATGCGTTAATATATGGTATTTTTTTTCTCTTTCTGACTCACTTCACTCTGTGTGACAGTCTCTAGATTCATCCACGTCTCTACAAATAACCCAATTTTGTTCCTTTTTATGGCTGAGTAATATTCCATTGTATATATGTACCACATCTTCTTTATCCATTCGTCTGTTGATAGGCCTTTAGGTTACTTCCATCACCTGGTTATTGTAAATAGTGCTGCAATGAACATTGGGGTGCATGTGTCTTTTTGAATTATGGTTTTCTCTGGGTATATGCCCAGTAGTGGGATTGCTGGGTCATATGGTATTTCTACTTTTAGTTTTTTGAGGAACCTCCATACTGTTCTCCATAGTGGCTTTATCAATTTACATTCCCACTAACAGTGCAAGAGGGTTCCCTTTTCTCCACACCCTCTCCAGCATTTGTTGTTTGTAGATTTTCTGATGATGCCCATTCTAACTGGTGTGAAGTGATACCTCATTGTAATTTTGATTTGCATTTCTCTAATAATTTGTGATGTTGAGCAGCTTTTCATGTGCTTCTTGACCATCTGTATGTCTTCTTTGGAGAAATGTCTATTTAGGTCTCCTGCCCATTTTGGAGTTGGGTTGTTTGCTTTTTTGATGTTGAGCTGCATGAGCTGTTTATATTTTTTGGAGATTAATCCTTTGTCCATTGATTTGTTTACAAATATTTTCTCCATTCTGAGGGTTGTCTTTTTGTCTTATTTGTAGTTTCCTTTGCTTTGCAAAGGCTTTTAAGTTTCATTAGTTCCCATTTGTTTACTTTTCTTTTTATTTCTATTACTCTATGAGGTGGATCAAAAAAGATCTTGCTGTGATTTATGTCGAAGAGTGTTCTTCCTGGGTTTTCCTGTAAGAGTTTTATAGTGTCCGGTCTTACATTTAGGTCTCTAATCCATTTTGAGTTTATTTTTGTGTACAGTGTTAGGGAGTGTTCTAATTTCATTCTTTTACATGTAGCTGTCCAGTTTTCCCAGCACCACTCATTGAAGAGACTGTCTTTTCTCCATTGTATATCCTTGCCTTCTTTGTCATAGATTAGTTGACCATAGGTGCATGGGTTTTTCTCTGGGCTTTCTGTCCTGTTCCATTGATCTATATTTCTCTTTTTGTGCCAGTACCATATTGTCTTGATTACTGCAGCTTTGTAGTATAGTCTGAAGTCAGGGAGTCAGATTCCTCCAGCTCCATTTTTTTCCCTCAAGACTGCTTTGGCTATTCGGGGTCTTTTGTGTCTCCATACAAATTTTAAGATTTTTTTTGTTCTAGTTCTGTAAAAAATGCTATTGGTAATTTGATAGGGATTGCACTGAATCTGTAGATTGCTTTGGGCAGTATAGTCATTTTCACAATATTGATTCTTCCAATCCAAGAACACAGTATATCTCTCCATCTGTTTGTAACATCTTTAATTTCTTTCATCAGTGTCTTATAGCTTTCTGCATACTGGTCTTTTGTCACCCTAGGTAGGTTTATTCCTAGGTATTTTATTCTTTTTGTTGCAATGGTAAATGGGAGTGTTTTCTTAATTTCTCTTTCAGATTTTTCATCATTAGTGTATAGGAATGCAAGAGATTTCTGTGCATTAATTTTGTATCCTGCAACTTTACCAAATTCATTGATAAGCTCTAGTAGTTTTCTAGTGGCATCTTTAGAATTCTCTATGTATGGAATCATGTCATCTGCAAACAGTGACAGTTTTACTTCTTCTTTTCCAATTTGTATTCCTTTTATTTCTTTTTCTTCTCTGATTGCCTTGGTTGGGACTTCCATAACTATGTTGAATAATAGTGGTGAGAGTGGGCATCCTTGTCTAGTTCCTGATCTTAGAGGAAATGCTTTCAGTTTTTTACCATTGAGAATGATGTTTGCTGTGTGTTTGTCATATATATGGCCTTTATTATGTTGAGGTATGTTCCCTCTGTGCCCACTTTCTGGAGAGGTTTTTTTTTTTTTTGCTGTACGCGGGCCTCTCACTGTTGTGGCCTCTCCCATTGCGGAGCACGGGCTTTGGACGTGCAGGCTCAGCAGCCATGGCTCATGGGCCCAGTCGCTCCGTGGCATGTGGGATCTTCCCGGACCGGGGCACGAACCTGCATCCCCTGCATCAGCAGGCAGACTCTCATCCACTGCGCCACCAGGGAAGCCCATCTGGAGAGTTTATATCATAAATGGGTGTTGAATTTTGTCGGAAGCTTTTTCTGCATCTATTGAGATGATCATACGGTTTTTATTCTTCAGTTCGTTAATATGGTGTATCACATTGATTGATTTGAGTATACTGAAGAATCCTTGCATCCCTGGGATAAATCCCACTTGATCGTGGTGTATGATCCTTTTAATGTGTTGTTGGATTGTTTGCTAGTATTTTGTTGAGGATTTTTGCATCTATATTCATCAGTGATATTGGTCTGTAATTTTCTTTTTTTTGTAGTATCTTTGTCTGGTTTTGGTATCAGGGTGATGGTGGCCTCATAGAATGAGTTGGGGGTGTTCCTTCCTCTGCAGTGTTTTGGAAAAATTTGAGAAGGATGGGTGTTAGCTCTTCTCTAAATATTTGATAGAATTCACCTGTGAAGCCATCTGGTCCTGGACTTTTGTTTGTAGGAAGATTTTTAATCACAGTTTCAATTTCATTACTTGTGATTGATCTGTTCATATTTTCTGTTTCTTCCTGGTTCAGTCTTGGAAGGTTATACCTTTCTAAGAATTTGTCCATTTCTTCCAGGTTGTCCATTTTCTTGGCATAGAGTTGCTTGTAGTAGTCTCTTAGGATGCTTTGTATTTCTGTGGTGTCTGTTGTAACTTCTCCTGTTTCATTTTTAATTTTATTGATTTGAATCCTCTCCCTCTTTTTCTTGATGAGTCTGGCTAATGGTTTATCAATTTTGTTTATCTTCTCAAAGAACCAGCTTTTAGTTTTATTGATCTTTGCTATTGTTTTCTTTGTTCCTATTTCATTTATTTCTGCTCTCATCTTTATGATTTCTTTCCTTCTGCTAACTTTGGGTTTTGTTTGTTCTTCTTTCTCTAGTTCCTTTAGGTGTAAGGTTAGATTCTTTATTTGAGGTTTTTCTTGTTTCTTGAGGTAGGATTGTATTGCTATAAACTTCCCTCTTAGAACTGCTTTTGCTGCATCCCATAGGTTTTGGATCGACGTGTTTTCATTGTCATTTGTCTCTAGGTAGTTTTTGATTTCCTCTTTGATTTCTTTAGTGATCTCTTGGTTATTTAGTAATGTATTGTTTAGCCTCCATGTATTTGTGTCTTTTACTTTTTTGTCCCTGCAATTCATTTCTAATCTCATCGCTTTGTGGTCAGAAAAGATGCTTGATATGATTTCAGTTTTCTTTAATTTACTGAGGCTTGATTTGTGACCCAAGATGTGATCTATCCTGGAGAATGTTCCATGCGCACTTGAGAAGAAAGTGTCATCTACTGTTTTTGGGTGAAATATCCTATAAATAACAGTTAAATCTATCTGGTCTCTTGTGTCATCTAAAGCTTGTGTTTCCATATTAATTTTCATTTTGGATGATCTGTCCATTGGTGTAAGTGATGTGTTAAAGTCCCCCACTATTATTGTGTTACTGTCCAATTCCTCTTTTATAGCTGTTAGTAGTTGCCTTATGTATTGTGATGCTCCTGTGTTGGGTGCATATATATTTATAATTGTTATATCTTCTTCTTGGATCGATCCCTTGATCATTATATAGTGTCCTTCCTTGTCTCTTGTAACATTTTTTATTTTAAAGTCTATTTTGTTTGATATGAGTATTGCTACTGCAGCTTTCTTTTGATTTCCATTTGCATGGAATATCTTTTTCCATCCCCTCATTTTCAGTCTGTATGTGTCCCTAGGTCTGAAGTGGGTTTCTTGTAAACAGCATATATATGGGTCTTGTTTTTGTATCCATTCAGCGAGCCTGTGTCTTTTGGTTGGAGCATTTAATCCATTCACGATTAAGGTAATTATCAATATTTTTGTTCCTATTGCCATTTTCTTAATTGTTTTGGGTTTGTTTTTGTAGGTCATTTTCTTCTCTTGTGTTTCCCACTTAGAGAAGTTCCTTTAGCGTTTGTGGTAGAGCTGGTTTGGTGGTGCTGAATTCTCTTAGCTTTTGCTTGCCTGTCAAGCTTTTGATTTCTCCATTGAATCTGAATGAGATCCTTGCCAGGTAGAGTAATGTTGGTTGTAGGTTCTTTCCTTTCATCACTTTAAATATGTCATGCCACTCCCTTCTGGCTTGTAGAGTTTCTGTTGAGAAATCAGCTGTTAACCTTATGGGAGTTCCCTTTCATGTTATTTATCGTTTTTCCCTTGCTGCTTTCAGTAATTTTTCTTCGTCTTTAATTTTTGCCAATTTGATTACCATGTGTCTCGGCGTGTTTCTCCTTGGCTTTATCCTGTATGGGACTCTCTGCGCTTCCTGGACTTGGGTGGCTATTTCCTTTCCGATGTTAGGGAAGTTTTTGACTATAATCTCTTCAGATATTTTCTCGGGTTCTTTCTCTCTTCTCCTTCTGGGACCCCTATAATGTGAATGTTCTTGTATTTAATGTTGTCTCAGAGGTCTCTTAGGCTGTCTTCATTTATTTGCACTCTTTTTTCTTCATTCTGACCCGCAGCAGGGAATTCCACCATTCTGTCTTCCAGGTCCCTTATCCGTTCTTCTGCCTCAGTTATTCTGCTATTAATTCCTTCTAGTGTATTTTTCGTCTCAGTTATTGTATTGTTCATCTCTGTTGGTTTGTTCTTTATTCTTCTATGTCTTTGTTAAACGTTTCTTGCATCTTCTCAATCTTGGCCTCCATTCTTTTTCCGAGGTCTTGGATCATCTTCACTGTCATTATTCTGAATTCTTTTTCTGGAAGGTTGCCTGTCTCCACTTCACTTAGTTGTTTTTCTGGGGTTTTATCTTGTTCCTTCATCTGGGACATAGCCCTCTGCCTTTTCATTTTGTCTATCTTTCTGTGAATGTGGTTTTTGTTCCACAGGCTGCAGGATTGTAGTTCTTGCTTCTGTTGTCTGCCCTCTGGTGGATGAGGCTATCTAGGAGGTTTATGCAAGTTTCCTGATGGGAGGGACTGGTAGTGGGTAGAGCTGGCTGTTGCTCTGGTGAGCAGAGCTCAGTCAGAATCATTTTTAATAATTGCATGCTGTTTCATAGTATGCTTTAACATAATATATTTAATCCATCCCCCATTCTTGGACATTTAGGCTCTTCGTGTTTTTTCAACTTTAGACACCATGTGCATTGCGTAGTCTTAAACACTGTATCTTTTCTTAATTTCTTTAGAATCAATTCCTGCCCCCTGCCTGCCTCCTTCTCTAGTCCTGTAGTAACATTTGTGGGTCCTGTAACAAGTTGTGTATTTTACATCTCTTTTCTTTTACACAATTCACTTTTCTTGCCAGTCTTATCTTTCATGTCACAGTTTGGGTGACCCCTTCCCTTATCACTCGCTCCCAGGGCTGGGTTCTAGGTGCCTTTCATATGCCACCTCTTAGTTCCTTTTATCAACCCTCTTGTAGCATTTCCCACACTGTTTTGTGTGTTACTTATCTTCTTCTTTCGTTAGACTATGAACTATGGACTATAAGCTCATTGTGGGCAGCGTTGGCATCTTCTCTCTTCTACATTGAAACATTGCCTGACACATGATATGTCTCTTCGCATTTTTATGCAGGTGGTTTTTCTATCTTCATTTTAGGAATCAAATTCTACCTTCTCTATTCCAGTACAGCACTTTTACACTTACAGTCTAGAGTTTACCATATACTGCTTGGTATTATGGTTCAGACCCCAGTAAGTCTTCCCCAGAGATTGTCACTTCTTAGGGCAGTTCCACTCATCTTTGTCACCTCCAGAGAGCTTAGGGCAGTGCCTTGTAAGCAGCCATAAATGTTTACATTGAATTGATTCATATGCTCTTCATTAGGCCTGTCTTCCACTCATGTTTCTTGTTAACCACTTGTTTCCTTGTTTCTCACCTAAGCTTTTTGTCTTCTTAATTGTGGTAAAAAACACGTCTCGTAAAATTTATCATCCTAACCATTTTTAAGCGTACATTCAGTAGTGTTAGGTATATTCCACTGTTGTGAAACAGATCACCAGAACTTTTTCATCTTGCAAATCTGAAACTCTGTGCCCATCAAACAACTCCCCATTTTACCCCTTCTCCTGGTTACCAGCCCCTGGTAACCACCATTCTACTTCCTGTTTCTATTGGTTTGACTACTCTAGGTACCTCATATAAGTAAAATCATACAATATTTATCTTTTTGTGACAGGCTTCTTTCACTTAACATAATGTCCTCAAGGTTCATCCATGTTTTAGTATGTGTCACAATTTCCTTCCTTTTTAAGGCTGAATGATATTCCATTTTATATATACACACAGACACACACACACATACACACATATATCACACTTCCTTTATTCATTCATCCATCAGTGGACATTTAGGTTGCTTCCACATCTTGGCTGTTGTGAATAATGCTGCAGTGAACATGGGAGTGCACATATCTCTTCTTCGAGACCCTGCTTTCAGTTCTTTTGGATATATACCCGGAAGTAGGATTGCTGTATCATATGGTAGTTCTATGTGTAATTTTTTGAGTAATCGCCATACTGTTTTTCATAGCAGTCACACCATTTTACACTCCCATGAACAGTGCACAAGGATTCCAATTTCTCTGTATCCTTGCCAGCACTTATTTTCTGTTTGTTTTTGATAGCAGCCATCCTGATGCATGTGAGGTGATAAGTCACTGTGTTGTTGTTTTTAATTGAACTGTAGTTGATTTAAATATTGTGTTAGCTTCAGGTGTATAGGAAAGTGATTCAGTTATATATATATATTCCTTTTCAGATTCTTTTCTGTTATAGGTTATTACAAGATATCGAATATAGTTCCCTATGCTATACAGTAAATCCTTGTTGTTTATTTTATAGTGGTGTGTTTTTGAAGTCACTGTGTGTTTGATTCGCATTTTCCTGATAATTAGTGATGCTGAGCCTGTTTTCATATCCTTGTTGGCCATTTATATATCATCTGTAGAGAAATGTCTAATCAAGTCCTTTGCTCATTTGTTTTGTTTTGTTTTGTTTTTTGCGGTACACGGGCCTCTCACCGCTGTGGCCCCTCCTGCTGCGGAGCACAGGCTCCGGACGCGCAGGCCCAGTGGCCATGGCTCACGGGCCCAGCCGCTCCGCAGCATGTGGGATTCTCCCGGACCGGGGCACAAACCCGCGTCCCCCGCATCAGCAGACAGACTCCCAACCACTGCGCCACCAGGGAAGCCCCTTTGCTCATTTTTTGATCAGGTTATTTGCTTTTTTAATTGTTGAGTTGTGGGAGTCCTTTATATAGTCTGGATATTAACTCCTTATCAGATCTGTGATTTGTAAACACTTTAAAAATTTTACCTTTATTGAGTTACAATTGACACATAAAATTGTAGGAGATTTAAAGTATACATTGTAGTAATTTGGAAGCATACACATTGTGAAAGGATTTCCCCCTCTGGTTAATTTTTTTTTAAAATAAATTTACTTATTTATTTATTTATCTATGGCTGCATTGGGTCTTCGTTGCTGCGCACGGGCGTTCTCTAGTTGCGGCGAGTGGGGGCTCCTCTTCGTTGCAGTGCGCAGTCTTCTCATTGCGGTGGCTTCTCTTGTTGAGGAGCATGGGTTCTAGGCGTGTAAGCTTCAGTAGTTGTGGCACATGGCCTCAGTAGTTGTGGCCTATGGGCTCTAGAGCACAGGCTCAGTAGTTATGGCACACGGGCTTAGTTGCTCCGCGGCATGTGGGATTTACCTGGACCAAGGCTCGAACCCATGTCACCTGCATTGGCAGGTGGATTCTTAACCACTGTGCCACCAGGGAAGTCCCCCTCTGGGTTAATTTTCTTTTCTTTTCTTTTTTTTTTTCCCCCCCCGGTATGCGGGCCTGTCACTGTTGTGGCCTCTCCCGTTGCGGAGCACAGGCTCCGGACACGCAGGCCCAGCGACCATGGCTCACGGGCCCAGCCGCTCCGCGGCACGTGGGATCCTCCCGGACCGGGGCACAAACCCGCGTGCCCTGCATCAGCAGGCGGACTCCCAACCACTGCGCCACCAGGGAAGCCGCCCCTCTGGTTAATTTTAACACACTTATCACCTCACATATGCATGTATGAATTTAATTAATTAATTATTTCTGGCGAGAACATTTAAATTCTCTTTTAGCTACTTTAGTTATACAATAGAGTGCTACTAGATATAGTCACCAGGTTTTACATTAGATCCTCAGACCTTATTCATCTTACAGCTGAAAGGTTTTATCCTTTTACCAACTCTCCATATTTTCTCTAGCCCACAGCCCCTGGCAATCACTTTTTTACTGTTTCTGTGAGTTTGACTTTTTTAAAAATTCCACATATAAGTAATACCATGCAGTATTTGTGTTTCTGTCTGACTTATTTCATTTAACATAATGCCCTCAAGGTTCATCCATGTAGTTGCAAAGGGAAATTTGTAAATATTTTCTCCTGTTCTGTAGGTTGCCTTGTTACTCTGTTGATTGTGTCCTTTGATACATGGAAGTTTTTAAGTTTGATGCAGTCCCATTTGTCTACTTTTGCTTTTGTTTCCTGGGCTTTTGGTGTTATATCCAAGAAATCATTCCCCATTCCAATGTCGTAAAGCTTTTCCCCTAAAGTTTCCCCATAAAGCTTTATAGTTTCAGGTCTTACATTTAGGTCTTTAGTTATTTGGGGTTGGTTTTTGCAGATGGTGTAAGGTAAGATTGCAACATCATTCACTTCCATGTAAATATCCAGTTTTCCTGGCACCATTTGTTGAAGAGATTGTCCTTTCTCCATTGAGTAGTCTTGGTACCCTTTCACTTAAGCTGTTTTTTAAACTGCCATTTTATTTGCGAGATCATTTGATTAAATCTCACTCCTACTATACTGAAGTATCATGGAGGCAGGGATTGTGACTGTTTTGCCGACCTTTGTACCCCAGCATGTAGCACAGTGCCTCACACTTAGTATAGGCACTCAACATTCATTTATTGAGTAAATGAGTTAAGCAGTTTAGCAAGAGCCAGCATGTATATTGCAGGTCGGTTTGAGAAATATTGCCAGAAGTGTTGCCAGGTAGGACTGAATTACATATCTGATAGCACTGTCCATTTTATCTAAATAGGATTGTTATTCTGACAGCCAATATACAGTCTTTTAAAAAAATCTCCTGAAAGAGGCCTTTGGTTCATTTCTCTTTTCCTTTATAATTGAATTTTTACTGAAATTTTATTTGTATTGAAATTTTATATGCACGTATTTCAAAGTTAAATAATTTTATAAGATTTCACCACAAACAGGAGTCTTCTGCTCATCCCATTCACCCAATCTCTTTCTCCCTAGAGCTTTTAGCTGATTCGTTTAGGTTTTACCTTTATGCCTTTATGTAACATGCAGACATTACTTCTTTTTGATTTTCAGTTTTGGTTGGTTTTTTTTGCCTTATATATTAGTTCCCACCTCAGGCACCCACCTACATTTTCTGTACCACTTTCCTCTCCATATAGCATAATTGTGGTTAAATGTTAGATTGATATTAAATGTTCACATTATTATGACTATATAAATGCTATTGACACTAAATATTGTGGTACGCCATTAACATTTCTTCTTTCCTGCTTAAATTTGTTTTCTTTGGAATTGTTCGATATTTTTATTTGCTTATTTTCTATGTATTTATCATTCATATGTCTCCAAACTCTCTCCCAGTTGCCCGAGTCTCCCCTTTATGTGATCGTTTGCATTAAGTATTCTGTCGGTTTCACCTTCTTGAACAGGTCCATCCTGGAGTCTTCTGACCCACTCTGGTGTAGATGGGTTGATCTGGTTGTGTGGCACAGCTGTAGAGGGGATCACCTTTCTCTAGGCACCTCAGGATTGCCCTTGCTTTTTGTGTTGCATCCTCTGGTTTCTGGGTTCCATGTCTTTACCTTGGGGTTTACTCCTTCACTTTGGCTGAGTGCATCCCTGAAAGACATCTCTACATGCCTCTTACTTTTTCAGTACGGAGTCCACCTCCTCAACTGTGCTGGTGTCCCCCATTCTAAAGATGCTCTATTTTGTCTTCTAGATAATAAATCTGTAGTCTTCTGCTAGGGTGAGGAAAGGGCATTCTCTTGGTTGCATGGAGGAAGGGAGAACATCTGCGAGTCTAACTTTTCTTAAACAAACTTTCAACAAATCTTCCTATTTGTAACCTACTTTCACCCCCATTTCCAGAAGGAACTGGTCCAGCCCATTCCTGAGCCTTTTGGATTTTCACAGTGTAAATTGCCCCGCTTCCCCATTGCCACTTAGGATTCAGCTTTCTTGGGTCTGCTCAGCCAGCTATCACTTTATCCTGCTTCACGTCTCTTCGACTTCTCATCTTTATACCAACTACTCATCTATGGGTATGTCTTCCTCCTTGCAGGGTTTTGCCACTAGGAAAACAGGTGTTTACTTGTTATGTAGAAAACACATGAATAATAGAACAAACGTATTAGGAAGGCTGAGTTTATTATCCTAAATGATAATACATATTGTGAGACTTTCTGAATTGCTAAGCCTTGGTTCTTTGTGTATAAAATGGGGTAATAATCTCTTCCTACTTTACGGGACTTTGAGAGGCAAATGAGATAGATGGAGCAAAAGTGTTTGGGAAGCTCTGAAATGGTATGTAATTTTTGTGCTCATCTTGCTTTCTACACGTGGTTCAGGCAGAGGTCCGGGAGGTGCTTTCCGAGTGTGGTGTGTGTGCAACAGTGGGAATTAGTAGATCCCTGGGGACATGGCTGCAACTTGGGTGGTATCTCCACTTTTGTGTGGAAGCCATCGCTGCTCTGTCCTCTTAGCTTGGTAGATCTGAAGCATTGGTTATACCATTCCTGGTAGTGACACTGATGTTCTCACAGCAGTTGCAGGGCCTCCCTAGGCAGAGGACACTGCAAGGATGCATGATGATGGCTGCCCCCTGCTGAACTGTGGCTTATGGGCTGCTCTGGGGGAGATACTCCCTGAGGGATCTGCTGGAGCCCATGGTGGGCAAAAGCCAGCAAAAATTTATTACCATTATTGTGACTATATCTATATGCATGGCCAGCATAGCCCTGGAAGAATTTAAGTTATATAAACTTTGTGAATCTTAGTAAATACAGTCTAGCATTCTTGTTGTTTCTCCTAAGGTTGAGCTTGCGTCTCTGCCATATAATTGGCATACTTCCTTGTTTAACTAAACATGTTTCCTTTTTTAAATAAGGAAAACTAAGTACATAAATGGTAGTGTTATAGATAGTAAAGAGTGAACGTTGGGACTTACCTGGGGGTCCAGTGGTTAAGACGTCGCCTTCTAATGCATGGGGTTCGGGTTTGATCCCTGGTCGGGGAGCTAAGATCCCACATGCCTCGGGGCCAAAAAGCCAAAACATAAAACAAAAGCAGTATTGTAACAAATTCAGTAAAGACTTTAAAATGGTCCACATCAAAAAAAGAAAAAAGAACAGTGAACATCAGCACAATCCAATGTAAATTGTCACAAATTTCAAGATTTATAGGGTTTTATTAAATAGATTACCTCAATCTAGTTCAAAAACTTTTAGAGATTGCATTGTTTTGATCAATCTCCTTTACCCTTAGAGATAACCCAAATAACAGAAAAACGTAAATAGTTTCAGATACAGCAGTGCTGGCTGAGGATATCAAGGTGATTTAAAAGTTTCTGTGCTTCTGCCAAGGGTATCATTGAGAACCCTACACTCCTAGGATTGAAAGGAACCTTAGGGATTCTCTGTTCTGACATTTTTTATAGATGTGGAAATTGGGGTCCTGAGAGGTGGGGTAGTTTGCTTGAGGTCACTGAGTTGGCAACACTATTTCTGAACTTGTTTGCTACCAACAAGGAGCATCTCAACAACAGTTCAGAGAGCTTCCAGTCAGAAATGGCCAGATTAATATGCCTAACAACCTCTATTCTTTCTCATACTTCAATTAATGTCAGTAAAGAAAAAAAAGTTGGGCTTCCCTGGTGGAGCAGTGGTTAAGAATCCACCTGCCAATGCAGGGGACACGGGTTTGAGCCCTGGTCTGGGAAGATCCCACATGCGGCAGAGCAACTAAGTTTGTGCACCACAGCTATTAAGCCTGTGCTCTAAAGCCCGCGAGCCACAACTACTGAGCTCATGTGCCACAACTACTGAAACCCACGTGCCTAGAGCACGTGCTCCGCAACAAGAGAAGCCACCACAATGAGAAGCCCGCGCACCGCAATGAAGAGTAGCCCCCACTCACCGCAACTAGAGAGAAAGCCCACGTGCAGCAACGAAGACCCAACCCAGCCCAAAAAATTAATTAATTAAAAAAAAAGTTAAGCATTACCTCGTAAGGGTAAAACAGAAGTATAGAAGAGACAACAGCAACAAAGTTCTGAAATTTGCAGAGCAAGTGGATAAGTGATAGCTGACTGAGCATACACAAGAAAGCTGAACCTTAGTGGCAATGGGGAAGCAAGGCGACTGTGTAAATCCAAAAGGCTCAGGAATGGGCTAGACCAGTTCGCTCTGGTGATGGGAGTAAAAGTAGGTTACAAACAAAGATTCATTGAAAGTTTGTTTAAGAAAAGTTAAGACTTGCAGATACTCTCCCTCCTCCATGCAGCCATGAGAATTCCTCATCCTAGCAGAAGACTACAGATTTATTTTCTAAAGAGGGTAAAATAGAGGATCTCTAGAATGGGGGACACCAGGCACAGTTGAGGGCAAAGAGGGCATGCTGTCAGGGCACTTTCTACTCATGTGTAATTTCTCTCCATACCTAGTATCATATATCAAAGTTGATTTAGTTCCAAATTTGCGACACAGGTGATTAGGTGACCCCCACCCCCACCCCTTCCCCAGAAAGGGACAGACTTCTTACTAACCATTCTCCCACTGAGTGAATCCTTTAGGTTTTTGGGTAACATTTCATTTTACCTTTTCTTTCCTCTCCTGTAATTTAGAAGCTAATCTTCACAGAAAAGAAGAGGATGATATAATGAAGTTTAAAAGTCGAAGGGTAAATATTTTCTTGGTAGTATACCAGTTTTGTCCTAACAATTGGGCTAATCAGCAGTTGGTGCTTTAGGAAGATATTATTGTATTCGTCCGTAGATCTTGCAAGTCACCTTAGATGTTTTGGCCATGGAGGTGGGGATGGCGTACAAAGAATCCTAAGATGTATTCTTTGCTCTTGTAGAAGGAATCGAACCCGTGTCCCCTGCATTGGCAGGTATATTCTTAACCACTGCGCCATCAGGGAAGTCCGAGTGTGTTTTCATATTATGTATTCTACAGTTTGTCATTGTATTTCCAGATTCATTAAAAGGCAGAGAATCTTCTGTGGACATTTTCTAATGCTTCCATATGCAGACCTTTATTTTTCATCCCCACACATCTCCAGTTGCGACTTTTACATAGTTAAATTTATTTGTTTAAAGAGAGCTACACATCTGTCCGTCTGTTTTTGTCGTTGTTTTTCAAAGAGAGCTACCAGTAGCTTCTGTGGAACTCTTCAGAGTAAATAAGTTAAATTAGCATACCTGTGAACACATTGCATCTAAGATGACAGAGTACCTTGGTTTATGGAAATGATATTCTTGAGAGGTTGTCTATAAAGTAATTTCTGTATATATAAATTTGTTTTTGTTTGTTTGTTTGTTTGTTTTTTGACTGTGCTGTGTGGCATGCGGGATCTTAGTTCTCCGACCAGGGATCAAACCTATGCCCCCTGCAGGGGAAGCATGGAGTTCTAATCACTGGACCACCAGAGAAGTCCCTATATATATTTGTTTTATTATATAACTGAAGAAATTAATTGATTCTAACGTAATACTGTTCAATCTCTTTTGTAATTATTGGTTTGTTTCCCTTTGAGGGATTCTTAATCTACTAGTAAGTGACCAAGTTTTATCTCTGTATTGTGAGATAAGTCCTTCTTGATTGAATGAAAGAGAATAAATAATATAGTGTCATAATTCAGATATTTGGAATCACTTTCCAAAGTGACATGTGAATTGTTTAGTTATCTCAACTGACCTCTTGACTGCTGGGTACAAGCTTCTGAATAAAAAGAGGTGGTAGAGGGGCTTCCTTGGTGGCGCAGTGGTTGAGAGTCCGCCTGCCAATGCAGGGGAAACGGGTTCGTGCCCCGGTCCGGGAAGATCCCACATGCCACGGAGTGGCTGGGCCCGTGAGCCATGGCCGCTGAGCCTGCGCGTCCGGAGCCTGTACTCTGCAATGGGAGAGGCCACAACAGTGAGAGGCCTGCGTACCACAAAAAAAAAAAAAAGAGGTGGTAGAGGAAGGGGAAGTGTCATGAACTGTTCTTCCAGATTTTGGATCAGGTCTTAAATAGTGGTTATCCCTGATTCTAGAATAAAAAAACTATAGGGCATAGTAAGGGAGTATAGATGGTAATAAGGACAGGAAGGAAGTTAGCCTTTAGGTCTCTTCTGTACATAGGGTTGGAGCAAATGCTTAAAAGCATAACTTTTCCATCCCTTACAGCAATGCTGTTTGTTTGTTTGCTTATTCATTCATTCATGCATGCATGCATGCATGCATACTGCACTGCACAGCATGCAGGATCTTAGTTCCCTGACCACTGATTGAACACTCGCCCCCTGCAGTGGAAGTGCGGAGTCTTAACCACTGGACTGCCAGAGAAGTCCCAGCAATGCTATTTATATTGAAAGTTATGGAGTTAATTTTCTTTAAAAATATCCTCAGGTTATTTTATGGTCAGATTAATATGTCACCTAAGTACAATTCATTAGTATGACTTTATGGCCTTTGGGTGGCCAGGGGTGGGGTAGGGACAGACTGATTGTAGTACAATATGAAATGTAAGCCAAATAAATACTTAGTCATGTTGGTACCAAGGGAATAATTGTAACTCTTACGAACCGCCAGATCCATTTTAACTGTCTTGTAAAATCTAACTGCCATCTAACTGTCTAGAAATTAGCTGCCACAAAGAAACCTATAATACTTTAATAAAATTAGGTATAGAATAATTGTTAAAATTTTAAGGTTATAAAGCATAGCTTTATTTACTCATGGAACCAGAAAACCAGTGCACCAATTTTCATTCAGTTCATTTGTTTGGGAGCTGCTGGTTGTTTGGTTTCAACGTATGCTTAAGTCTTGTTGAGATGTAATTTCTTCCACTTTGTTTCCTTTCCTTTTTTTTTTTAAGCTCTTGTTCTGTGTACCTTCTTTGATCCTTAAGTCTTGAAGCATTGACATGACATGTGGCAAATTTATTTTTCAGTCCTTAGGTGGTGAGGATTGAGTTAATCATGTATCCCAATTCATGGCACACCATCAGCACTGATCTGTGCAAGTCTTCTCTCTTAGCTTTCAGAATTAATTAGAATTAATTAATTTCTCTTTTGCCTCCACTTTCCACTTCTGTTCTCAGTCCCCCATAGTTAACTGTTCTAATATGTTTGATGTATTTTTGTAAATATATAGTAGTGTGTTTTTTTGGTGTGTGTGTTGTTAAATTTACCTAAATGGTGTGCTGTAGTCTTTGTTCTGCTTCTTATCCCCCTCAACCCCTGCCTCCTTCCCCCCTTTAAAGACTATTTTTGTTGCTGTGTATATATCTAGTTCTTTGTTTCTAACTGCCATCTACTGTCTATAAATGATTTGTTCTCTCAGTAATAGACACCCAGATTGCTTTCAACTCCCCACCACCACAGACAATGGGATAAACAGCCTTGCACTTGTTCTCCTGTGGTCCTGCGGGAGAATTTTCTGGACATCTGCATAAGAGTGGATTGCTACATGTACTTTGATTAAGCACTGCCAGATTTGGGCTCTTTGTCAGTGTGCACAATGGATCCTGTTTCTCCATCTTCCTGCCAGCACTTGGCTTTATCTACCTTTCTAAGTTTTGCCTATCTGATAGGGGTAAAGTGGTATCTTAATGTTGTTTTAATTTGCATTCTCCAATTACTAATGACCTGCAGCATCTCTTTGTATACAATTAATCCATTTTGAATGCCCCTTCAGTGAATTACCTGTTCATATCTTTCGCCCATTTCTTTAATTAGAGTTTCTGTCTTTTCTTGGTTGATTTGCAGAAGTCTTTTATCTAGTTTAGAATATTAGCCTGGTATTTGCCTTATCCCAGTCTGTGATAATACGTTAATTTTGTCAGTGGTGCCCTTTGTTGAGCAGAAGCTAACCTTGATGTAATAAGTCTATAATTTTTTTTACCTTATGGCTTTCTGGGTCTTGTTAAATATAATAAAGATATTCTGTAGTTTTAATGATATATTTTTATAATTCAGCTTTTTACATGAGGTCTTTAATCTGTCAGAGTCCATCTTTGTATATGGCTTAGAATAGTAATTTTTTCTGCATGTAGTAAGACTGTTTCTCCAACCCCATGAACTAATTTGTGGTACCACTGTCCTTATATATCACATTCCTATGTTTTCATGGCTCTCTTTTTTTTTTTTTTAATGTGTTTTTGTTTTTGTTTTGTTTTTTTGCGCTATGTGGGCCTCTCACTGTTGTGGCCTCTCCCGTTGCGGAGCACAGGCTCCGGATTCGCAGGCTCAGCGGCCATGGCTCATGGGCCCAGCCACTCTGCGGCATGTGGGATCTTGCCGGACTGGGGCACGAACCTGTGTCCCTTGCATCGGCAGGCGCACTCTCAACCACTGCGCCACCAGGGAAGCCCCATGGCTCTCTTTTTTAATAGTCTTTGTTTTTTTAGATATATTTGTTTTTTCTCACATGAGTACCAACTGGTTTTTTTTTTTTTCTTTCTTTCACTCAGCTTTGTGCTGTCTTAAAAACTCATATGGTACATAAGTTAAAAAGACGTCATTTCTTTCTCAAATTAATCTGTAAAATCAGTGTAGTCCCAATTAAATTCCATCTATTTTTTCCCTTTAGATTTGGCAGACATTTACAAATTTGAATGGAAAAGTAGAGGTCTTTTTCAAAATTGATCTACCACTTTCTGGTCCTCTTAATGCTTAGTCTGTCTAAGCTCACAACTTTTCTTGTGCCAACTTTGGCATTTTATATTTTTCTGGCAATGTATCCATTTCATTTCTTTTTTTAAGAATAAAATTTTTATTTTAGAACAAGTTTAGATTTACAGAAAAATGTGGAGATAGTACAGAAAGTTCCCATTACTACTGACATATTCTCTTAGCCTTTCTTCATCTTTGTTTCGCCTTCATTTCTGAAGGATATCTTCACTGAATTTATTATAGAATTTTGAATGACAGTACTTTTCTCTGAGCACTTTAAAATTATTGTTCCACCATCTACTGGCTTCCATAGTTTCTGATGAGAAGTCTGCATTTATTTAGATTATTTTTCCCCTATGTGTAATATGACTCTTTTTTTTTTTCTGGGTACTTTTAAGATTTTTTTTCCAGCACTTTGATTATGATGTGTTTGGATATGATTTTCTTTAAATTTGTCCTGTTTGGGTTTTCTTCAATCTCTAAATTTATGTCTTTCACCAAATTTGGGAAGTATATAGCCATTATTTCTTCAATTATTTTTTCTACACCAAGCAATTTCTTCTCTCCTTCTGTGATTCCAATGACATGGATGATAGTGTTTCATAGTTCTCTGAGGCTGTGTTAACTTTTTTCAGTCTCTTTCCTTTTTGGTCTTCATATTGAATCATAATATTCATCTGTCTTTATGGTCATTGAGTTTTCCCCCTGTTATCTCAGTTCTGCTATCCAGCCCATCCTGTGATCTTTTTTTGTTTTGTTTTGTTTTGTTTTGTTTTCACAGGCCTCTCACTGTTGTGGCCTCTCCCACTGCGAAGCACAGGCTCTGGACGCAGGCTCAGCGGCCATGGCTCATGGGCCCAGCCGCTCCGGGGCACGAACCCACGTCCCCTGCATCGGCAGGTGGACCCTCAACCACTGCGCCACCAGGGAAGCCCCCATCCTGTGATCTTTTTATTTGACATACTTTACTTTTCTGTTGTAAAATTTCCATTTGGTTCTCTTAAAAACACTTTTAAAAAAAGTATTTTATTATTTATTTATTTATTTTGGCTGTGTTGGGTCTTCATTGCTGTGTGTGGGCTTTCTCTAGTTGCAGTGCGCGGACTTCTCACTGCAATGGCTTCTCTTGTTACGGAGCATGGGCCCTAGGCACACGAGCTTCAGTAATTGTGGCACATGGGCTTAGTTGCTCTGCGGCATGTGGGATCTTCCCGGAGCAGGGCTTGAACCCATGTCTCCTGCATTGGCAGGTGGACTCTTAACCACTGTGCCACTAGGGAAGCCCTTAAAAACACTTTTATTTTGAAATAATTATAGATTTATAGGAAGTTGCAAAGAAACGTGCAGAAAAGTTCTATGCACTCTTTTCCTAGCCTCTCTCAGTGTTAACATTTTGTGTAACTCTCATATGTTATTAATAATAAGAAATTGACATTGGTACAATCCATAGAGCGTATTCAGATTTTTCCAGTTACACATGCACTTGTGTGTGTGGGTACAAGTATGTGGGTATGGTTTTATGCAATTTTATCATGTGTTGTATCATGTAACTACCACCACAGTCAAACTGCAGAACTGTATCATCATCCTTTTGGGTTTTTTTCATTGTTTCTACTTTTCTGTTGAGAACATCAGAAACAAAACACCTTTCAAGAGTGTTTACCTTTACCTCATGGAGCATGGTTATAATAACTGCTTTAAATTCTCTGATAATTCTAATATTGAATATCTGTTTAATTTTGGTTTTGGAATCTATTGATTTTTTTCCCCAAAGAATCAGTTACATTTTCTTCCTTCTTTGTATGTCGAGTAATTTTGAATTGTGTCATGGACATATTGAATATTATGTTGTGAGATTTTGGGTGCTGTTAAAATCCTCTGGAGAATGTCGAGATTTTTTTGTTTTAGCTGACAGTTGACTTGGTTAGGTTCAGATCATAAGTTTGGTTTCACCTTCTGTGAATGGTGGTTCCAGTGTCATTTCAGTTCTCAGCATTTGTTATGCTCTTTGGAACTACACTGCCCATGCACTAATCAGACTTGGGCAATGTCATATTGTAGTTCAGACTCAAAGCAGTTGCTGTCCTTCTTTGGATTTATTCTACACATGTGAACTTGGAGAGCAGACAGACACTTTAGGGGGTGGACACAGGGGAGAAGGACTCAGCCCAAGACTTAACATTTGTTTATATGTAGAATTGTTTATACGTTCTCTTTCCAGTTTTTTCTTGTTTGGTATATCCCTACATTCTTGGGCTTCCAGAGGCCCCTTTCCCATGTAGTTCTGTGGAGAAGGAAAAAAGGAAAAAATTTACATTGTACTCTGGCTTGCTTTGGCTCTTTTTTCCAGTCCTCTGGCCAGAACAAGAAAGTTTCTCTCAGCACTTTTAGAGAGAGAGAGAGAGAGAGAGAGAGAGTGTGTGTGTGTACGTGCGCGTGCGCTGTGCCATTGTGAATTGGCTACCTGGACAAAGCCATTCTTGGGTCAAAGCTGGGCGGTGAAGGAATTTAAAAAGAAAAAAATAAAAAGGCGAGGAAATTCACTGGTACTGTAATTTTTCAAGTTTTTACTTCCCTTCCCTACTTGCCTGTTATTTATGTACTTTTCTCCATCCTCGGGTAGTTTTTTTTTTTTCTGTTTTCAGTTCAGAGTTTTTAGTTGTAATCAGTGGGAGAGAGAGGCTATAGTGGGCTTACTCTGTCTTGGCATCTTTGGTAGAGTGTACTTTGTTAATTTCAGGGCAAAAAAAGTATCAAATAGTAGAGAAACTAGTTAAGGGCATGGATTTGTGAAAGCAGAGAACTATCTGGTACTGAATATAAGCTTTCCGTGGAACTGCTTCTCAGTCTGGGAAGAGTGTTGAGCTGTTAGAATCCATCAATGGTGTTAAACCTAGTGGGGGAATTTGAGTAGTGAGCTGGGGGTGCAGTCATGCCTTGTCCATTATTTTGTAGACCAAACATAGTAGGTTGAAGCATATGCAATTGACAATATTTGACTGTCTTTGACTTACAAAAACCGCATTTTCTCATGATTTAACCTATATTTAACTCTCAGTTCTGCAATTTGAAGAAAGAAAATGAAACCTCAAGTTTAAATATGATCTGTATTAAGGTGATGCTTGATGCTTTAACAGACAAATCCAAAATCTCAGAGGCATAACACAGTCCAAAATGGACATTCCCGTTGTTGGACAGCGAATGGGGGAAGCTGCTCAGTGAGGTCATGTAGAGACTCAGGATGATGAAGTCTCCTCCATTGTTCATACATGGCTTCCAGGTGTCCTGGGGGTTGATATCCAGCCAGGAGACTGGGAAAGGGAAAGGGTGACAAAAAGAGAGAGTAACAAAGCTTCTTAATCTTAGCCCAAAGTGGGTATGGTATGTTGGATTGGTGAGAACCAACCTAGATGTGGGGTGGGGGGTGGGGTGGGAGGGCAGGAAATGTATTCTGTATTTGTCAGCTGCTTTCCAGCACCAGTTGTGATGGGAAACATGAACCTCCGGTGGGCAGCCGGCCATCTCTGCCATACTACTTCTTGATCACTTGGAGAACATCTTTTGCTGTGTGCATTAGTTTGCTAGGGCTGCTGTAACAGAGACTAACAAAGACCACAAACTGGGTGGCTTAAACAATGGAAATTAATTTTCTCACAGTTCTGGAGGCTAGAAGTCCAAGGCCAGTGTGTTAGCAGGTTTCATTTTTTCTGAGGTCTCTCCCCTTGGCTTGCACACAGTGCCTTCTCACTGTGTCCTCACCTGGTCTTTTCTCTATGTGTGCTCATCTCTGGTGTCTCAGTGTGTCCAAATTTCCTCTTTTAACAAGAAACCAGTTCGATTGGATTAGGGCCCATCCTAAGGGCCTCATTTTAACTTACTTACCTCTTTAAAGGCTCTGTCTCCAAATACAGTCACATTCTGAGGTACCGGGGGTTAGGGCTTCAGTATATGAATTTTAAGGGGACAGAATTCAGCCCATAACACACACTCTACATTTATAACAAATGAATATGTTTTTACTAAAAGTAGTCATACTCCATTAAATAAAAGAAGAAAGTAATGTTAGATATATGTTATAATTATACTTTTACTGGATCTGTAATAAATTTTAAATTGTACATATTAATGAAGATTGCCAGTGTCTCAAAGGCATTTTTCCTTATTTATTAATCAAGGAAAAAAGTTTAGTGATGAAGATAGTTTAGTTTTTAGCAAACGTGATCGTTTTTCTCTTCCAGAGTTTGTGTTTGGTTCTTATTGTAGCTTATCCAAGGGGTATGTTAATTACTGAGATAGTAAAGAGAGTTACTAAACATGTCTCCTATAAGAAAATCACCACCCTCTACAGTGTAAAAGTAAATCTCTAAGGGTATATTGGACATTTTAGAATTTTGTCTTGTTGTGACTTGCTAAATGACATTTTGTTACTGAAAACCAAGGCGATGTTATGTGGTTGGTAATATCCTTTTTAGCCTACCAGACACGTGAAGGTGAAAGAGAATGTGCCTGTGAGTTCCACCATCCGAACTGTTGGACCCCTTCCCTTGGGTCTGCTCTTTTGTCACTATTTCCAGTGTGTTGGAGGTGAAGCTCTAAGGCAGTGTTCCCCAACCTTTTTTGGCACCGGGGACTGGTTTCCTGGAAGGCGACTTTTCCACAGATGGTGGGGGGCGGGGGTGTGGGGATCGTTCAGGCGGTAATGCTAGTGTTGGGGAGTGTTGGGGAGTGGCAGATGAAGCTTGGCTTGCTCACCCACTGCTCACCTCCTGCTGTGTGACCCAGTCAGCAGCCTGGGGGTTGGGGACCCCTCCTCTAAGGGAAGGATGAGGCTCTTAACCCTTTATGTAGGTGGTGATTAAAGATTGTGTAGCCTCACTGTCGACTGTCAGACCCTTTTTTTGACTTCTCAGGATTACCTTTTACCAAATGGTGGTTTGAGATTCAGCTCTCTTTTATATAACTATGCTCCACGTTTATAGATTTCTTTTCTTTTTTTCTTTCTTCCTTCCTTCCTTCCTTCCTTTCTCTTTCTTTCTCTCTTTTTCTCTCTTTCCTTCCTCCCTCCCTCCCTCCCTCCCTCCTTGTGGCTTGCAAGATCTTAGTTCCCCAACCAGGGATTGAACCCAGGCCCAGGGAGTGAAAGCGCCAAGTCCTAACCACTGGACCTCTGGGGAATTCCCTACTCCACCTTTAAAGGAACTATAATTATGATTTTAAAAGTTATTATATAAATATCAGGTAAACATTGGTCACTTTAGAGATTTTGCTTTTATACTTGTTTTCATAATTACTATTTTAAAAGTTATATAGATATCAGATGAATACTGGTTTTTAAAAAGATTTTGTTTTTTACATGTTTTTATATTTATTGTGAAACTAATAAGTCTAAAAATCTTCTAGCTTCCAAGAAGGAGTAACAACTCAGCTTCTGTGTTGACATTTGCTGCTAATTGTTGAAGTGAGAAATCTTTTGCAGTTTGGTGTAGAAACTTGTCACCTCTATTTATGAAGTTATCCAATTCCTTTGTGAGAGATTCAGTAGTCAGACTGGTTTTTTGCTGTGTCATGATTCCTTTATCACTTCTGAAAATCAACTCTAGAAGATTTTCCAAGTCTTGGTTAAAAATGAGAAAGTTCCATAATTTTCCCTTATATGTTATTTAACATGTTCATATATTGAAAACAGATCTAGGGGATTCTGTAGTATATAATATATATGTTTCCTCTCTCTCTCTTTTGCTTTCTCTCCCCCACCTCTCCCCGACCCTGCCTTTCTTTATATATATATGTATTTAAACACCTACAGTGTTCTACATATATTAATTGGATCAGTAAATATTTGAGCACCTGCTAAGGTCAAACATTGTTCTGCATGAGACAGTTGCTGACTGCCTAAAGATATAGGCAGCAATATGTGACTATAGGTTGTGTAAACAATTCTTTTCAATACCTTGAGTTTCTTGAGGCCTTCCTTTCAGTGAGCAACCTTTAATTTGTAAAATGATAGTCTCAGAAGTTTTGATTTCATTCTTTCAACAAAACGTTTATTAACTGCTTTACTATTTTAGTAGATTGTAGGGATAGCAAAATGACTCTGACCCAGTTCTTGTCCACAAAGAGCTCACAGTCTAATCAGGAGCTGACTTGTAATGAAAAGGAGATTAAAGTTTGATTCTATGTTGAGGTAAATGATAATAGAAGTATGAAAAGAAAATGCCATGGCAACATAGGGGAGAGGTTGGGGAAAGGGTTTGCCAGGAAAAGCCTCACAGGGAATATATTATTGTTGGCAGCCCCTTGAATGACTTTGGCTGTAAGTAGATGGGAGTTCAATTCTCTGTGACCCTTGGAACCTAGGCCTTTTAATTATTCATAAATAACTTAAGCATACATCTAGGACTGGGAATTTATTTAAAAGATGCATCTGTCTTTCTAGTTTAAACTTTAGTTTAACTAGTCCTTTAGGAATAGGCATTTACGGATGCAGCTGTATGGCAGCATTACAGATGTTTGCTCTTCAGAGTCCCTTATAACACAGTTACAGTTATCCTGCTTTGCTTAGGTTGCCCTTTCCTTTTTAACAAAAAATATTTCTCATTTGTCTTCATTCAGTCCATATAAACAAAGCAAAACTTTTAAAAAAAAATCAGAAACTTGGATCTACTCTACTTTAACATCCTCATGTGTCTTCCTTTTCTCTTCAACACTAAGATGTCCATCACATGCTGATACACAAATATTACCCCCAGACTAAGATCGTAGTCGCGTCAAACTTTGCTGAGTAATATATGGCTGCTTTTTAAAAGAAATATACCTTTACAAAGGAGATTCTGGTTTTTTTCATTTATATATTATGAAATTAAGATATATTTCCTAGAAAAAATATTTTGCTGTAAGCAGAACTGAAAGCATTTGCTAGGAGAGAGTTAAGGGTTGCTAAACTCGAGGCATGCAGGATTGGTGGTGAGCCGAGAATGCTTTCACAACAATTTGATTCAGCAAACATTTACTGAATGCTGTGGTCAAAGCATTGCTGCTAGACCCTCTGACGGGTCAGAAAATGAACATAGGCTCTGTTTTGAAGGATCTTCCAATTTACTGCACTGTTTCTGAGTCTCCTCTGTTCCATTCTCCATCTTTGCCATTTCCCAGATAATGAAAATTAGAGCTGTGATTTATCAATTCTGTAAGCTGGAAAGGCTATAAAATTAGTTTGCTTAAAATGTTGGTTGCTGGTTCTCCGTAGTGCTGCCAGTATTTAAAATAACGGAAAATATTTGGTGTCTCCCGCAAATTAACATTTCCATGAGTGGCTGCTTTTTATAGAGCATCTTGAGCCAGCCCCTCTCGTGCTGTGAGTCTTCATTGACAGTATTAAATCAGATCTGAGCAGCTCTAGGAGACAGTTGAGAGTTTGAGAATATGCCCGGTGTCAGCATCTTGGCTAGAGTGTGCTGTGAAACAAAGAAAACTCTTGGCACCCAGTAAGTGGTTAGGCATGTACCATTCTATGTGTGAGCTCCAATAAATAAAGCAACGTAGGGCATTCCGTGCTTTCATTTGGGCAGAACTAAATGGTTAAGTGTCCTTTTAGGCTTTCCACTAAGTCTGTCCCAGGCAGTCAGCCCATAATCCAGAAGATGTAAAATCTTCAAATACAGCCACTTATCTTTATTATGTAGAGCTCTGTGCTGGGTGCTTCAGGCTGTAAAGAGACAAGACTGAGCACCTGTCAAGTAGCTTACAGATTGAGTAGCACCCTGGTCTAGCTGTTCCACCTGTCATCCCACTACAGGTCCATTTTTTCCTGGCCTACCCTGGTCTGTAGCCACCTACCACTTGGTGTTGACCCATCATCATTCAGTATGGTTATTCCAACACAATCTCTATAACCTATCCTGAATGTAGAGCGGATATTGGAAACAGTAGAAGAGATGGGCCTTGATCCCTGGACAGGGTCTGCAGTGATTGGTGAAGCCCATTGTGGCGCTATTCACTTGAGGTACTGCTTCAGGGCCATTTAATTTTTCTGACTGAGTCCCATGATTGTCATGGAACAGGCAGAACCCAGATAGGAAGCAGTCTTTAAAAATGGTTAGCCCAATTTTGTTTACGTTTCCTTTTTCTACAGTGTGTATTTTTCCTTCCTCAGACTAAAAATAGCACAATGTAGTGTATAATAGTGTGGGGTTATTTGCATGAAATCACTAAATTCATTTATTCAAATAATTTGTCTTCTCAAGTATTTTTAAAGTGACCAGGGATAAATATTTATGAATTATATTTAAGTACTTGGAGGGTATTTTGGAAATGTGTTTTTCTTAAGAATAGATTTGTGCTATGGTTTCCTTGACTATGTTTGATGATATTAAGAGTTCTTGGAAATTTTTTCCAAAATCTTGCAATTTGAAAGTGGGTGGAGTGTTTGGAATTAATTTCAGCTGTAATTATATCTTTAATGGTGGTAGTCTCTTGCCTGTTTCATATTATAACAAATGAGAAGTGCAACACCCTCATCATCAAAATACTTAAGAAACTTGCATCTAAAAGGAAGATGGGGAACTAATACAACCTGTTTAGAAGTCTTGAGTTATTTTACTATGATTACACTAAATTAGATTAATTAGATTATATTTATCTAAAGTTAGGTGGTTGTTTACTTAAACCTGGTGTTAAGATCTAGAAAGGAGGGGAGAGCAATAAAAGCACCTTTCTCCCCCACCAAAGTTTTCAATAAATTGAATAAAAACTAAAGGATTAGCAAATGGTGGCCATAATATTACCTTTATTATTGATAACGGTGAAGGTAAAGGAAGCAGCTTAATATTAGAGCCAGACTGGCTTGCTAACTAAGTTCCAAAATTAGGCAGACCTACCCCCTGGTCACAAGTAGTGCTGGATTAGTGAAGGCAATATGTGGTATACAGAGCCTCCACCCAACCCAATTCCTATAGGCAGCTCACTCATATGAGGAAGAAGGGCACAACTGGACCATTTATTTTTCCCAGATTTGCCAATCAGATCAGTTGCTTCCCCCCCCAGGATAGAAGCATCTAAGTGGCAAAGAAATGCCAGAGATGTTACAACTGGTAGGGCTCCGTTCACAGAAGGGGACTTCAGAAATGAGGAATAAGCACTCCCCACTAGCATTTGGCTTCTTCTCCTATGCATGGTTTCTATGAAGAATGCGTTGGTGCCAGGTAGGAAATGGTAGCATAACTAGGCCAGGAGCAAACCTTTGTTTTGAGGAAGAGGCCTTATAACAATTGGCCTCTTGAAAATTATAGCAAACGTTTGTTTACCAGAATCATAGAAATTGTCTGTCCTTAGGCAGCCCTTGCTGCCTTTCTGAAACATCTGTGATTTAGCATGCTTTACTGGGCATTAAATGAAGGCCCACAATTTAGTCTTCTGCTGTCCTTTAGCATTTTAAAATATACTTGCTGTTCTGTCTCTTCTTTGAGTTTTCTTCACAGACTCATTTTGTCTCCTCCCCCAAACCCTAGTGTTTCCCATGATCGTAGCCAACTTTCTTCTCACTTGACACTCTCACCTTGGCTGCCAGCCATTTACACAGTTTTAACTGTTTAGTATCTTGATGATTTCCGAATCTTTATCTCCACCCAGACCTCTGTTCTGAGCTCCATATTTATATGTCCAGCACTCTATTTAACAGTTCCACCTGGGTCATGTAAAACTGACTTATTCTTCCCGCACACTCTCAACTCCATCAGTCAGAAATCCTTGTCTTTTGTTTTGTGTCCACAGTCTTTGTGCGTGGCATCTCAGCCTATCCACTAGGTTAGGCCAGAAACATGGGTGTCACCTCAGCAGGCTCTTCCTCTCCTTTATTGCTTACCTCCCAGGTCAGGGGTCAGTATCTGGCCAGAGACCTGTGAGCCAAGAATGGTTTTTACATTTTTAAGTGGTTGTTTAAAATAAGCATATATGTGTATTTGTTACAGAGACCCTATGTTGTCTGCAAAGACTAAGTATTTACTATCTGACCCCTGTCTGAGGCCAGCAAGTCTTATCAGTTCTCCCTCTAAAACATCACTTTTAATTGTTTCTTTCTATCCCCCCCCGCCCCCCAAAATCTCACCTGCCCTGTTTCTCCCTTGGCCTCCTAAGTGTTGTCATATTTCTTTATAAAACACAGAACCTAGTGATGTCCTCTCTTGTTTAAAATCCTGCAGTGTATTTTGCCCTTTTCTCCTCTGTTTTCTGCCTGCAACCTCTTCAGCCTGTAGGACTGTGCTCAGTTGTCACCTTTTCCTTAAGCCCACCTGCCTTCTTATGGAGTTATGCCCCTATTCCAACTGGTCTGTACTTCTGTTATTACACATTCTAGATTGTGTTCTGAGAATCCATTCGGTCATCCCTACAACACTGTGCGTACCTGGAGGACAGGTTCCATTTCCTATTCGTTTCTATATCTTCTTTACCTAGCTGTGTGTGGCATGTCAGAGGACTGTAATGACTTAATGGGTGCTTTAAGAAATAGTTCTTATTCCTAAGATATGAAAAAATATTAGTAGTCTAAAGATATCATAAATCAGTTTGAGTTGGTAGGCAGGATTTATAACATCTAGACTTTTGATAGAGTCATGCTACATTCTCTTGATTTCTGTTTCATAGCTTTTTCAGTATTACATTTTTAATTTTGAGATAGTTGTAGATTCACATGCAGTTATGAAGAAATAATACCAAGCTATCCCAGTTATCTTTTACCCAGTTCCCCCAATGGTAACATATTGCAAAACTGTAGTACAAGGTCACAACCAGGATATTGGCATTGAGGCAGTCAAGATACAGAACATTTCCATTAACAAGGATCCCTCCTGTTCCCTTTTATAGCCACACCCACTTCCCCTCCCACGGCAGCTTGCCCCTCCCCCATGGCAATCACTAACCTGTTCTCCATTTCTGCAATTGTCATTTCAAGAATGCGATCTAAGTGGAATCAGAGTATGTAACCTTTTGGGGTTGGATTTTTTTCACTCAGCATAATTCTCTAGAGATTCATCCAGGTTGTTTTGTGTATCAGTAGTTTTCCTTTTTGTTTCTTTTTGTTGCTGAATTTTCATAACTTTTAAAAGATGAAACTCTCCCCTATTTATATATCACTGCAGTTTTTTTTTTTTTAAGGCTATTTACATTTTTTCCCTCTTGTTCTTTATCTGTAACAGTGGTTTTCAAACTTTGTACTCTTCCCCTGTACTTTTTTTTTGGCGGTACGCAGGCCTCTCACTGTTGTGGCCTCTCCTGTTGTGGAGCACAGGCTCCGGACACGCAGGCTCAGCAGCCATGGCTCAGGGGCCTAGCCGCTCCACGGCATGTGGGATCTTCCCGAACCAGGTCACGAACCCGTGTCCCCTGCATCAGAAGGTGGACTCTCAACCACTGCGCCATCAGGGAAGCCCCAAACTTTGTACTCTTAAATTGAGACTCAAAGAGCCTTTGTTTATATGTGTATTGCATCTATCATTATTTACTTAACACATTATAACTTAAAACTGAAATATTTTAAAAATATTTAATTCACTTAAAATAACAATAAATCTATTACATTCTCATAAGTAATGTATTTTATGAGAAATACCTGTTTTCGTAAACAAAAAACATTTAATGAAAAGAAAAGCACTGTTTTACATTTTTTGTGACTCTAATGTCTGGATTCTCATATCTACTTACTCATTTAATCTGTTATGATAAATTGTTTTGGTTTAAGTATATGAAGAAAATCTGGCCTCACATAGCTATGTAGTTAGAAAAACCAGGAGATAGTCTTATCATATAACTGTGGATAGTCTTCTATGGTACTACACCCAAACTCAAGTGATAGTTTATTAAAGATTAGTTACAATGTAGGATGGGAAACCAATAACTTTTCATACTGTTACATTAAAATTATAGTTTGAATGGGTCATTAACTTGTGTATGATTTTTTGTTTTTAACATCATGCATTGGTCATTTGGAAAACATTGAATCGCTGTGTTAGTTACATCTTCCAAATTGTGACACATTTCATTATACATTGTCAAAAATTATATTTGTTAATCTCACCTTCAGTTTCATAAGAAAAAATGCTGAGTATTGGGAAGCTGTCAATCTCAAGTTTTCTAAAATTTTGATTTTTGCTTTGAAATCACTGTCAGTTCATTAAGTTTATGATTGTCATTAATGCTGCCAGTAACTGTCTCACTTCATTAATTTTTAAGAACATGTCTGCCATACTCAAGTCTGAAAACCATAGTTTGTTCATCATTTCAAGTAGAAATGGTGTTAAAGTAGAAATGGTGTTTGGGTGTTAAGTGCTCAAAGGAGGTAGCCATTGCCATCCGTGGGGCCATTTTTCTGGCCAGGCTCTCCACCATCCCCATGCGGCGAGGCTACTGGGGTAACAAGATTGGCAAGCCCCATACTGTGCCTTGCAAGATGACTGGCCACTGTGGCTCTGTGCTGGTGCGCCTCGTCCCTGCCCCCAGGGGCACTGGCGTTGTCTCAGCCCCTATGCCCAAGAAGCTACTGATGATGGCCGGAATTGACCACTGCTACACCTCCGCCAGGGGCTGCACCACCACCCTGGGCAGCTTCACCAAGGCCGCTTTTGATGCCATTTCCAAGAACTACAGTTATCTCACTCCTGATTTCTGGAAAGAGATGGTGTTCACCAAGTCTCCATATCAGGAATTCACTGACCATCTTGTAAAGGCCCACACCAGAGTTTCTGTGCAGAGGACCCAGGCTCCAGCTGTAGCGATCACAGAGTTTTATATGAGAAAAATAAAGTGAATGTAGCTGGTTTAAAAAAAAGGCAGTCAGTTCAGCTCACAACTCAGTTATGTAAGTGCTCTTCTTTGAGACAACACAGAATATTAGAAAGGTGTGGACTCAGGGGTCAAAATGTAATAAAACTAGTAACTACCACTGTGAGTGCATGGCCTAAATCACCAACTGTCTTGATTTGTGCTAAGGCTCCAGCCACTTTATTCTCCATTGCTTTTATACCATCAGAGCAAATAATTTAAAAGTGTAAAGTTTGAAATCCATTGTTATAGATAAAGAACAAGAGGTAAAAATTTAAAACAGACTTTCACACAGTAAAAATGGCAAATAATGTCTTAATATATTATTAAACTATTTTATACTTTGTGGACCTTCGTAAGTTCTTGGGGGACCCCCAGAAGCCCACGGACCACGTTTTGGAGGACTGCTGATTTACAGTAATTTGTGATGACTTATTTCTTTCTCTTTTCTCAGATTTCTTCTGTTTGCCTTTACTTTTGCTGAGATAGACCCTATAGATGCACTGATCTAGGTTGAATACCATTACGGGTCAGAGCTCCACTCTGGACTGGCAGCCTCAGCGTGGGCACTAGGCCAATGCTAGGACTGACCCTGGGCACAAAAGAGAAGACTAGTTCACAGCCTCACCTTGGCCAGGCAACAAGGAAGGGCCATAAACCTGCTAGCCTTGTTGGCTTGCTGTGTGTGCATTCAGAAACTGGTCACATCACATCGACCTGAGTCCAGAGGGAGACATTAACTGTGACTACTCAAGTGCTTTCCTTCTGAAGCAGTCTTTCAGGCTCCAGGGTGGGAGAGATTCTCAGGCTAGAAAGGGCCCTCCATAGGTCTATCAGACCTACACACTCTAGTCCCAAATCTTCTGAGTCATATCACAGCCTTTTCATTCTAATTATCTCCAGGAAAGGGCCTCAAGGTTTCCTGGCAGTAATAAACCTTAGGAGTTAAGAAGTTTTTCCTTATGAGTACTCTAGATGCTCCCTTGTATAACTTAAGTCCATTTTCTTTAGTTTTGTTTTTAATAAAAATAAAGAGCTAATAACAGTGCTTCTCATGATATTGCTTTATATTTTGAAGACAATTTAACTTTCTGTATCTTCAGTCTACTTGTGCAATTTTTTTCTTCTATTTTTAACACAGTTCCTTTAATCCAGTGGTCCCGAACTGGGGTGATTTTGCCCCCAGGGGACGTTTGGCAATGTCCAGAGACATTTTTGATTGTCAGAACTTGGGGGGATGCTTCTATCATTCTAGTAGATAGAAATCAGAGAGCTTGCCTTCATTTCAGCAAAATCACTCATTATGTTGTTACAGTAAGATTTTCACTGAATTTATATTCAGATGATAGGAGCATCCTACAGGACAGCCTCTATCAACTAAGAATCATCCAGTCCAAAATGTCAATAATACCAGTCTTAAAAGACTGTGTGTTAGTCCTTCCTTGTAATTTGTTAGCTTTTTATTAATTTTTTTTCTTGCTGAATTAACAGTTTGATTTTACTTTGCATATTATCTAGAATTGTGGTTTTATTTAGAGAAAGTATTTTGATTATGTTCAGAATAATTAAAGATTTTAGAGGCAGATTACTCTTTTGAATATGACTTATGTTTGTACCTCAGGTCATAATACATCATTAGTTTCTGTACCTGAGTGAACACAACTACCTGATGACTTTTAAAAATAATTTTTATGGGCCCCAACCAAATCTTAAAAGAACTCTTCTAGAAATTCCTATAATTAACCAGATTTGGGAACCACTGAAACAGATATGTATTCATAAGCTAGGAAACTTTTAGGACAGCTAGTGCAAAGAGAAAACGTTCTTTGTGGCTCTCAGAGATAATATCCACCCTACTGGGCAACCAGTTCTGTCAGTGAAACCAGTCAAGTAACCCTCCCATTGACAAGGTGGAACTGGAGCAGTGGTGTCCAATAAGATTGTGGCTCTTTCCAGTCATATGGTGTCCAGTTCATTTTATTTGCCACAAGTTTGGTTTTAGAAGGGGGTGGTGGTGAAAAGAGATGAGGGAGGCGATAGAGGAGAATTGCTAGCAGAATCGAAGAAATATGATCTACCTTATATCTCAGGAGGGGAATTACTCAGTGCTGACTTCTCTTCCGTAGCATTCATTTGCTACCCACATTCACCACAGTGGTTAAGTGTTCTTAAAAGCTACTTCTGGTATAAATTAACCTAACCAAGGCAGCAGGGGCACTGACTGGGAAGCACAGAGGGCTGTCTAGTCCATTCCCACCGTCAAGGATCCTCTAGCCTTGGTCCTTGACTTCTTTTGGCTAAAAGAGAAGTTAATGAAGGTGAGCTTGTTTGTTGGGGTGGTTCCAAGAGCTGTGGAGATGAGACAGCTGTTGAGGAAGGAAAGAAAAGATGGTCACTTTTATTTTACTTTTCCTTTTCATTTTTGAGACCGAAATGTTGCCTTTAATAGTGATCGAGGCAGAGCTTACTGTGGGAGCCGGTGAGCCTGAAGCTGAACCCCCAAGTCAGACAGTAGTGTATAGGCTGCAGGGGGACCTGGGCAGTGGGGCAGGCTTGATCCAACAAAACAGACAAGAGAGAAGGATGGTGACTTTTGAAATAAGGCGAATTTTGTTTGGAAGGATAATAGCTTCTTTTCCTGATTAGTTAGTTGTTAAGCAAACTAGAATTTTGGAAATGAAAAAAGAAAAACAACTATGAAACTTTGGAATATTAGTTTATATTGGAAGCATAAAATAAATATTGGTTGTATTTTAGTGTTCTGGATTTCTTTTATTATTTGTTTTTACTTTTTTAATTAGAGATTTTCAAACATATACCAGAGTAGAGAGACTAGTATAGGGAATCTCCATGTACCAATCACCCCAATATCAACAGTTACCAACACATGGCCAGTCTGATCTCATCTGTACCCTAACCTGCTTTCTCCCACCCCCTCCAATTATTTTAAAGTGTATCAAGCATCAGTATGTAATTTTATCCAGAAATATGTAAGATATTCAGTCTGTGGTCACAGTTGCCCTGATTATATAATTTTTTTTTTGTCTCTTTGGTTTGTTGTCTGGTCTCTTTTTTAAAGATGCTGGTGATCAGATGATTGAATCAAATCCTGGGAATGTGTAGAGAGTCCATAATATTCTATTTTGGTGAGGGGGGCGGCATTTACTTATATTGGACCAGTGATTTCCAAAGATGATATTACAAATCTAATTCCTGGTATAAATTTGAATAACAAATCGACTGAAGGAAATATTTACCCTGTACAGAAAATGTTACTAAAATTCCATGTAGACATAACCCCAGCCTGAAATGGGCTTCATCACTGCCAGGAAGCCCAGCTGTTAAGTTTGCTTTCTCAGGTTCTAAGAAGACTATTTCGTACCTTTCCCTCAAACCTCATAGACTTCTGTTCTCTCAGCTGATGACTTTGTTTGATGCTTCTCTGAGAAAATAGAAATCTGTCCAGAGGGACACCCTCATCTGCCCTCCACCACATCTAGAGATTGTTGGCAGCTGGGCCACTCTTCTCTCATTTCCCTCCAGTTGGTTATATAATGTAGCAAGCGCTTGTTTCTCCCCCCGCCCCCACCCCCTGCCATTACAGTCCTTTCCTCCTTCACAGGGACCTTGCCGCTTCTGTGGTCCCCCATCTCCCTCTTCCATCTTCAGGCTCTCCCTGTCTGCTAGAGCATCCCTGTTAGTGTACAGATACGCTCTGGTGCACTCTGTCTCTAGAATTAAATTGTCCCTTGTTAAATCCACCTCTGTCGATACTTAGTGACCCCCTTTCTCTCCCCTTCACAGCTCTTTTCAAAAGAGTTTTCTGTTCTCTCTTCTACTTTTTTTTTCTCTTCCATTCACTCTTTAAACCACTCATTACTGGCTCCATTCCTCACTACTTCACTGAAACCGTTCATGCCAAGAGCACCCAGGTCCTCTGCAATGGAATCTAGTTGTTTTCTTTCTGTCTCATAGACCAGCCCTCCTTCTCTTTTACTGCCTCCCCTTGCCCTGTGTGACCTCTAAGTGCTGGCATGCCTCCAGGCTCAGTTTTGGGCCTCGCTTCCTTTATTTGTACTCCTTCCCGCGGTGATTTCACTCACTCCTGTGGCTTTAAATACCATCTTTATGCTGATAACTCGTAACTATGTATCTGCAGCCCAGACCTGTCCTCTGAATTCCACCTAGAGATCGGTAACCTATGACTCAGGCTTCATGGGTGCAAAAGACAGTTCTGGCTTTTCCCCTTCAATCCTTTTTCATTTCAGTAAGTAGATCCTGATACACCCAATTGCACAAGTCAGAAACTTGGGAATCATCTTAAATCCTTCCTGTCTCCATCCAGCCAATCAACATGTCTTATCGATTCTACCTTAGTACATATCTCAAGTACATTCACCTCTCTCCATCTGCATTTCACCACTAAATCACTGTTATTTCTCAACTGGAAAACTACTTGAGTTTCCTAATTGGTTCCTCTGCTTTCATTTTTGTCTTCCATACACTATTCTCCTCACAACAGGTACAGTGCTCTATAAAAAACACTTAACCACATTATGTAACTCCTTGCTTAGTCCTTAATGATGGCATTTCATGTAGAATAAATTATTGACTCCTCACCATAGCCTTCAGCATCCTGCCTGCTTCTCCAGCCTCATCGACTGCTTTCCCCTCCCTCATTATGGAGGGCTACCTTGTCCCTTTCACACGAGGATCTTTCATGCCCCAGGGCCTTGACACTCACTGTTCCTTCTGCATGCACTAATCTGTTCCTGGCTCTTGTCCTTATTGTTCAGGATGCAGCTTAAATGTCACCTCGTCTGAGAGCCCTTTTCTGATCACCCTTCCCAAAGTGGCTACTTGCCCACCTCAGTTTCTTCTTTGTCACATTATCTGTTTTTTCCAGCAATATTTATTGAGTGCCTACTCTGTGCCTGACACCGTTCTAGGCACTGGGGCGATAGCAGTGAGTGAGGTAGACACACTCAGGAAGCTTCCATCTAGTGGGAAAACAGACAAACCACAAATATATCATGTTCTGACTGTGACCTGTGCCGTGTAGACAAATGAAGCAGGTGGAGTGAAGTGAGGGATGCTGTTCTAGACAGTGGTTAGAGGAGGAGACATTTTGACAGGGATTCCAGTGAAGTGAGAGAGCATCATCTTGGGTATTTACTTGCTTCTTTTCTGGAAGTATATCTAGAAATATAAGCTCTAAGAAGTCGGGGACCTCACCTGTTCACCGCAGTTCCTGAAACCTAGCACGGTGCCCGGCCTTCGGCAAATACTTATCAATGAATAAATGACCTTTAGGTTCCCACATAATCATGGCATTCTGTGAACCAGTGCATTCTAGATGTGGCCCACTTACCTTGTCTCTGTGAGCTTCAGTCTTTTCATGTGTTCAGTGAGGGAATCCACCTCAGGGAGTGATCTCTAAAGACTGCCAACCTCACTGCGGATGCTGTGGGAGCTTTAGTCTTTTCATGTGTTCAGTGAGGATCCACCTCAGGGAGTGATCTCTAAAGACTGCCAGCCTCACTGTGGATGATCGTGTACTCTGTTCCTGGTTTCACGGAAATGGTAAAAAGATTGCAAAAGAGTTGAACATTCACGTTAAAACGAGATTTGCATTTAAAAAGTTATGTCAGCTACAGTCCTGAGTAGAATGGCCTAGAGGAGGCAAGAGGGTGGATTATTTGGAGGATGTGGAGGGGCTGGGGCAGGTCTAGGCAGGAGCTGATGGTGGCCTGGACTCAAGAGGTGGCCACAGAGAAAAGGGAGAATGCTGAAGAAATGGTGGGACTTTCCCAAACTTGCACAGAATTGAGGCAAGAACCCAGACTTCATAATCCAGAACTTTCACTCTTCTCTTGATACTTAAAAAAAAAAAAAGTCTTCGGGAATTCCCCGGTGGTTCAGTGTTTAGGACTCCATGCTTTCACTGCCGAGAGCCCGAGGTCAATCCCTGGTCGGGGAACTAAGATCCTGCAAGCCGCGTTGATGGGCCGAAGAAAAAACAGTCTCGACGTCAGCCTCATAGAAAGTTGGAATGTATGAATATGTGTGATGCCAGTGAGTTATTTAAAACAAAGACTGCTTTTTAAAAAATATTATTATAAACATCTAGATCAGAATTTGCCTACATGAAAATGTGCTTTTGCTTATTGTATGTGCATCTTTGGGCAAATTCTGAGGAAAGAATTTGGAAAACAGGAGAGGGAATGATATTTTCACTATATGTATATCTTTTGTATCTTTGGATTTTGAACCATGGGTGAATGTATGATAAAAGTAAGTAGTGGGCTTCCCTGGTGGCGCAGTGGTTGAGAGTCCGCCTGCCGATGCAGGGGACGTGGGTTCGTGCCCCAGTCCGGGAAGATCTCACATGCTGTGGAGCGGCTGGGCCCGTGAGCCATGGCCGCTGAGCCTGCGCATCCGGAGCCTGTGCTCCGCAACGGGAGAGGCCACAACAGTGAGAGGCCCGCGTACTGCAAAAAAAATAAAATAAAATAAAAATAAGTAGCAAGGCTTCCATGGTGGCGCAGTGGTTAAGAATCCACCTGCCAATGCAAGGGACACAGGTTCGAGCCCTGGTCTGGGAAGATCCCACATGCCGCAGAGCAGCTAAGCCCATGTGCCACAACTACTGAGCCTGCACTCTAGAGCCCGTGAGCCACAACTACTGAGCCCGCATGCCACAACTACTGAGCCCGCATGCCACAACTACTGAAGCCCGGGCGCCTAGAGCCCATACTCCACAACAAGAGAAGCCACCACAGTGAGAAGCCTGTTGTGTACTGTAATGAAGAGTAGCCCCTGCTCACCACAACTAGAGAAAAGCCTGTGTGCAACAACAAAGACCCAATGCAGCCATAAATAAATAAGTAGATAGATAGATAAATAAATAAAAAGTAGGTAGTATACATTAGGTAAAACTGAAGCCTGTCTGCTCTGAGGTTTTTCTCTTCCAGATGCAGACACTTTGTTTTCACACGTGTGCACCTTCACTCCAATCTTCACTCCAGTTGGAAGTATATGTAAACCCAGCTCGCTTCTAGATAAAATAGGAGCTTGGCACAAAGTCAGGGGCCCCTTCTCTCTTCTCGTACCCTTTTCCTGTCCTCATACTAATGTATTTGTTTAGCATGTACAGCGTGATGGTTTAATATATGTATTCCCTTGTCCTTTTAGATTCTGTGGATGTTCTCTTATTGACTCTGCACACCCTTTAGACCTCGTTTCACCCTTCACTTGCTTATATAGACCTTATTAAAATATTTACATGATGACTAATTAAAGTTGCTTTTTACACCTTCTTATGACTTGGTAGGTCACCCCGCTCACCTCTTCCCTCTCCCACAAAGACCATCAGAATCTTGGCAGGTAGCTAGGGATTCCCTGGGATTTGGGGCAGCAGTGGTAGAGGGGGTGCCCGACCTAGGGTAGTGCTGACTCCCTGCTTACAGCTTGCAGTTCAGCTCTGCTCCCTAGATCCCAGTGCCCCTGGTACCAGCTCTCCCCTCTTCATCCTTTCTTTAAAAAATTAATTAATTAATTTTGGCTGCATTGGGTCTTCGTTGTTGCATGCAGGCTATCTCTAGTTGCAGTGAGCAGGGGCTACTCTTCGTTGCAGTGCGTGAGTTTCTCCTTGCGGTAGCTTCTCTTGTTGCGGAGCACGGGCTCTAAGCGTGTGGGCTTCAGTAGTTATGGTACGTGGGCTCAGTAGTTGTGGCACACAGGCTTAGTTGCTCTGTGGTATGTGGGATATTCCCAGACCAGGGCTCGAACCCATGTCCCCTGCATTGGCAGGCGGATTCTTAACCACTGCACCACCAGGGAAGTCCCTCTTCATCCTTGATGTGAAGGCAAAAGTGACTCCAGGCTCTCCACCAATTCTTCCTGGTCCCTCCCACCGGGCCCTTTGTTCCTTATGTCCCCATGTTTCTCTTCCTCTGCATCTTGGCACCTTTCTTCTGTTCAACAGTTTTCTGTAAATTTTCTCTTTTTTCTTTCTTTTTTTTTTCATGTTTTAAAAAAATAATTTGATTTCAGTTCCAAAAAATGAATGCATGAAGAAAGGAAGGAAGGAAGAAAAAGAAAGAAGGAAAGAGAAAGAAAGGAAGGAAGGAGGAAAGGAGGAAGGAAAATTATTTACTTTTTGCCCTCCCTCCCCTTCTTTTGGATACCTGCCCTATTAGAGGTTATGGAGGTATCTTCGATGAGGAGGGAATATTTTTCATGGGACAGTTTGTTAGGTTGTGTCCAAAATAAGACTAACATCTTATTTTAAGTAGCAGAGGTGCAAAGAAGTGATTTATGCCAGATTGTGATCACCTAGGAAGTTGCCAATACTGTAGTACTAGTTAAGCCCTAGTCTCTCTATTTTCAGGTTTTCTTCCTCTCCGTAGTGTCTCCTGTACTCTGAGATCTTATGTGGAAGCAACAACTCTAAAAATACTTCGACCGTTTCCAGTTCATTTTCAAAAGCTAGAAATCCACATAAACCTTGCCTGCCACTCGTGCTTCTCTGTTCTGCTCTTCCCACCGGTTCTCTTAAGTTTTCCAATTACTTGCCACATACTGCAAGCATTCTGCCTGCATTTCTGTTTTGAGGTCCATCAGAGAGTAGAGGGACAAGCTGTATTATACTTTAAACTCTGTCCTAGTTGTGTTTGAAAACAAGGTATAGGAAAGAAATTTTGAAGAAAATTATCTCTTGGGACCATTGGCTTTTATAAAAATGTAATCTGTAGGCTTAGAATTTATTTTGGTAGCTACAGAATACTGATGAATGAAAGCAAAGCTAGACTTATATGTTGTTACCCTGATCCACCCCTCCCCCAAGAAAACCAACCTTGAAATAACACATTGGTGAAACAGCTTTAGAAATTGTTTTGTTAGTATTTCTACTGTATTGTGCTTACACAAGATATTCAGAGTTCCGAATGGATGTACAGTAGTTATTTCCTTACTAGTCACTTGACTGAAGATCAGGAGGACCTTTTTCAGGGAATGCTATCTGAATGAGATACTTTTCTATCCCTCTGCTCTGTGGGGAACAGGCACCTTTAACAAGACCATGATAGCTAGAATTCCATCTTAATCCAGCTGCTGGGTTATATGTGTATGGCCGCTGCTGTCCATCTGGGTGTTGTGCCTGTTTCTAGAGAACGTTTTAAGTGTAGAGGGTGGAGTGGGGACTGGTGAAGTCAAGTGATGTACAAGGGAAAATCTCTTAACGTTCAGAATTTGTATGATTTGTATTATAGGTGAGGACCTTTAAAGTCATTTGATTTAATGAAGTGATTGGAAGTGTCTTATTGATTTAAAATTGTGATAATCCTGCTGGTTGCCTTAAAATGACAAGTAATCGCTGTAGTGCGCTATTTTCCATGACGTAAGGTAAAACTGATGGGTTATAGAGTGCTGTTTTCTCTAGGGTGATAAGAAACATTGTTTCTGAAAACATGATAAGAGACTGAGCTGAGACTTGGAATGATGAGAGGGAACCATTTTATGAGGAAGTCTAGGGAAGGTGTGTTTCAGGCACAGGAAGTGATTGGTGCAGGGATCCTCAGAATCGATGTATTTGAGGAACTGCAAAGGGTGTGAGGTTGGTGAATTAGAAGGGTGGTGATGGGATCCGTAGATACGGGTGAACAGGGGACAGATATTATAGGCTCTTTTGGGCAGAGGAGGATTCTTCATGTTACCTAAATTTTAAACAATTGAGTGAATTAGGACCTCCAGGAAGAAAAATTAGAAGAGGTTAAGAGGAGAAACTTGAATATTACAGTGCAAATATGTGCTAATCAGGAGCTAATTATTTTCTAAGATTCTCATGCTGCTCTTTTTTCTCTCTTTTTTCTTCCTTGTAACTGTTGAAAGCAAGGTGGTGGAGTAGATAGGCAGAGTAACATTTACAGCATGGTTTCCTTCTCTCTTTAAAGATGGCATTTGTCACCCCACTGGAGGAATGATTGAGGTTCACGGTTGTGGCCCAAGGAGTACTCATTGGGTTAATTGTTACAGCACCTGCTACTAGAGGATCATTATTGTGATCATTATTTCCAGTGAAAGCACTTCTTTTAAAACAGGAATTTAGACTTTAATATAAAAGTATAGCTTGATCAAGTTTTGATGTTACAAAATTTTAGCTTGTTTATGGACCAGAACTCACATAGGAAATTCCTTTTACAAGTTAGGTATGCCATCTTTTCAAATAGTAGGAACTAAATCATTTGTCTCATTTCTCCATGAAGGCCAAGAAGCTGGGGGCTAAATTTAATGCCCAGTTGTTGAACCTGAAGCTATTCTAAGATTTTATTATATTGATTTTTTTTTCTTTCTGTGTATCCATCTGGTGTGTGTTATTTTAAATCTTTTCTTTCTTCTTTTTTTTTCCTTTCTCTCTTTAGCAGGCAACTAAATTTCAGTCTGAGCTAAACCTGAGTTTTACACTTCTCCTACAACCTTTCTCAACCTTTCTACTCTTGCTGGAATTAAAACCCATACACTAAGTAGAACTTATGTATAGCTCTAGACTTAATGTCCTGGTATAAGACCAGAGCTGAGTTTAGTCTTCTAGAAAGATCAAACATGTTGACTTTATGTTAAACTCAAAGCAGCAGCTCATTAAATATATGTCCCAGTTTTACAAATGATTCCACCCATTTTGCATATGAAAAAGAGCCAGTCAGAAATTAGTGAATCACCTAAGGTCACAGATGGAGATGATGTGAAGGCTACCGCTTTGTTTCAAGTATGAGATGCTGGAACACGAGCAACCTTCTCTGCCGCCTTATTAATTAATATTAGAGCACAGAAGCAAATGTCATCCTAAGCTTGAATCTGAACCATGATATCTTTTGCTCTTTTCCCTTTGATCTGATTCTCACACCTGTAAAGATAGTGTTTACCTCAAGGGATTTTGTGAGAATTAATTTAGGTTTAATTTTTAAGTGATGAGGCCTCTAGATGGAAAGAAACCTCCTTTTTTATTTGGCTGATGTTTAGACCAATTTTAGAACTTAGTAGAGTTTTCTTTAATTATGTGAAGTAAACTCAGTGTATGTTAACCTGAAGCTTGGTACATATATTACCTCGTCACATGTATTACCTCGTGATATAGATTAAGATTCATATACTCAATCATTATAAGGCTTTATGGTAAGTGTGAAGCAGTTTAGCGATTGGATTATTGATCTAAGAACTCAGCATTAATTGTCAAATAGGAAAAGGACATTAGAAATATTAAAATAATGTATTTAAAAAGTTGAGCCCAGCTCAAATGTTGCATAGGTATTTATAGTTTGATATGTGATAAAGTGTTTTGTCTATCTTGGTCTTATATCAACTTAGGTATTTTGCTGTTTTTATTTGCCTGACTGGTTTTTAGATTATCTGGTTTATTTTAACAATGGTAAAATAACTTAATGGTGTCAGCCCTGGGTGTCTTAAAGGGTTTGTCTTTCAGAATTGGTGACCCACCTTTCAGCTTTTTTGGGGGAAGGGGGAGCCGCACTGCGCGGCTTGCAGGATCTTAGTTCCCTGACCAGGTATCAAACCCGGCCCTGGCAGTGAAAATGCCAAGTCCTAACCACTGAACCTCCAGGAAATTCCCCCACCTTTCAGCTTTTAGCTGTCATTCAATTCTTTTGGTTTACTTTGACATTTTTCTCTTATTGAGAGGGAGGAGCTCTACTTTGAATAACTTGATATGTTAAAAAAATTATTTTATTAGTACCATTAAGTTACACTGGCCGCATAAATTATCACAGAGCTTGGGTTCAAGGTCTAAAAGGATTAACACTTTGGCAGCTGTTGGCTCTAATGAGACTAAAACCATGCCGACTCTGGAAACGCAGGTTAGCAAGCTAGTGGTGCACACAGCTAGTAGGTTTCCTGTCCCTTTGTGTACTGGTAAATATATTTAGAACTGGAGAGTGAACTGGTAAGTTTTTTTTTTTTTAATGTTATTTATTTATTTTTGGCTGCGTTAGGTCTTTGTTGCTATGTGCGCGCTTTCTCTAATTGTGGCGAGTGGGGGCTACTCTTCGTTGCAGTGCGTGGGCTCCTCATTGAGGTGGCTTCCCTTGTTGTGGAGCACGGGCTCTAGGTGCGCGGGCTATAGTAGTTGTGGCATGTGGGCTCAGTAGTTGTGGCTCATGGGCTCTAGAGTGTAGGCTCAGTAGTTGTGGCGCACAGGCTTCATTGCTCCGCGGCATGTGGGATCTTCCCAGACCAGGTTTCGAACCCGTTTCCCCTGCATTGGCAGGTGGATTCTTAACCACTGTGCCACCAGGGAAGTTCCGACTGGTAAGGTTTTATTAACAGAAAGCTTCAAGTACACCAAGATTATACTTATACTTCAAGTACACCAAGATTATACTTCAAGTACACCAAGATTAAACTTAATGATTATACTTAATAAGTATACTTAACTTATACTTAATACTTGAGGAGAATACTACATCCATGTCTCTCAAGTATAGTTTTTTCTTTCTTTGTGACAATTAAATGTATTAACCAAAAGTCTGTGTATTGATTTACATTATAAAATAAGCCATTTATTCACAAAAGAAAAATCTCCAGATGGACTAAAGTAAAACTGAGAAAAGAAATAAGTGGCCTCTGGCACATGGCCTCCTGGGAATGTATTGAAGGGCTCCTCCCTTCTCCCCCTTTACTCTCCACCTTCCTTCTTCCACCCTCAAGGTGGGATTTCTTTGTGCCTTTGTGATCTCATAACTCCAGGTCAACTTCTCGAACATGGTTTTTTTCCTTCTGTGTTTTTTAGGCATTTACAGTGTTCCGTAAAGCTGAATAATTCTATAGCACATTGCCAGTAGGTGCTGCCATCTTATACACAGTATTCCAGCCTGACAGCTCCATGGCTTTAAGACTTTGGTTCATGTAAGAAGAATCTAGTCTCATTTATCAATGCTTTATATAACTTAGTATATAAAAGAAGACCTTTGGCAGGGATAGAGTTTGTTTTAGAAATATAAAAGAATCATAAGTAGAAATGAAAAAGGGAGAAATTGGGAGAGGGTCTCAAAGACAAAGTTTTGACCATATGAGTTGGATTGTGTCTGTTTTGCATGGTGGTAAAACAGGTTAACAAAAGCCATATATATAGAGATAGTTGAGGATGATCATTACTATGCATAGCCAGTCTGGGGCTAATTGAATCTTAGAGCTTTGACTGTGTCCAAGACCAGGAGACTTTCAGAGTGTTGACCTGGTTTGGATGATCCTGAAAAACACAGCTTCCAATTGGCACTAAAGTACACTGAAGATTCACTACCTAAGGAGTTCAGTAACCCAAGGTATTTGGATAAATATGATTTGCATGTTTTAAAAATAGCTATGACTTGTCTCAGTTTTATTTCTTTGAAACTTGGTTATTTTTACTTTTTATGCTAGAATAGGTAATATTTGCTTTAAATATAGTCAGATATTTATACAAGATCAGTAAAAATTTCCACTAACTTCTTTTAAAAATTATCTAAGCTAGTTTTTTTCCATATATATTTAAAAACTCACATATTTCTCCAGTCTTTGTGAATCCTTCTATTAATTTGCCCTTTAGGCAAACTAGCATATACACACAGAGATGTACTCTTTGTATGGAGGGGCTCCACTATACAAAGTTTTCGGCACATTGTTTTTCACTTAGTTACTCTCAGAGCACTTTCCATATCAACATATATCAATTTACTTCATTTTTTTTAAAGGCCTGCATAGGGCATATTGGAATGGGAAATCCATCATTTATTTGACAGCGTAACTTATTAAATCACTATAAAAGTTATTTTAACTTAAGCACAGGTGGTTAAAAATCTGGCATCTAATTTTTAAAAATTTTTTTATTGGAGTATAGTGCATTTACAATGTTGTGTTAGTATCAGGTGTACAGCAAAGTGAATCAGTTATACATATACATATATCCACTCTTTTTTTTTTTAGATTCTTTTCCCATATAGGCCATTGAATAGAGTTCCCTGTGCTATACAGCAGGTTCTTATTAGTTATCTGTTTTATATATAGTGGTGTGTATATGTCAGTACCAATCTCCCAATTTATCTCGCCCCACCAATCCCCTGGTAACCACAAGTTTGTTTTCTACATCTGTGACTCTACTTCTGTTTTGTAAATAAGTTTATTTGTACCTGGCATCTAATATTGAAATGTCTGGATTCTTTGTCAGCAGTATGGAATTTCATATAAATGAGTTTTTAATTTATCCATTCTCCTCAGAGTTTACAGACAGAAGCTCCCTCACTATTCTGCTTATTACTCTAGAGAGGGAAAAGGTTAAAAGTGAGAATGTTATCTTAATATAACAATATTAGGTAGTGCTGTGGCCTCCTGTTTCTGGAGGAGTATGATTAATAAATGAGCATCTCTTCTTTGAGTCAGCGGGCAGCACTGGGATGCCTGATGACTGAGGGCATCTGAGAGGAGGGAGGTCAGAAGAACTCGCCCTGGAGTCAGGGAGCAGGGCTCTCAGACCTCTCCTGCGCAGTCCTGGACTTTGTCAGAGTAGCGTGAATGATGAATGCTGACTCCTGTTTAGCTGAAACAGTAGGATGCTTTAATAATATTTTAGAGCTTCTCTTTTATAGTTATCTTTACAGTCTTCTTTGTGAATATAAAGTTACGTTATATTAAAGTGAATGGTCACATTTAAGGGAGAAGGTTACAAATGAACAGTAAGGTTCTTTGGATGGTTTTACTCATTGGTTTAGTTGTTTTCAGCCCTTCAGAGTTTTCTTTATCACATTTGGCAAGTATATTTTTCTACCTCCCACTGGCATGAAGTGAGCGCTCTTGCAGAACATGGTCACACTTAATTCTGTCAGGTTGGGTCCAAAGCAGCCATGTGACTGACTGATGTTAAGATGCAGAAATAGCTTAAGTAATTTCTAAATATGAGTTTGGTTTATTTTCCTTTCTTTAATGCCATCAAGTTATCCACACCTACCTATCTCTGCATTAATGAGCAAAGGACTTTTTATTTTTTCTTTAAAGGAGGGACAAACTGGGAATCCTGATGATTTACTGGGTAAATCACTTAAGGTAATGATAATGGTAGTGTCATGGGAACAGTGGATATAACTTGCAACACAAGTTGTACTCCTCTTGAACAGCATTTTGTTAAGTAGTCTTAATCCTGGCCTTAAACTCTTCAGGAGAATCTTAACACAAGTTCTTCTGTCATCCTGCCTCCCATCCCTCACACACATACCTTTCTTCTCCATGCCCATTCCCACCACACATCCTCCCCTTCTTAGAGACTTTTGGAACATATTATTTTACCTGGCTTTTCACCTGCTTCTTATTGCTCTAAAATGTATCCTTGTCCAGCTCCAGATTCTCCGTGAATGCCACCACTTTACCTCTCTGGTCACCCATAAGTGGGTAATCCTACAAGGCATCCTGCTTTCCTTTTCTCCTTTGGCTACTGAGAATAAAAATACCTGCTTTTCCTTTTTTATCCTTTCCTTCAGATGCAGCTTTGATGATAATGATGATAATGATCCTTTACTAACAACTTTCAAAAGGTTTTCAGATTTATTACTTTCCTTTGCTCACACATGCACACACACAAATTACTGTGAGGAAGGTGAGTTGGATATTTACATCCCTATTTTGCAGATGAGGGCACTAACAGAAGGCTGTTACATAACTAGTCACATAACTAGTCACATAACTAGTTATGTCACATAAGTCACATAACTAGTTAAGAATAGAACCAGATCACTTCATTTTATTCCAGAACCAATGCTTTTTATACCATACTATACTGTCTACTCTGTATATTTAAAAAGTTTTTTCCTAAACAAAAATAGTTCCTTTTTGTGAGAGGAATTCTTTTTTTAACCCATGTTTATAGCAGCAGCATCATTATTATTTTTTAACATCTTTATTGGAGTATAATTGCTTTACAATGTTGTGTTAGTTTCTGCGGTATAACAAAGTGATTCAGCTGTATGCATTCATATATCCCCATATCCCCTCCCTCTTGCATCTCCCTCCTACCCTCCCTATCCCACCCCTCTAGGTGGTCACAAAGCACTGAGCTGATCTCCCTGTGCTATGTGGCTGCTTCCCACTAGCTATTTTACATTTAGTAGTGTGTATATGTCAGTGCTACTCTCTCACGTCGTCCCAGCTAACCCTTCCCCATCCCCATGTCCTCAAATCCATTCTCTATGTCTGTGTCTTTATTCCTGTCCTGCTCCTAGGTTCATCAGAACCATTTCTTTTTAGAGTCCATATATATGTTTTAGCATATGGTATTTGTTTTGCTCTTTCTGACTTACTTCACTCTGCAGGACAGACTCTAGGTCCATCCACCTCACTACAAATATCTCAATTTCGTTTCTTTTTAAAGCTGAATAATTTTCCACTGTTTATATGTGCCACATCTTCTTTATCTATTCATCTGTCGATGGATACTTAGGTTGCTTCCATGTCCCGGCTATTGTAAATAGTGCTGCAGTGAACATTGTCACATGACTGTTTTTGAATAATGGTTTTCTCAGGGTATATGCCCAGTAGTGGGATTGCTGGGTCATATGGTAGTTCTATTTTTAGGGTTTTTTTTTTTTTTTTTGGCGGTATGCGGGCCTCTCACTGTTGTGGCCTCTCCCGTTGTGGAGCACAGGCTCCGGATGCGCAGCCTCAGCGGCCATGGCTCACGGGCCCAGACGCTCCGCGGCATGCGGGACCCTCCTGGACTGGGGCACGAACCCGTGTCCCCTGCATCGGCAGGCGGACTCTCAACCACTGCGCCACCAGGGAAGCCCTGTTTGTAGATTTTTTGATGATGGCCAATCTGACTGCTGTGAGGTGATACCTCATTGTAGTTTTGACTTGCTTTTCTCTAATGATTAGGGATGTTGAGCATCCTTTCATGTGTTTGTTGGCAATCTGTATATCTTCTTTGGAGAAATGTCTGTTGAGGTCTTCTGCCCATTTTTGGATTGGGTTGTTTTTTTGATATTGGGCTGCATGAGCTGCTTGTATATTTTGGAGATTAATCCTTTGTCAGTTGCTTCGTTTGGAAATATTTTCTCCCGTTCTGAGGGTTGTCTTTTCATCTTGTTTATGGTTTCCTTTGCTGCGCAAAAGCCTTTCAGTTTCATTAGGTCCTATTTGTTTATTTTTGTTTTTATTTCCATTTCTCTAGGAGGTGGGTCAAAAAGGATCTTCCTGTGATTTATGTCATAGAATGTTCTGCCTGTGCTTTCCTCTAAGAGTTTTATAGTGTCTGGCCTTCCATTTAGGTCTTTAATCCATTTTGAGCTTATTTTTGTGTATGCTGTTAGGGAGTGTTCTAATCTAATTCTTTTACACGTAGCTGTCCAGTTTTCCCAGCACCACTTATTGAAGAGGCTGTCTTTTCTCCATTGTATACTCTTGCCTTCTTTATCAAAGATAAGGTGACCATATGTGTGTGAGTTTATCTCTGGGCTTTCTATCCTGTTCCATTGATCTATATTTCTGTTTCTGTGCCAGTACCATGCTGTCTTGATTACTGTAGCTTTGTAGTATAGTCTGAAGTCAGGGAGCCTGATTCCTCCAGCTCCATTTTTCTTTCTCAAGAATGCTTTGGCTATTTGGGGTCTTCTGTGTTTCCATACAAATTGTGAAATTTTTTTGTTCTAGTTCTGTGAAAAATGCCAGTGGTAGTTTGTTAGGGATTGCATTGAACCTGTAGATTGCTTTAAGTAGTATAGTCATTTTCACAATGTTGATTCTTGCAATCCAAGAACATGGTGTATCTCTCCATCTGTTTGTATCATCTTTAATTTCTTTCATCAGTGTCTTATAGTTTTCTCCGTAAGGTCTTTTGCCTCCTTAGGTAGGTTTATTCCTAGGTATTTTATTCTTTTGGTTGCAGTGGTAAGTGGGAGTGTTTCCTTAATTTCTCTTTCAGGGTTTTCATCATTAGTGTATAGGAATGCAAGAGATTTCTGTACATTAATTTTGTATCCTGCAACTTTACCAAATTCATTGATTAGCTCTAGTAGTTTTCTGGTAGCATCTTTAGGATTCTCTATGTATAGTATCATGTCATCTGCAAACAGTGACAGACTTACTTCTT